>NC_080190.1:59312500-59647500 GCF_030028045.1 Hippopotamus amphibius kiboko | reverse complement strand
CAGGCTTTTCTGCATCCTACACATTAGCCCTCTCTTGCCCCAGCTCCTAAGTTGTCCTCCCAGCCCCTGCAACCCCAGGAGAGACCCAGGTTTAAAGTCAGATGAGCCTGGCTTGGCCTTCTGGATCGGCTACTTTCCTAGCTGTAAGACCTTGGGCAAGTGGCTTAATCACTTGGTGCCTCCATTTCTTCAACTGAACAATGGACACAATAGTGGTACTGACCTCCCACGGCTGCTTATAAGGGCCAGCAAGAGAGAGCCCATAAAGGGTTCCTCCTGGAGCCTGGCATGCGGCAGTGCTCCCTAGGGCGTGCCACTGGCAGCTGTTATCTTCATCCGCCGCCACCCCCACCCCTGCCCACGCGTGCACTGACTCAGCACTGTGAGTGGCTGGCTTCCTCCCCCTCCCCAGCCCAGTGGCAGGGCAGGTGACAACGGGAATCAGTACACTGGACCTCTGTACCTGGGGCTGGAGATCCTGTGCGGTGTGAATCCAAATACATTTCCCTAAGTGTCTGACACCTGCTGTTTACCTCGTCCTGGTTCGGAAGGAGGGAGCCTGCTCTACACAGGTGGCCAAGGTATGGGGAGGACGCTCCTTCCTAGTACATGTTTAGTTTTCAGCAAATGTGTTTGCCCAGCAACATGGATGCCAGGGTGATGGCCCAGGGTCACCCAGGATCCAGGAGTGGATGGGTACACACAGAGAGATGGGCAGCTAGGCAAGAGAAAAAGCCCTGAGGGCCACCAGTCCCTCAGTGAGGGGCCAGATCACCGCCATATACATGTTTTCCGAAGGGAAAGGTCTTCTCCGTGGTCCCAGCAGGCTCCTGGGATGCTCCTGTTGGCAGAGGCTCTGTTTCTCTTGGTCTTGAAGCCCCTGCATCCACAGAGTCTGCCAAAGACACCTACTTGCTCCAGACCCATCACTAAACCCCTGGTGGGCAATTTCAGAGCCAGTTATGAGTGGTGGTTGTGGCTTGGAAAATTCTTCTTAGGGGAGTTCATCTAGGCTGGGCTTCATGGGGGCCAGAGGCCAGGGTGAGATACCTGCCCATTAGAGAGAATGACAGCCCTTGGGAAGTGCAGAGACCTCAGCTCACGAGGAAGCAGGTCTGCCTGGCCCTGCACTGGCTCCAGTGTGGAACATGAAGGGATCGGGATTTGCAATCAGAGACCAGAGTCAAATCACAGCTGGGCCACTTCCTAGCTGGGTGAATGCTGATGATCCACTTAACTTCTCTGAGCCTCCGTTTCCTCATCTGAGAAATGGGACTAAGTAAGTGCCTTCCACAACAGGCTGTTTTGAGAAAACAAGGATATAATTTAGAAAGGTACAGAGCACAGAGTAGAGCTTGCTTAATGGGGCTGAGGCCTTCCTGCCTGAGAAATTACTGTGGTGATGCGTCCAGACTCCTGCTCTGGGGAAAGACTCAGTTCTGAGAATCACCCAATGTTTCACTGAAGTAAATTCTCCAAGATGAGCAGCAGGAAAGAGAGAGAACTTTTCCTCCTCTTCTTCAAAAGCTTCAGGCAGCCAGATGCAGTATGGTGTAGGTGGCCAAGCCGCTAGATCCTTAAATAGTAACGAATGTCTTTGATTGGAATTGCTAATGAAACGCACCTGTTAGCTGACGCGGAGCCACTTTAATTTGCCACGTGGCAGTTATACTCACTATCCTATCAGCTGGTTCATGAGCTATACAATACCATGTGATATGCCTCGGTCGTCTCCATGCTACGAGGGAGAGGCTGTCCCCAGTGCGGTTACCAGCCCGGTTCCCAGCCACCCCAGAGGCTACCGTGCAGGCTTCCCAGGCAGTCCCAAAGGCACAAGGGCTCCCTGCCCCAGGGAGCACTGCTGAGCCTGACAGAGCAGCCGGCAGCCTGTCTGCAGGTGAAAAACACCCGCCAAGAGCTCCTGACTCCCCACAGCAGTTGCCAGGGTCAGGGCCTTGAAAAGCCTTGCTGGGGGGCACAGGGAATTCCCAACTCCAGGCCATGAGCAAAGAGGTCACCATCACCGTTATTCCCAGGTCAGGGGCAGCACATGGAGAACTAAAAAGGCCCCATGCCACGTCGCGAGATTCGGTTTCTATAGCAACCCAACTGCAGCTGCAGGAGCACCTATGAGATGCCCAAGGCTTGCCTTAAACAGGCCCAGAATGTGGAATCCTGAAAGCAAAAACCACCCAGCAGTATTTACAGAGAGAAAACAAGCTTTGCTCAGGTTCAGAACAAAACCACAGGAAAAAAATGTGGCGAGTATCTCAGCGTTCTGTCAAGGCAAGCTCCAATATCTTGTGTGCTGAGCTGATGCAGGTCCCGTTGGTTAGCTGAGCTGTGCTGGGAGTTTAAAGGGAAACAACCCATTCAGGATCTTCCAGAGAAAGCCTCTTTCTTTCTCTCTCTCTCTCTCACATACACACACACACGATGCAAGCACGTATGGAAAATTAAAAATATATCAAGGTCCCTACGGTTGATGTGTAGATCAGAAAAAAATCAATGAAGGACCAATTTCAACAAGATCCTTTAATGAAAACGTCTAATTAACTTTACCTTCGGACACTTTACCTGTAGCGTAATTGTTATTTTAGCTGTGCAGCATCTCCTAAGAGAACTCAGTATGGAGTGGGAGGGGCAGAAACCCAAACCCCATGCAGGTACAAGCTGGCACACTTAGCAGCCAGCGGTCTGGCTTCCTGACGGCCGCTATGGAATAACTCAGGAAACTCAATCCCACGGGGCTGTACTAGGGACCTGCTTGCTGTCTACACATGTCACCGCAGTCATCAGTCAAGGCTGAGGGAAGTTGGCCACAAAGAGGCCACCAGGCCACTCTATCTCTCCTCCTTCGTCAAATCCTAAAATACCATGACGGCACCCAAGCCAGGGCCTCTGAGGACAGTCAAGAGGAAGTCCAACTTCATATGAGCGACAAGGACTCAAGGCGTGGCCCTCCTCGGCCCAGAAGCAGCGTGGGCTGGAGAGCCAGGGGAAGGCGGGAGGCTGGGAGAGGACCAGGGAGGGAGAAGGATGCTGAGCAGGAAGGCAGGAACCGGGAGGGAGCTGGCTGGGCCCCAGGAAGCTGTCCTCAACAGATGACACTTCTGTCCCTGTGCGCTTTCCTTATAGCTCCTGATGCCTCAGAAGCCTTGCTGAGAAGACCCCAAACCACTCGTGAAGCTGAATGGAGTCACCACCTACCAAATGCCCTCAGCTCGAGAGCGGTCTCAGGAATTAAAACAACCAAGCCATCAGGCCAAAGACCAGTCTTTCTTCATCGGAGGGACTACGAGATGCCCAGTAAATATGGTCGCCTGGCTGGCGGCTTCTCCCAGATGCCAGTCAGAGGGCAAGGGCGGCCCCTCCACAGTTGGGAGGTGGGGTGTCTATCGGGATCCCCCACACCCACCTCAGAAGCGCCGTGAACCAAAATGGGTGGCCGGGTCAAGGAGACACTCAAGGGCCTGCCCCAGCTGTCACCTCCACCTTCATCAAGCATGAGCCCTGAAAATCCAGGCTCTGCGCAGGAAGCAGCAGATAATCTCCCCAGTTGCCCAAGACGAGCAGGCTGGAGGACACGGAGCAAAGGCCATCCCAGGGCACTTGGAAAGGCACATCCCATAAAGGTGATGGGAATAACAGGCTTCAGAGGATCGCTAGGGAGCAAACAACTGGGAAGGTCACACACAAGAGGTGCCCCACCCAGGGCCGTTTCTCAAAGATGACAGGTCTCTGCCTAGTCACCCAAGCTGCAATGATTTTCATACTGGCTCTGGCTCGAGATGTGTTGTTTTCCTATCTCCGTGCCTTTGCCCACACCATTCTACTCCCCCAGAAGCTCTCCCTGTTCCTCTGTGACAGCCAAAGCCCAAGGTGTCCTTCAGGGTCAGGTGGAGTTCCAGCTCCGTCTTCAGCTGTGCCTGCCTGTGGGATGCCCTGGCCCCATCCCCCTCCAAAGAAGGATGCATTGCCCAGCTCCAGGGAGAAGATGTTAGCAGACGGCCTCCAGCTGTCAGCTCCATCAGGGCCAGCCTCAGCTGCAGGGAGCAGCTTCACCCAAGATTACACCCTTCCTGGGACCGTCAGCATCTGGTGAGGTGGGGAGATAAAGCCCAGCCCTTCCGGCCCCAAGGAACCAACTCTTTTGGGCAATATTCACTCCGAGCACCCTGCGGGGCTGGCTGAGGCTTGCTGGAGCCTGTATGAGCCTTCTTGCCCCTCTGGCCACTCCTGCCTCTGCCCCTCCTTTCACAGGATTGATCCCTAATAAACATCCTGTGCCCAAACTCAGGTCCATCTCCAGAGAACCCAGTCCACGCCAGTGCCCACACTCTCTTAGTATCCAGTGGTTGGCCATTAATGCTACAACCTTGGTTTCTCCCATAGAAGATGCTCCATAAACATCTGACAAACAGATGGAATAATATCTCCACCTGTTGACACAGCTCTCACAGAGCCCGCCCCTCTTCCAGGCCCACTTAAAGTAGTTGTTGATCAGGTCCACAAAATGTTGCTGAGGCCAAAGAAATGGAAACAGCATTACAAGAAAATGCCTTCCTCTGGATCCCCCAGAATCACAACCCACCCACCCTCATTCTTTTATCTCACAAGTGCAGCCTGAGGACCACATGGGATATTTTGGATCCTGGGATCCAGGACAGTGGTCCATTGGGTCCTCAGCCTTCTAAGTGGTGACTCAACGTTTTTTTTCCTGGAAGGTCAGCTTTAGTGGCACCTTCTCATCAGCAGTGCCACCACTGGGTGCAAACCGCCTTCCTCACCACGACACTTGAGTCAGGATGGCGTGACAGTGCAGTAAATGTTTAAAAGGTTATAATTAGAGATGCTGTTAAAACAACCCAAGGCTTAGTGTTACTAAAGATATGTGCAGAGTTTAGTGCCATATAAATAGCAGGGTTTATGGTGTCATGCCTAAAATTTTGAGCAGGCTGCCACTTCAAGGGGACACTCAGTGAGTGCACATCCAAGCTGGGACTTCTCCTGCCTGACTCTTCTTAATGTCAGATTTCTCAGGAATAGTAACCCAGGGTGTGTCCAACCTAATAATGGGGTGATGATTTCCTGCTACTCAGAGGGCCTGGAGAACCACACTAGGACACAAACCAAAGCTCAGTGGAACAGCTGCAGCTCCTCAGGCTGCTGGAAACACTGTCTCCTACTTGGGAAGCTCATAGCACTGTGATTCCATCAGCTCAGATTTAAAAGCAATCTTGTGGAGAAGGGCGAGCACTCATCAGAACAAGCGGATTGCTTTTCAGCACAATTTCGGACTGAGTCTGTGGATTACACATCCCACAGAGCCGAGCAATCAGTCATTCAACACAGACGACAATGATAATAGTGGCTGCCCCTGGCCAGTGGCTACCTCTGCACACACCCATTTCCTCTTCAGACTATCCAACAAGGTGATCGTTGGCATACCCATTTTACAGATGAGGAAACCACGGCCCAGCAAGTGCATAACTAATCCACCATCACAGAGCAAATCAGCAGCAATATCCAAATTCAAATTCAAGTCTGTCCAATTCCCAGTTTGGCCCTATCAGGGCCTATTTCTGAGTAGAGGTGGGAGACTGAGGAGGAAGGGATGCCTTTTCCTTTCACTGCAAATACTCCTGTGTTGTTTGAATTCTTTTTATGAAGAGCACGTCTTCAGGTCTTACTTTTTTAATCTTTGAAACATTAAAAAGAATTTATGGGCAAGAAAAAAGGGTCCTATTGCTATAGGAAAAAATGTATCATAACTAGACAGTAGCTATCAACAACTCTAACAGTTTCTGTCCTCTGCTACAATAATTCCATTTCCGGAGATGTGTCCTAAAAAATAGGCAGAGGAGGGGAGTAAAATTCTATGTAAAGATGTGGTTATTTTAAAGTGTTACTTTTAATAACGTAAACTGGAATGAAACTAAATGTCCCACAGGGAATAGAGCTGGGACATCTTCAAGATGGACCATGGTGCACCATTTAAAGTATTTTTGAAATATCAGTAGCAACGGAGAGAAACGCTCACTATGTATTTCTCAGTTTAAAAAGTAACAAATAAGCCTTACCTACTGGTGATTAGAAAAGCTAGTATAGGGACTTCCTAGGTGCCACAGTGGTTAAGAATCCGCCTGCCAATGCAGGGGACATGGGTTCGATCCTTGGGCAGGGAAGATTCCACATGCCACAGAGCAACTAAGCCGCTGCACCACAACTACTAGGCCTGCACTCTAGAGCCTGCAAGCCACAACTATTGAGGTTGTGTGCCGCAACTACTGAAGCCGTGCACCACACAAAGAGTAGCCCCTGCTCTCTGCAAGTAGAGAAAGCCCGTGTGCAGCAACGAAGACCCAGTGCAGCCAATAAATAAATAAATTTTTTTTTAAAAAAAGCTAGTATATGCATTTCTTTTTCCACCCCCTCCCCCCAACCCCATGGAGGGATACAAAATAATCTTTGAAGAGTAGATACTTTTGGAGAGAAATTTCAGGGATTAGGGTGGGTGGGTAGAAAACTTTTACTTTTCATTTTATATCTTCATGAATCATTTGAATGTTTACCATATATGTTACTTATATTTTAAATAATATATTTTAAAGCTTTACATATAGTGTGATCCAATCATGTTTTCAGAACATCTCATTATAATAAAATGCACCCAAATATGATCACTGCATTGCAGAATTACAGATAAGATTGCTTTCTCTTTATAATTTCTTTATTTCTGAGTTTTATATCATAAACATGTAATTTTATTCCCAAAAAGCCTCTTTGTTTTTCAACTTTCAGACATCCTATTAGTAGGAGAATGTACTGCCTCTCATAGATCTTAGAAATTTTAGAGTTCACCAGTCATGTCCTGCCTCAGACCCACACAAAGGGTCACACTGTCCTGAGTTCGGGGGAGGGAAGAAGCCACATGAGACCCCTGAAAGAAGCCAGCTAACGTAGCAGACCCAAACCCTCATTGGCTTAGCCACTCCCCGTCAGCCCTGCACCCCTGAAATACAAGGGCCGCCTGACCCAGAGGCACCCCAGAATCAAACAGGAAGAAATCGTCCTCTTATTTTTCACCCTGAGCAACACACTGGCTGGACAACATTAGACAGATTAAAAAAAAAAAAAAAAAGAGGGACCACTGGACCCTGAAGGTGCTCGGTCCACCAGTGAGAGGTGGCATCTGCTACGTGCAAAGCACTGAAGGGGTCACAAAGATGACCCAGAACTGGACCCAGTCCTCAAAGGAGGGTGCAGACCAGATAAGGAGGTAAGAAGGTATGTAACTAACTCAAATCCCAGGCAGAAAGTGACCAGAGCCCTAAGAGCAGAGATATGGATGAAGGACGATTGGGATTCGGAGGAAGGAAGCTCACTTCCAGCCTGGGGCACAAAGATGGCTTCCAGAAGACATGGCCTGTGACCTGGGTTACACTCTGGGTATATTCAAACGGAGGCCAGGCACTCACCAGCCCAGGTGTGGGCAGTCTCTGCTGCATGTGGACCACATATTCTAGTGACTGCCCTTCCTTCTTACGGGCAAGGTTGCCAGTCATCGCCATGCCAGGCTGCTGTTATTTCCAGAGACCTGTGTGCTTGCTTTTTTTTTCTTCCCAGGGCATATAGCTCAAGGACAAACCTGCAGTTAACAAGTTTGTGTATTTTCACATAATATTTTTTTGAAACTCACAAATCTTTTCACCACAGGTAACTAGGCCTAACAAATATTTTCTGCGGAACACTCCTGCCTCCGACAAAACACCCCACTTAATGTACGTCTCCTTCCCCCCGAAACTTTGCTAATAGTAGTGAAAATAAAAGCGCAGATCCTATATTTGCTTGGTGCCCTGGACATGAGCGGGCATTCCAAGAAAGCAAAGTGCTCTTTTAACAAAATTCATCAAGACCCTCTCCTCCTCCCCCCACCCCCTACCTGGTCACTGGAAGGAGGAAGTTATCAGACTCGGATCTTCTCCCCGCCTGCCCCCACCCCCATTCGGCCTGGGTCCCCCACACAATGGAGTAAGCACATCTCATGGGGTCATCCAGACCATACATGGAAGCCCAGATCAGGCATTGTGATCACATGGAGGGAGTCACACTCAAGGAGAGAATGAGGCGGGTGCCTAGGAGAGCAAAGCGGGTGACATCTCACCAGCATTCTTCTCTAGATGCAGTCAGGGGGTTAACGTTTGGAAAAGTTTATTAGACAATAAAGTAAGTGGGTTAACGTAATTGAAGCGTGAGAGACATTTTGATGGTGATGAAGAGGCGAGGTGACGATTTATTTATAATCAACAAGGTTGTATCCATCCAGCTACTGGGATAATTATACACTTTAGAAATGCACACTCACTGTATGAAAAGCCCATTCATACACTGAAGACTGGGGCCATCAAGGGGAAGTCCTGCCAGGGAAGCTGGTGTGACACCGCCACAAGAGCTATTGACCGCCGGCCACCGCTAACCCCACCTATACATTGGGGACTGAGTAATCTCTAACTTCCCTTCTAAAAATGAGGCCCTCTCCCAGAATAAGTATTTAGTCTCCATCTGTTTCTGGGGATGTTTTCTTATCTTAACGCAGGGACAAAGAAGAACCTTCATCTTACATCTGATCTGCTGTTTTTTATTTTGCTGATTTGGGTTGAAGTTCCAGCTCTTGGACCCTCCCTAACCAAGATGCTGACGAAGATGCTGGGCAATACAGCATCTCACTTAAGGGCCAGCAGAACTGAGTGCAACTCTTAGGTTTAGGAAATGTCCTTCATGGCTCTGCAGTGTCCTCATCTGGACCACAGGGATGCTGGCAACTGTCTGACAGGGTTTCTACAATGACAAAACCTCACACAAAAGAAACCCTGGTATGTAGTAAAAACTCATGGCCGTGACTTAAGGTGAAGGAAGCCCTACATGTTGACATTGGTTCCTTAATAAACTGGTGGGTCCAGCTTGACCTTTTGTATGGAGACCAGGTTGGCTCCTGTGACCACCACTTGCATCTCCAAGGGCTCACGAACACTCAGCTTAACAATCCAATCAAAAATCACTCCCAGGGATAAGCCACAACATCATTAGAATAGAAATGCCAGGATCCATCTTCTAATACCCACTGAGAAACACTAGCAAGAACCAGAAGTTCCAGAACATTAGAGGTGCTCCCCACGATTCAAAGACTCCTCAACCAGAACACTAGAGGTGCTCCCCACGATTCAAAGACTCCCCAAAGGACATAGCAGGGAGTAGATTTACCCCCTCTCCTGAAACAACTGAAAAATCAGATGTGACATTTGAAACAAATGTTTTAATTTGTTTGAAACAAAAGTTTGCAGACACTGGAGCTCAGATAGGGCAGGACAGGGATCCCTGCGAAACAAACAAGATAAGCCCACAACCGCCCCAGTCTCCAGCCTGGGGAGAGTCTGGGCCAAAGCACAGAGAAAGAGGCCCAGGCAGAGCCCAGGGGTCTCACTGGGATTCCAGGGAGGCCCAGGCACCTAGAGTTCTGTCTGGCACCAGAGAGGAGACAGCTGCCCAGACAACACTCTGGAGACCAGCAGAGGGGCCCTTTTGAGTCTTTCGCTAAGTACTGAGACTTAGTACCCAAGGCAGGGGAGAGAAACACCCTGAAGGAGCACAGAGAGCATCCTCTGGAACTCACGTGCGGCTGGGAATAGGTCATGTCACTCCAGCCAGAGCAAAAAGCTCAAAAATCAAGATGCTGTTATGGGCTGAACTGGGTGCCCTCAAAACTCCTATGTTAAAGTCCTAACCCACCCACCACGCCCATCCCCGCCATGCCTCTGAACGTGGCTGTATTTGGAGACAGAGTCTTTAATGGGATAATTCATTCAAAAAGTGGTCATTGGGGTAGACCCTAACCCAATATGACTGAAGTCCTTTTAAGAGATTAGGATACAGATAACACCGACAGAGGGATGACTACGTGAGGACACAGCAAGAAGACAGCCATCTGTAAGCCAAGGAGAGAGGCCTCAGAAGGAACAAGCCTGCCGATACCTTGATCTCAGACTTCTAGGCTCTCCAAAACTGTGAGAAAATAAATTTCCATTGTTAAGCCACCCCATCTGTGATATTTTATGGCAGCCCTAGCAAACTAATACAAGTACTCAGACCAGTATTGCCTCTGTAGTGGGGAAAAATTAGTCCTAGATTAAGGCATCTCATAAAGCTTAAAAGCAAAATCCAAACAGAGCAAACTGTTTCCACAGAACTTAACCAGGTCCCAGAACAAAGCTCAAGAATATTTATAGGAGTACTAAAATATCCAGCACCCATCAAGGTAAAATTTACTATGTCTGGCATCCAATCGAAAATTACCAGGCATGCAACGGAGCTGGGAAATAATACAACCCATAATAAAAAGAAGGATCAATCAAAAGACTCCCCCCAGCAACTCTACCATCACATCCATACTGTATTTCAAAGACCCTGCCACAGAACCCACCTGGCCCCAGAAATGCATTTTAAAGTGATTCTTCAGTCCCCTCCAAGAAACTTGCTCTTTTTCATTCTAAAGAGGGTCATTCTAGGCAATGACAGGGAGAAAACACAGAAATACTCCCTTTCTATTTTGTTTCTCTGCTAACAGTGTCACCTTTCCTGAGTAGTGATACTATCCCGTCGTGTTCATCGTCTAACTCTGGGCCTATTGTTTTACAAAGATCTGTGGCTATCTTTAGCTGTCTTCAGTTTTAGTTCATTCTGTGTTTCAGCCATGCTGAACCTCTTGCAATCAGCCCTACCTTAGATGATTCTTCATCCCTTGTTCATAAGGGTATGTTAAAATCCGAGTTTGTCGGCGGTCACTGCATATGAATGTGTTCTCTCTTGATGGCTTCATCCTTTCCTTCTTCATTTGGGGATTAATGATGTAATTACTTAATTTGTGGAACAGACTCAAAATGCTGTGTTTAGAACCTTCCATAATTCTTGGCTCTACTCTCTTTTACGGTCTTCCTCTGAACACTTGTTTCCAGCAATCTAGAGGAGTAAGAACTCCATGAACAGGACTAGCACTCAGGGCTGTGCTTCACAGGTACCCATCCTATGTGAGCAGGACAACCTGCAATTTGTCCAGAGACACATCATCTTGCAACGAGGGTGCCAGAAAGAGATGGCCAAGCCCCTGGGCTGGGGGAATCTCCATGCGTACCTTGTAACCGTCCACCTTAACTTCCTCCCTGTCATTGTCATATTAATCCTGGCTCCTTACAGTCATAAAGTCCTAGAATAATATACCAGCTTTGATTTCTTTCAATGATTCATGCATTCTTTCATTTACGCACACAGATAGTACCTACTATGTGCCTGGCAACACTTTCAAGCCCTGTATCCCTTTGGAGCCTCACATCAATCCTGAAAGGGAGGACAGACAGGTATAGCTAGCCCCATTTTAGCAGTGAGGAAGCTGAAGCCTCTCAGAGACCAAGTAACCTGCTTCAGCTCACACAGCTAATGAAACATGGAGCCAACCCAGGACTCCTGGAAGCAAGCCTCTCATGGACAGGTCTTGCCCACTCACTGCAATCGCAGCCCTAAACTGGTCACAGCCATGGGTCAGAACGCCCCCAGCCCTCCAGGCCTCCTCAGAATTCCCCGTTTTGATGCTCCTTTGCAGGTCAGAGGATTAGTCATTTTTTTCCTCCCAGTTCATTCACACTTTGTGGGTTCATAATAAAATTAAAGTGACCTTCACCTAAACCTACACCTGCCCTCACTGCTAAGGGGACAGGGTCACATCAGGCAGCCCTGAAGGGTCCAAGATGAACTTAGGCAGGGCATGAGGCCACTTCATGCTGGGACCCTCCACCCTCCTCGTGAGCTTCCTTCAAGGACACGTCCAGCAAGCCTGACTGGCACAGAAGGCCTGTCCCCCATGAAAGGGCAGGTTGGAGACGTGACCGGCCCTGTGGCCAGCACAGAGAGAGCTGAATTGCAATTCCCTCCCCCATCACCGATGTGCTGGGTGGAAACTGGGTCAGAGCCAGCCAGCCCATTCATTTAATCCAAACTCCCCCTCTCCATTCAGCCTTTAGTCTTCAGAGCTTTCAGTCCAAGGAAGCATGATTTCCTCCGCAAAATAAACAAAATAAATTAAGCCCGTGCTCTCTGATCTCAGGGCTTTTGTGCAACTGATGGCCTGAACAGAAACAATCCTCCATCTTCCTGGCATCTCAAAGACACTAAAAAAATTCAGCCACTGTCTCGGGAGGCAGAATGTCAGCTTCCAGCCACCTGCCAGACACCCTGCTGAGAATGGGGCTTGGCTAAGGAAGAAGTGCTTTGCTATCCATTCACCCATTAAAGCAAGAAGATTCTGCATGAGACAGGGCAGGGCCTATCAGACACGTCAAAGACTCGAAGGCAGGAGCTCTCATTTGGCCCATTTTTTGTTGTTGTTGTTTTCCCTCATTCCCACCCCAGGGCCTTTGCACTGGCTCTTATCCCCATCAGATATGCTTTCTCTCCAGATTTTGAAAAACTGAGTCCCTCTTATCCTTCACATTGCCCAGCAGAGGCCTCCCCCATCCAAAGTAGTTTCCTTACTCCACTCTCAATACTCTATCCCATCACCTTTTTCTGTTACCTTCTTGGCCTTTATCACAATCAGAAATTATCTTGAGTATTTGTTCGGTTTGTTTTCCAACTCTATCTCTGCCTCCATAACAGCAGGGACATCGTCTGTTTTGATCAGCACGGTCTCCCCAGCAGATAGCAAAATGCCTGGCACATGGTAGGTGCAAGACACATGTTTATTGAAGGAGGGAGACAGAAGGAGCTCTGGGTTTTACTTCCAGTGCCAGCTCTGCCTGCCCCACACACTGCATGGTGCACCTAGACCAGGACAGCTCAATGCATGGCTGCTATGGGCTGCAGGAGCATATCTGTGTGCTTGAGATTAGGAAGGCTGATGAGACCCACAGCTGGTTCTGGAGCAGCAGAGAGGGGACTTTCCCTAACAGGCTTGCTCAGCTGGGACAATTGAAGGACAACAGCCAGTTAGCAGAATATATGTTGTAGACATACATATACATATAGGTATAGGTACCAAGAGAAAAGGAACCTACAGGTGTATATCTGTGCCCTTGGAATTCCCATGCATAAGACATGATGGTTGGATTATTAATCACGCTGAACCTTTTGGTGGTTTCAGACCAACTTGAGAATCTGAAGAAAGATACTGACTCTCTTTCTAGCAAAACATACATCCATACACAGGAAAAACAGTGGCTACATTTCCTAGAGGTGCACAGACTCCCTGAAGCTATCCACAGGCCCCAGATGAGAACACGTCATCCTAAGGCTCTTTCTCAGGCCCCCATACTAGTCGCCTGCCTGTCTGCCCTCAGACCCAGTCCTGACTGCTCCTCAGAACTCCACTGGCTCCCTTCCTCTGCATTCTGGTAGGTCTGGCCAATAGGAATCCAGATAGAAGACTGTATTATGCCTGTAAGAAGAAGAAGAAAAACCAGGGTATTTCTCCCCCTCTTGCTGCTTTGGGTGGGTCTCCACAGTGGCTCTACCACCTCTGGGTCTCCTGCCCTCCCTAGAGAGCCCCTCCCTCTGTGGTCCTGCCCCACCCAGCAGGCATCCCAAAGTGCCAGCCTCCCCAGGTGCTGCTGGATCCTGGGCTCCAGGAAACCAGCTCCCCGCATCCCCCCAGTCCTAGGGATGCTAGCAGCTTCCTGCCATTGCTGTTTTCTGGTTGCCTCTCTCTTTCCTGCTTGACTTTGGATCTCTTTCAACACCTTTATACACAGCTCCCCATATAAACTCCACCCACTACACTTACTGGCATGAGCAAAGGTCTCCTGGACAGTCCCTGAGGGATCAGCCTCCCTCCAGCATGGGCATTCTGGAAGGCTCTGAGCTTTGAGAAAGGCCAGTCTGAGCTGAAAGAACAAACGCCTAGAACGCTCAAGGAGATAGAGGGGGCTAGGAAAACCCACACTGCCAGGAAGTACAATGCCCCTGTCCTGTCCAGTGCCATTTCAGGAAAAAGCTAAAATGTAAAAGCCTCACAATCACCACCTAGCGGAACTGTTCACAGCCTTTCCGAGGACAAGGGAAACAAACGTGAGGCTCTCAGCAGCCACCCGTTCAGTCATGGCCCTGCTCTGATCTAACAGCAGCCAGGGTGAGTTTTCTCAGTGTTCCTGCTCAGGAG
Source organism: Hippopotamus amphibius kiboko (assembly GCF_030028045.1). Taxonomy (NCBI): domain Eukaryota; kingdom Metazoa; phylum Chordata; class Mammalia; order Artiodactyla; family Hippopotamidae; genus Hippopotamus; species Hippopotamus amphibius. Next base: position 59,633,297 of record NC_080190.1, on the reverse strand, counting down.
CTCATGCTAGCTACTTGCTGCTCCCTGCCAAAGAGACCCAAGTACACAAAGACAGGTTCAGGCACTCACATGCAGGGGGGCCTGGGGCAGCCAGGGATGCCAGTCCTGCAGCATCAAAGACACACACTGTCTGGATTCCATCATCCACGTGCAGGCATCCTTCCATCCAGACAGAGTACAGCTGGGACTTTGCACCTTGGAACAGCCCCACAGGAAGGCACCTTACATTCTCACCATGCTCACTTCTTTTAATGAACAGCCCCTTCCATGAGCTCCCTCGTTCCTTCCAACCATTCTGCAAGGCAAGGTAGGGCAGATGTGCAGGCAGGATTATCCTGAGGACTAAAGCAGAGAGGGTTAGTGACTTGCCCAAGGCCACACAGCTACTTTGAGGCAGAGTAGGGTTTGGAATCCGGAGCAGGAAATAACTTCAACTGCCCTCCCACAGCTTGCACACAGGAAACAACATAAACCTTGACACCCCATGTATGAGGCTGGGTTCTACCAGACACAGACTCAAAGAGGGGATTTCAGTGCAAACTGAATCATGAAAGTACTGACACTCAACCATTTTTACACGTTAAAAAAAAGAACAATTTCAAATGACCTGGAGGAATGTTGGTGATCCCTGACTTACAATGGTTCAACTTATGATTTTCCGAACTTACAACGGTGCAAAACCAATAAACACTTGGTAGAAACCATACTTCAGATTTGAATTTTGATCTTTTCCTGAGCTAGCCATGTACGGAACAATGCTCCCGTGATTCTGGATGGCAGCAGTGAAACACGCTCCTGCTCAGCCACCCAGGCATGAGGGTAAACAACCTATACTCGTGCCATACCACACCCAGACAACCACTCTGTTTCTCACTTTCAGTACAATATTCAATAAGTTACACGAGCGATTCAATACTTTATCATAAAACAGGCATTCTGTGAGATGATTTTGCCCAACGGTAAGCTAATGTCTGGGTCGTTAGGCGTATTAAATGCATTTTGCACTTAAGATATTTTCAACTCACAATGGGGTTATTGGGATGTAACCCTTCATAAGTCAAGGAAGATCTGAAGTTTCTTTGGGTGACAATTCCAGGGAAGAACCAGTCAGGAAGTGGGGAAGGTGAGATTCAATGCAGAGTTTGAGGACAGTCCGGACACCGAGATGGACAACAGAGGCTCAGTCTTGCTGGGGACCTCTGGGAGGCACAGCAGAGCTGCCCTGCTCAACACGGCACACACCAGCTACATCTGGCTACCTACATGAAAATTACTTAAAAGTTTAGTTCCTCAGTCTTACCAGCCACATTTTGAGAGCTCAGCAGCCACACGTGGCCAGTGGCTGCCACATTGGACAGCACAGATATAGAACACCGCCATCCTCACAGCAAGTTTTGTGGGCAGTGTGGGGGTAGAACAGGCCTCAGAGCTGTGCTACCTGAGGGCCGGAATCTGGGATATATATACTCCCATCAGGGACTGTGATTGGGGCCGCTCCTGGGGGCTTTGACCCTATGCACTTCCAGCAGTCCTGGCTCACTCTGGCTCCTGGAAGCAAGGGTAGGGGCCTGGGAGGCACTGACAGTAGGAGCAGCTGGGCCGGACAGGAGTAGAAAGGGCTGGGGAACACGAGCAGGGCACTGACAGCATCTGCAGCATCTGGTCCCTCCTGCACATGACTCTCTGTTCTTGTGGAAGGCCCTCTAGATGCAGTCCCGATAGGACTGTGGTCCTGGAATCCTTCGGCCTCATGAGAAGCCATTCTCCCATGGACAACACACCAAGAAAGACACAACCCGGGCCTTCCAAGCATTTATGATCTATGACGGGCAAGTAAGACACAGACCACAGCACGTGGCAACTGTACAAACACTGACCAATAAACTAAATTAGGAAGCCTTTACAGAGAAACCCTCTGAGCAGTGCCCAGCTAATGGCAGGCAGGTGTTGCCTCCAAGAACTATCTAGAATTTAAGGATACAGTTTGGAGACTGATACCCCCATTAGTCAGGCTAGTCTCTGAATATCCACATTATGGCAATTTCCAAAGTAGAGCTCTGAGACACCACTGCCCTGGTTCAAAGCCTGGCAAGGTCAAGGTAGTGCTCTGAAGACCTGCACTCAACATCTTCTTCTCAGCCTATTCTCCTTCCCCGGGGGGCTGCTCTCAGCACAGCACGGCGGCCAGAGCTCAGGCTCTCTGGAGCCCAACCACCCGGGTTCACATCCCATCTGCCTCCTAACTGTGTGGAATTAGGCACACTATTTGATATCTCTGAGTTCAAGCCTCCTCATTTGTAAAGTGGGTACAATAATACCTTCTCAAATTATGAGGATTAAATGAGTCCACATTTGTAAAGGATTTACAACGGGGTGGCAAACTTTTTCTATGAAGAATGAAGCAGTCAGTATTTTAGGCCTTGCCAGCCATGTGGTCTCTGTTGCAATTTCTCAACCCCGCCCTGGAGCCCAGTGCAGTCATAGGCAATATGTAAATGAGTGGGCATGGATGTTCCAATAAAACTTTATTTATAAAGTCAGGGGGTGGGCCAGATTGCCTGACAGGCCATTTCTTAGAACAATGCCAGCCTCTATCTAGAACAACACCTGCTCTATAGTAAGTGCTATATTAACGTTTGTTAAATGAATGAATAAAGTATGCTGTGCCCTCCTCCCTCTCAGATTCTCCTTGCGTTGTTTCCTCTGCCTCCCTCCGCACTCATCTTTCAAGGCCAAGCTCAAGAAGCCTTCCTAGACCTTTCCTCTTTTCTCAGCTTCACCCCAGAGCACTGTGCTTGCTCTTCTATTGTGACACTTGTGGAGTGCCATTTGTGGGGTGACTTGTTCAGTTGCAGAATTTAATGGTACCATTAAAATGAGAAGATGATGCAGTGTCTTCTTTTTACAGGCAGGAAAGTGAGGTCCAGAGAGACCAAGTGATTTTCTCAAGGTCACACAGTGAGGGTCAGGATCAGACACTGGGTGTCCTGAGTCTTAGGCTTAGCGAGGCTACAACACCAGATGGGAGGGGGTGCAGACTTCTCTACTGTCCACCTACTGTCCATTTCCAGCGTCACACCCAAGTGAGCTCACAGACACACAAATTCAGACACATACACACAAGTTCTTGCACACACACCGGGCATGTACTCACATCTATACACACACACGTATGCACACAGAGACACAGAAACACGGACATATGCACACATTAGCATAAACACAGGCTCAAATATTCACACAGACATATGCACACCTATAACACGTATATGTACAGACAGTGACATGACACAAGCACACACTCACAGCAACAGATACGTGCACACACCACACACACCAACACATAAACATACACACTAACAGACATATTTAAACACATACACACACACCACCCCCATACATGCCCACATCCTCACACAGACCCCTACACCCCTACACACCCGGGCGCACATGCTCACACACAGACAACGTGCACGCCTGCCTGATGCTTTCAGGTTTTACTCTTCCAGACACGCACAGCATGCTTTCCCAGGAAGCTAAGGTCCCTCAGACAGGGGCTGTGCCCTGTGCATCCCCTGCCTCGTCTCCGAGCCTTTAACACTCTTAGCATCCTGCCGGATGCTGTGAACACAGCTGGCGCTCATGTTTAATTGGTGGAAGAATGGGCAAAGTTGTCACATCCAGGGGCCTTGGGTCCAAGGGCAGAGCTTGGTTAAGAAGTCCCAGCTGCCGGCTGTGTCACTCCTGAGCCTCAAAGCGGCTCTGTGCGGCCAACTCAGAGAAGCCTCCCCAGCCCTGCCTGCCCCGCCAGCTTGGGAACCAGTGCCCCTTGTGCTGGCCTCCTGGCCGGGCGCTGCTCATTAACGCCTCTGCCGGAGGTGGCAGAGACCTGATGAAACTCCAGCCAAGGCATCTGGCCGCTTGTCTGGAGCTGGAGTCAAAGGTCCCCTGGGGTGGGGAGGGCGTGGCAGAAACCACAGGCGTAAGTGGCCCTGGCCTCTGTTTCCCAGCATGTGGATTTTCCAGCTGAATTTTATAAATAAAATTAGAGCCAGGCGCTCACTCTTCCTGAGGGGGACACAGGACACGGCCCCCATCTGACTTCCCTGCAGACCCCCATCTACAAAATAGTGGCTCAGAGAGAGCCTGGCTCTGCTCAGCCTGGGAAGAAAGATGCCCCTTTGCATGACCTCCCCCCAGCGGGAAGGTGCATGGCTGAGGAGCCCTCTTCCTGGCACCATCACATGGCACAGCCCAAGCCTGACCAACACCCACTCTGGGCCTCAGTGTTTATGCCACATCTACCTAATGGGGTGGGTAAACATTCCATCCTAAATGACAAGGAGGCAGCGTCGAGGAAAAAGGACTCTGCCCTCTGGAGAGATGGGAAGGAGGAGGGGGGCAGCTTGCAAAAGCCCGAGGAAGAACATTCCTTACTGGCACCTCCCCGTTGAGCAGAGGAGCCGCTCTGCAAGTTAAGTAATTGATGGAGCACACTCTAAAAATACGAACTAGGTTAGCACTCAGGGTGGTGGAGTGCTCCAAGAGGGAGTTAATTTCGGGCGTCGAACCTCCGTGGAACGGGGACTGTGAGCCTAGAGCAGCAGGTGTGTGAGCCAGGTGGCCCCCAGAAACCGACTGAGATGTGACATTCACCTCAGCCCTCAGCAAGATGAAACTGGAGAAAATGGCCTGGGAAGCACTGGGGCATTAGCCTGGCCCTTCCCAGCACAAGGGAAAGAAAACTTGCGAAAGAGTCAAGGGTACACAAATCAGTAAGGAGATGGGGAGGTTTCACACAGGAGGAGAGCTCACCCCCACTTGACTGGGCTGCAAAGACCCCAGCCTCCTAGCTGCATGGAGCCCCTTGCAACTCCAAGCCACGTCCGCAGGTCGGCAGTTTCAGCACTGCCTTGTCAGAAGTAGAGAATCTCAGGCCCCACCACAGACCTCCTGATCTACATTTTCACAAGATCCTCGGGAGATTCTAGAATGCATCAAAGTTTGAGAAGCACCAGATCGTGAGTCAAAACCCCTGATTCCGGCCCAGCTGTTGCCATCAGATTGCTTTGTGATTTTGTGGGAATTGCTTGACCTCTCCGGGTGCTGGAGTTTCCTAATCTGTTTCTTTCTCATCGGTTCCAGGAGGCTCATGTCAGATCCTCCACCTGCAAGCCCTTGGACAAGTGGGAGGGCTTTTACAAGTAATGATTCCATTCCTACCAGGCCTCTCCCTTTCCCCTTCTTGATGTCATTAGTGCAGAGAGGGAGATCGGGAGATGACCCTTGAAGGACACGAGGCCAGGAAGATAGCCTCCTAATTTCATTTTAAACCTTAATGGATCTCAATTCAAAAAAAGGAGGGGGGAGGGTAAAAAAAAAAAAAAAGACATAGCCTCTTGCTAATGGGAAAGCAACAAATCTGAGGCATGCTAAGTAAGCTAGAGCATCTTTATTCCATCTAGAAATCCTAGGTCTGGCACTGTCCTTTGCCTTCACACAATTCAGGTATCACTACTGAATATTCATTTGAGAAATGAGGCTTCCTAGGCTCAGAGAGGTTAAGTGAGTGAGTTAAAGTCACGCAGCCAGTGAGAGGTGGGGCCAAGAGAAGGAGCCAGGCTCCCTGCCTTCTAAGGCAAACTCTCTTGGGGACTTCAGGGTACCCACGTCCTTGGTAGCCAACCCAGCTGGTGTGAGAACAGGAAGGGGAAAACCATTCTAACATTGGTCTGAGCTGAACAGAACTGAGACGATAAATCTGCCATGGGAGGAAATTACATCAGAGGGCTGAGATAGAAAGTCTCTAAATTATTGCTTATCTGGTTTCATTAAATTCATTGCTTCCCTCCATTAGCTCCAGGGGCTGAGATGGCCAAGCACCCGTCTTCTATCAATACATAGGCCTGTGGTTATGTGTAAACCCATAGGGGAAGGGAACAAAGGAATAGGGCACAAATTCTAAACCAAAACCAGACGAGAGACGTAAGTATACCCAAAAAGGAACACACACACGCACCAGCAACCCTGAAGTTAAACGCTGAGAAGGCCAGGCCTGGGTCCTTCTGGGCCCTTACCTGGAGCCCAGAAATGGTCTCTGATGAGGCTGGAAGTAGCAGGGAGATCTCAGCAGAAACAGGGCTCTTTGCCCACACCTGGCTTTCAAGAACACTGGGAGCAAACTGCTTGGTCTTCCCAGGCTGTGGGAAGGGCTCAGAGGCTGGAGATTCACTAAGGGCAAAGCTAGCAGTCACTGGCCCAGAGGCACCAGACAGTCTACAGCTACAAGCACATTTTAATACAAATGGAAAGACATCCTGGTCAGGCCCTCCCTTCTGGCTTCAGAATGGCACCCCTGTCTCTGGAGCTGCCTGCCTTTTCCCAGGTCTTAGGAGGCGACGTGGTATAATGGAAATACTTGGGGGGTGGCTGGGGGTGGGGTGGAGCTGGAGGAGCCTGAGTTTGAATCCAAACTCTGCTACTTAGAAGGTATGCCCACCTTGGGTGAGTCACTTAAACACATTGAGCCTCAGGTTTCTCATCTGTAAAATGGGGATAATAACAGTGCCAGCCTCAGAGGGCTGTGGGGAGGATTAAATAAGATATTGAATACAAAGCATCTTGTTGGCACCCAGCAAACAGCAGGCATCTAATGAACACTGGTACCTTCCTCCAATGTAAAACAAACAAAAATATTTTAGGGGTGGGCCCTTCCTGGGCCTATATTATAGTAAGAGAGTAGGCCAGCCCCTGCCGGAGTCCCAGTTCTATCCCTCAGCCACTGACACTGCCCACATTGTGATCTTAATCCATGGTGCCCCTCACCCAGGGCTGGGCAGTCCACACCTATGGAGATGTCCATGGGATGCTGGGAGGAAAAGGACAGTCCCAAATCTGCCCTGGTAGGGAAGGAGACCACCCCAGCAAGTGCTCTGGTGGGGGTTCAGCTAGCAGGAGGTGGGAAGTTCAGCAAAGGCACACCCTTGGCAGGAGCAACAGGAAATGACTACAGCTGCCAAAGGTGGAGGCAAAGACAGACCATGTGGCTTAGGGCTGACCTGCCATCCCTGACTCAGAGCTCTGTGCCTCACCCCTCACACTAATGAGAACAGGCTCCTCATGTGGCCCTTCTCCTTCTTCACCTGGTCTCCCCAACTAGACAGGATGCTCCCCACGAGTAGGTGAGAGAACAGTTTCACTGTGGTCCCCCTGCATGGAACAAGCCGAGGCCTGTGTCATCTGCTAGCTAGTGGTGATGCTTTGGGCAAGCCACCTGGCTATCTGACCTGTTCTTCAGCTCTAAAAGAAGACTGACATACCCACCGACCTCCCAGAGTGGTTAGAAAGCCCAGATCATCTCACTCACTCATTCAACAAAAGTGCACTGAGAACCTAGCATAAGTCACACACTGTGCAAAGCTTCAGGAGTGTAAGAGTGAGAAAGATGAAGAGGATCCCTGTCCTCAAAGAGCTTGCACTCTAGCGAGAGACAAAGATGGACCAAGCATACAAACACACATATCAATCACTGAAGGCTTCAACGGTCATAGAAAGAGTGGTGCGTGAGACAGGATCCATCTGGCTCCAGCAAGCTAGTAAGGAGCCAGAAAGGTAAGAGAGAGGGGAAAATGCAAGCAGACAACCCATCTACGCAAGAGAGTTCTCTATGCTGTGACGTCCCTTCATAGAACAGGGCGCGTTCATGTTATGACATGTGGAACGGTGATGCCCACTAGGAAGGTGAGTTATCACCTTTGACTTGGAAGCCCTGGAGAAGGTGATGCCCAAATCACATAAACAGGACTCACAAGAAAAAAGGGAAGAATGAAGGAGAGAGGGATGGAGGAGAGAAAAAGAAAGGAAAAGGAAGAGGAGAAAGAAAGTAAATTACAAATAGAGAAAAGGAAAAAAGAAAGATTGAAAGCTGCATGGGGAAAACCCAGCTAGGAGAACACAGAGGCTCCCTCAAGATCTCGGGGTGACCTCTGGGCCAGACTGTGAAGGACACCATGTGATAAAGCTATTGCCACCTCTATTTGACAGGCATCATCACCTCCCATGGCTCTTGGCCTTATACATTCATCTGTTAAAACAAATCTTACGTCACAGAGGCTATTGCTACACTGTTGGTAGGGCAGCTCCACACCAAATAAATATATTTTAATCAAGCCCTCTTTGATTGACTGCATTTTTTCATGATGGAAGGTCTGTCTCCCTTGCAGTCATCCACAATGATATTGGATGAGCGGTGTTCAGTAGATGTCATGACGCACGACTAGGAGACCCAGGGGTTCTGGGTACCATCAAGGATGATCCCATAGGGTTCCAGACAATGCTATTCAGTTTTGCTTAATATTCAGCCACAGAATCGAGTGACAAAGCTCTTAGTCATAGCATCAGAGTCGTGGGGATGTCTGGAGCTGCCGGAGCCCATAAAGGTCACCTTTCACTCCAACACCTCCATTTGCAGATAGGGAAAGTAAGCTGGAGGCATTTGACCTTTCCAAGGTCACCCACTGCTGCCTCCTGGAAGAGTCAAGACCAGAACCCAAGTTTCCAGACTTGGGAGGAAGCAGAGCACAGTGGTCTAAGACGGGAGACTGGGGAGTCACAAAGTTTCAGAAGGGCTGCCCGAAGGGGGCAGGAAGGTACAGAAGGACACTAGCCAAGTCCTACATTCACAAAGGGCCTCAAATGTAAACCTTGAAGCTATCCCTGATGAAGTTATGTACAGATCCAGGGAGATGCACTCATGGAGTGGGGAAAAGATACCATTGCCTATTAAGTTCAGACTTTATCCTGTTCCCACATATCACCCCTGCAATACTCTAGGGATGAATATTAAGTTTACATGTTAAGTAATTATCCTTTGACTAGCATGATCATATTATATTCAATTTCTTTTTCTTTGGAAAAGCACTCCTTTATTTAATTCATGTAAACATTCAAAATAGACCACAATTTGCATAACCCTACTTTGATATGTCTTCATTTTTGTTTTTTTTTTTCTATATGGACAGAACTAGGGGTTTCTAGAGTCAGACCGCCTGAACTCTAATCCTGTAGCTGTGTGACCTCAGGCAAGCTACTCAGCCTCTCTGTGCCTGTCATGGCTGAACTGTGTCCCACTCTAAAAAATTCTGATGGGAGTCCTCACAGCCATACCCCAGAATGAGACTGTATTTGGAGATAAGATCTTTAAAGAGGTGATTAAGCTAAAATGAGCTCATCTGAGGGAACTCCAGTCCAATACAACTGATGTCCTCCCAAGAAGAAATTTAGCCACAGATACGTACAGAGGGAAGACCATGTGAAGACCCAGGGAGATGAGGGCTATCTACAAGCCTGGGAGAGAGGCCTGGGGTAGATCCTTCCCTCACGGCCCTAAGAGGGAACCAATCCTGCAGACACCTAGATCTTCGACTTCAAGCCCCCAGAACTGTAAGAAATTTAATTCTGTTGTTTAAGCCAGCCGGTCAGTGGCATTTGTGGCAGCAGCTGGGCAGCCTCGCTTCGCTCCTCGGGAGAAAGCAGATAATCCTCTGGCCTTGCTCACGGAGCTGTGCTGAGTACCCGGTTCCTGGCACTTAGTAGGCGCCCAATAAATGCTTCTGACACTTCTTACTGACAGGGAGCCATCACCCAACCTGGCCTTGGGAAATTGCTTTCTCTCACTCTTCCGTGTGAGCGGAAAGCAGAGCAGTAAATTCTGCAGGCAAGCCCAAACTCTTCACAAACTGCCCCCTCTCCCAATGACCCCTTTACCCCAAGGACCTCAGAGCCAAGCGGCTGGAACCCCCAGAACTGCCCACACAGGGCTCTCCTCCTGTTCCTCGCTCTCCTCTAACTGTCGCTCCCCCCTCGGCACTGTTTTAGGACCTGCCTGTCAATCCCCACTCTCTCCCCACCCAACACCATGGAGGCCCCAGTAGGAAGCCCGATTCTCCTCCAGCTGATCAAAATTAGACGACACAGCCTGCAGCTCCAGAAAACAGAGGTGACAGGAAAACAGCTACACAACATCCAAATTCCCAAACTGTGGGATTCAGAGTCCTGGCCTTCCTTCCAGTTTATTGGAGAGGGAGGGTTTCTCTACGTTGGGATGAGCTGGAGGGCTGACAGAGCTCTGGAAAGCTCTCTGGCCATCCCAGGATAATCCAGTCTGTTGGTGGCAGTTTGAAAACTGTGTCTCATTCTCAATTTATCTTGCAAAGGGCCCCCAAACCTAACAGTCACCAGAAGGAATTCCTGGGGCCCTAGAACAAGTCAACCGGCAGTGATGAAAAACTTTCCCTGGGATATGAGCGTACCTAAAGCTGACTGAGAAACCACCCAGGACAGGCCAGTGAAAGACGCGGGGCAAAGACCTTCATAAACCAATAAGGCTTCCAGAGGGACCACCCGTGAACCTGGAAGCTTGGCCGAACTGTAAAACCCCAGCACTTTGCTGTCTCAGCAAGTAGCAAGCGATTCGGGGACTGCGGAGGCTTCCAAACCTACGTGGCGTTGGTGATGAAAATTAAGGTCATTTAGAAACCCAGAAACTAAAGCCGGTCTGACTCTGAAGGGAATTTTAATTTGTTAATGGATTTTCCAGCTGATGGTCGGGGGGAAAGATAGCAATTCACAATGGGTTTGAGGCCAAAAATAGGGCCACATAAGCCAGCAAGTCACGGAGAGCTCTTCAGTCTTTCTTCAACTGCATCAAGAACAGGCTGTCCGGGGATGCAGATTTTTTCTCCTCCCTTTTAATCAGCTAATAGCGGATGAACACCTAACGATGCTGCCAAGATGCTTTTAATCCCAGCAGTCACGGGGAGTGAGGGTGCAAAGGGCAGGTGCCTACTTGTGTTTCTATTGCAGGGACGTAGGATTTGGTGGCTGGGGCAGAAATCCCAACGGCCAGTTTCTCCCCTAGTCACCGACTGTTTGCAGGGAACCGGGAAAGAGAAGCGGGTGGAATTCTCTGTTCCCTGTACCTGCCCTGGGGAGGATGTCAGAAATAGAAATATGTTCACCTATCCCACAGATGATTCTGGACTACGCGATGTCATGATTACAATGACTAAGATGGACCCAGTCCCCGAGCTCATGGAGCTGTGATGGCCCAGCAATGAATGTGACTGAGCAAACCAAGGCAGGGATACCACAGAACCACGTCATTTAAGGCCTTCATTAAACACTGCAAATGAAGGACCGGGTAGGGAGGGTCTCCATGTGGAGGATGAGTGAGTCAAGAGACGAGCTTCACCCCGAAACATAAACCAAGGGCCACACACCTTATCCTAAGCGCCCAGAGCTGCTGAAAGACTCAGCCACCACCCGAGGCCCCTGGGCCAGACTCTCCTTGGGAACAGTGCCAGCACTCACAGGGGTGGCTCTATGGTGAGGACAGAAAAGAAAAATCTAATTCCTGAATCTTATTTTCAGCTGCAAGCCAAGCAGAAGAGTAGAAAGAAGCCACTTGACTAGAATCCTGATCATATAGAACAAGTCATTTAATCCTTTTGAAAAGCCTGCCCACTGGATCTGTCATCTTGCTGGAGTCTAACTTGGGAGACTCTCATCTCATTTCAAATGGCAGGAGTTTCTCTAGAAGAGCCACCAAAAGCTATTTCCCTGAGAAGTGCAACTTCCAGCCATTTGTTTGTCCTGCAGCTTGGACTCTTCTGCTGTGTTCCTTTAGGTAAGGTGAGTATAACTATGCCAGCTGAGGAGGTGAGAGGAGGAAACTGGGGTGGGGAGTGGGTAAAAAGGCATTCTTGCTCACAGGGCAACATCCCTGCCTTGTCCAGGGAATACACACACGCACACACACATGCAGGCACGCACACGCACATACATGCGCACAGTACATGTATATGCATGTGTGTGCTACATACACACCCCCACACACATCCCACACACATACATACACCCCACACACACACCATACCCTCGCACACACACACCCCCACACACATACATGCACCCCCCACACATACACCCCACGCACACACCCACACACACACCACACCCCCCACACACACACAACACACCCCCCACACACACCCCACACACACACACACACAGTTTTCTTGCCTTAATGGAATAGAGTTTTAAAAAACAGAGAAGAAGTGGTATTTGGACAATCAGCCCAATCCTATACCGTGACAGCTTTTACAAAATCTCCCCTAAGTCTCATTTTCCCACATCTGAAAACTAGTTTCTTTCTTTTCGTTCCGTTGTTGTCATTAGGCACTAAAAGATAAATACCTGTGCACACAGAGGCAGTCTTTCATTGGTAGTATCTGTGGAGAACTTTGGAGCTTGTGTGTATTCACATCATCGTGTTTCAGCCTTACAACAACAAAAGCCCCAGGGAGAAGCTGGAGACGATGGATGTGAGGACGCTTGCTCGAGGTCTCAGGAAGGGTGGGTCAGCTTAGAGCTGGCTCTCAAGTGCACGTAATCCGCTGTGTGCTGCTGCAGGCGCCCGCTGTGAGCCAGGGGACACAGCCTGGCACAAGACACACCCCAGGCTCCCCCCATCAGGGGCACCTACAAGTGTGGCTGCAGGGACTCCATCATTCTCAGGATGGGCAGAGTGGAACGTGCACGACAGAGCTGTCCAGGCGCTCATTTCCCCAAAGACCACACGTCGGGGTGCTCTGGCCAATCCCCTTGGTGCTATGGCCCGAGTGGGTCCCCACAGGGGCACGGTGCTAACCCTCACCTGGGTCAGACCCCTCTATTAAGCCTCAGCCTCCATCTCTCTCTTCACCAAGCCAATAGCACAGGCGCCTGCTGAGTGACTTCTCTTTAGAGGTTGCCTGTTATCCCCGAAATTCCTCAACAAAGGCCCGTTGACTACAAATGGCCAGGTTTCATCTGGACCCAGAACTGAAGCAGTCCCATGAGGCAGGCACTGGGGAAGGTCCCGGACCCCAGAACTGAACATTTACATTCTTCACAAAACCAAGGTGGAGCTATATTCTGAGAGGGGCTGCTGAAGCCATCAGCCTGGAGAAGTGACAGCCAGCAGACCTTCAGCCCTGTCTCCAAGGTCTCTGAAGAGCTGCCAAACTGGGGGACACATTCTCTCTGCCCCCAGGGGTGGATCCAGACCAGCAGATGGAAGATTTAGAAAGAAGAAAGTTCCTTCTCACTTTCCTAGGACAGGGTGGACCTCTTGGATGGAATATGGGAGGCATGTAAGAGGTTGGAGGGTCCCTCAATGGGGACACTTGGAACAGTGACTCAAGCATCAGGTGGAAGGGTGCGTTGACAGGACCTTGTGAATTTCTTCTGAACTTTAGAGTCTCCAATAGGAAAGAATAAACACCAAAGTTCCTAGGAGACCTCCTGGTCCCCTGCCTGCAGGGCTCTCCTCTGGGCCTAAAAATAAGATTCCCAGAGTCCTGATCCAAATTAGATCCTTAATAATGTGTCACCATGGCTATAAATATGTCTCTTTGAGAGCCAGTTAATATGATTATTTTAATCAGCTACGCTCCCCAGAAGGACTACCAGCTCCCACGTCGGCCCGGAATGCGTGCGTTCTGAGCAGACTGGGTCCTCCCGTCCTCAACTGAGCGGGTCCATGGAGTAGTCACCGTGGGGTAAAGGTGGTGGTGGTCTGGGCAGCCCTTTCTGCTTCCTCCTTCCAGCATCCTGGGACACTCCGGGCTGTCTCCTGATCATTAACCAAGACCCCCATAAAGACGGGGCTGGACATAAATGCCCAGAAGGTGTAAATCAGACACAGGGTAATACGAGAAAGATTGTTAGGAGCTGAATGGTGCCCCCCCTCCCCAAATCCATATGTTGAAGTTCTAACCTCCAGTACCTCAAAATACGACTGTATTTGGAGACAGGGTCTTTAAAGAGGTGAGTAGTTAAAACAAGGTCTCTAGGGTGAGCCCTAAGCCAACCTGACTGGTGTCCTTATGAGAAGAGATGAGGACACAGACAGAAGACCCTGTGAAGACAGAGGAAGAAGACAGTCATTTACAAGCCAAGGAGAGAGGCCTCAGAAGAAACCAGCTCTGCCGGCACCTTGATCTCAGACTTCTAGCCTCCAGAACAGAGAGAAAATAAATGTCTGTTCTCTAGCCACCCACTCTGGGGTATTTGTTACCGCAGCTCAAGCTGACTAATACAGGAAGTGTGCTGCATGCCCTGTCCGGAGACTTTAAATTCTATTTTTTTCCCTTTCTCCCAAAGATCAGCCAAACAAAACAGTCTTCTACCTCGTTTTCACTAGTGTACGATGCCTGATGGAATTTCAAGAAAAGGGCAATAGGGTGTAAGAGAAAGGGCACTGGGTCCCTGATCGGGAGAGCTGGTCTTCCCAGGCTATTTCAACAAGCTACGTGGTCATGGAGCCACTTGATCATCTTAGCCCCCATCCCAGCAACAGTTAATTGAAACAGTTGGGCCAAATGACATCTAAGGTTCCCTCCAGCACTAACACTCTCTCCTTTCAAATTAAACACTTGAGGATGCTAGCCAGCAAGGGCAGCTTTGGGGCAAGAGCCCAGAGGGGAGAGGCCTGGAGGGCAGAGTGGGACCAAGGCAAGAGAGGCACACAGAGGTTGGGGAGTGATGCGATAGGGCTGTTGGGCTGTTTCCTGGAGCTGGAAGCTTCCATTCCTGACCTGCCCCTGTCTTGTTCCTCGGTTTACCGGTTGCATGGCCTTGGGTACCTACCCCCCATCCTACCCTCATCTGTAAATAAAATAACAAGAGCCTACATGCTGTGTACCGGCATAACATCCTACCTCACCAAGCACGCTCACCATTACTAGGGGGCAAGAAGGAAGGGGGCACTCCTAGGGGTATCTCAGGACTAACACACACATCTATCTGAGTCCCCACGAGGTGACTCCCTGGCAAGGCAGCGTGAGTCTTCGGTCAGCATAGGACCTGGAGCACCCATCTTCTCCCCACCACAATCCAGGGTACCAAACTGCTAGGAGGGCCTAAAGATGCTTTAGGAGAGCAGCCCTGTGAGGGAGAAGGCAGTGAAGAAACTGTAATGCGCCTCTTCCAAAGGATGGGTGCAAGGCTGCAGTGACCGTATGAAGAGCCCTCATGCATGCTGAGCGCTTTGCATTTTACACAGAGTTTCCTGATACTATCTTCTGAGTATTATCATTCCCATTTTACAGATGAAGAAACCAAGGCTAGGGGAGGTTAAGCAAGACAGTGAGGTAGGGTGGGAAAAAAACATATGGCTTAAGTTATCTTGACCTTGAACAAAGTTATTTAGTATCTTGTTATCAAACTGCATGCAAATGAAGTCACGTGGCTGACCCTGGCAGACTCACAAGATGCCATCTGAGGGCTCCAGCTCAGAACTCCCGATTTCCACATTACATGAAGCCAAATCATCTCAGAACTAGTAAGGCCCTGGGAGATCACAGATCTGATTCTCCAGGTCTATAGGAGAGCAAACTGAGGTCCAAAGAGTTCACTGCCCACAGTCCCAGAGGCTCTGGCCACTCTAGGACCAGAGCCCAGGAATCTATTCCTCAGACCACCCTGCCCTGTCCATTTGCCTTGAACATGTTCCTCTTTAAAAACGAATAGACCACAAAGAGAAGAGCTTCCAGGACATCTGTATTGGGTTCTGGGGAGAAGTTTCCATGCCTACTCCCCAAACCTGGATCCTCCCTCCAGGCTGCATGCTGCTGGTCTCCTGCAGTGACTTTCAGCAGGATAGCAAATGCGTTAAGTGCTCCTCTCACAAGGTAAGGCTGCTGGGAGCAGCTCAGAGGACTGGAATTAGAAATTCTAATTATTAGAACTCTCAGAATGCACCAAAGGACAATTTATAATTAGCACATGTCAAAAGGCCACCCCCAAAAGGGACACGTTAGAACTCTGAAAACAAAGATGGTCCAGAGAGGGATTGGGGAGCTAAGCTATTTGGCCTCCTAATCCCTCCCTCCAGCCCTTAATCCAATCTACCTCCTGCCCCTCACGCTTCCTGGTATTGGCCTCTTTCCTGCTGCCTTGCCCCAGGGCCATGCATGGGGGTCCCTGTTCCTGGAGCCCTCCACCCTTTGCAGCAGAGGTGCTGCCACTCTTCTGGAAGTCCTGCTGTGTGGGGATCCCTCCACTTGGGACCCAAACAGATCGAACCCCAGGTCTTGAGCTGGTTAGAGGCTTGTGGCTCCTGCTGTCAAGGGCTGCAAATAAGGACTTAATGACTAGCCTCTTTGTGGAGAAGAAAGGCTCCCGTGGACAGATCATGTTATCATTGGCTGCACAGTGCATGTGCCAGGGCGGCCTCCCAGCCAGAGGTGCTCGTGTGATTAAAGCTCAGGGCACCCGCTACATGCAGAAGGGACTGGGACAGGCCAGCATGGAAGGAAGGGGGCATCTCCCTGTTTCGCGAATGAATGAATGAACCAATGAATGAGTCATCTGATTTATATGCCATAAATGTTTTCTTGAGCACTTCCTGTGTGTTAGTCCTAGTACTTGAGATTGGGGTGGAAAAGTAGTCTGTATCTTTGACAGTATCTTTCTGTCAAAGATACAGAAATAAATAAGACATGAGCCTGCCCTAGAGGAATTCACATTAGCACAAACTCGACAGGTTAAAAAAAAAAAATTTAAGGCATATCAAGATAACTGGCAGCTGGAGGCAGGGACACCTGGTTTCCAGGGAAAACTCCTGGCTGTGTGACTTGCCTCATGCAGTTCATTTATCTGCCTTGAGCCTCCATCACCTGCTCCATGGAGATAATACCAACCTTGCTTATCCCACAGGTGTTGCTATGGAGAACACGTGATAAAACAGGGATTAAACCCTTTGGGATGTGCCTACAACATAACTTATTATCATCACATGAACCAATCTTCACTCTGGTGATGGACAGCAAAAAGGATATCTATGGTCCACATTCCACATTCACTGGTCCTACGCAAGATGGCACCCAATTGCTTGGACAACCATCCCTAGAGAAAGGAAATGTATCAGGCCATCACGTGTCCATGCTTATCAAAGAACCTTCTAGATGCTGATTTTCCCATATGGTGTTGCCCACAGGAGAAAGAATGCCTCCACGCCCAGGAATGACAAGAAGGTTTTACTCCAGGAGCAAATGAACTCCATTGGTTTGGCAGGGACTGCTTAGAGCACTATGTTAAGGATTCTGAGCCTACATCTTGGCTTAGCTGGAAGGAGCATCCTGCTAGATTAAGGATGCCTTTTATTAATTAGGGATAGGAGGTGGCCCTTTGTCTTTTATGACTTATGTACCTGCACTCAACCATACTCTTTGTTGTATGCGTTTATAGGTAGATACCCCAGTCACTCAAGAGTTAGCTGAGTATCAGTCAATCCCCTGAACCAGATTCTTCCACGTGAATTGTTAAAAATTAAGTTCTTTCAGCCAGCAAAGCAAAAGGCATGACCCCAGGAAGAAGCAGGAAATTAGCTGGTCTCTCAGTCTCTGCTTAAATGCGCAAGCTTGTCTCAATCATGCTATTTTTAAACTCAAAACAATATCTCATACATTTGGGTGTCATTTTTGGGGGTCCAGGGAACTTGGGCACTGCCACACAAAACCACCCAACTAAAATACCCTGCAGGTACCAGATACCCTCTGGCCTTTAATCCTATGGCATCTTTCTAAAGTCTTTGCAGCTTTCTGCCTTCACCATTTCTCAGAGGATGATGCATTCTCCAAGTTTATCATGGGCATAAAATGGTAGGAATTCCGCCCCATGTCCAAGATTTACCCTGCTCGAGTTTTAAAGGGGACCTCTCTCTTGGCATGCCCTTCCTAGGTTGCTCTGCTTATGATTTTATAAAACTCTACTATGTCTGTGCTAATTCCAAACAGAGCTGGGCTGCAATCAAACCCTGACCTACTTATGTAGAAAGAGCTGAGCAAATGAACACTGTGATCACGGCCCAGAGGGGAAGAGGACAGGCTTTGTCCAAGCCCTGTGCACCAGGAACGCTCCCAAACACAGCCTCAGTGAGATATTGGGAAAGAGGGCCCCTCAGGTGAGCTTACATTTCCAGTTAGAACCACAGACTGTTGGAGGCAGGAAGCAGCTTCGAACCCATCTAGTGACCACAGATATGGAAACTGAGGCCCAGAACAATTAACCTGCCCATGGTCCTATTATGAGCCAGTGATGGTGACTACAGATAACAGCATCACAAAACTGCATATTCTTAAGTAGTTCATCTCTGTGCCTTTTTGTTATTTCAGATGGTTTCCTCCTAAGTCCTTCCATAACATTCCCAATGCTTAACTCTGTCTAAAAGTCCTTCTCTCAAGGCTAAAAAGCACATTGTCTTGCACACTACAGATACTCAAAGCTTTTTAAATAAATGAACACATGAAGTAATGTATACAATTCTGTAGAAAGATATTCAGCGTAATTCTATGATAATGGCAAAAAAAAAAAAAAAAGGAAAAAGGAAAGGAGAACTGTGAAGAAAAGGAGTGAGTATCCAAATCATGGGATTTAAGTCATTTAAAAATATGTTTATAGAGTCTCAATGACATGTGGAAATGCTGATAATATGATGATATTAAGGATAAAAGCAGAACACTAAATTGCACGTACTCTATGATCTCAGCACTATAAAGAAAAATGCGTGATAACATTGTTAGGAGAAAATGAAGCAAAATGTGAATAGTAGTAGATGTTTTTGATGTGATTATGGGTGATCTTACTTCTGCCTCTTTGCACTCTTCTGTTCTCTGCAAATATTTTGCACTGTGCCCATAAGTCTTCTGAAGGCAGTAGGAGGGAACTAGGAAATAGAAAATGATGTCCTCAGATACTCATTGGGAGCTGGAAAGATGCAGTATTTCTCTCTTCTCACATAAAGCAGCTAATGAAACAGAGACATAGATGCTGAAGCAAGGAGGCAGGCTCCCCAAGCCCACCCCCTGTCCCATGGCCAGCCAGTCTCCCCTGATCTGGACTGAGTAGGTGCTGTCTTAGGACATCTCCAACTGCTGCCCACGCATCTCATCCTTGAGGCCAGTACGAGTTGCTGTTGTACCCTTCCTGTGCGTCTCTCTCTTGCTTCCCTCGACTGACTGGACTGAGGGCTCCTTGGGCAGAGGAGGCCATGCCCCTGCCTGATAATTCCTATATCCCCTACAAAGCTAAGACTGGAGAGTTTTTCAATACTTGACACCCGAGTCTCAGGAAATACTTGCTCATTGATGGACTGATTGAATAGGCTAAGCAGGAGAATGGTCCCGTGGGGCACGTTGGCTTTCAACCAAGACAGAAGCCGAATGCACCTCCCGCAGGACCCGTCGACCTCGCCAACCAGGACGCCAACGGGTATCAACTGTGATGTGGGCGTTTGCCCCCGGCAGGACTGAGCCACCATCGAAGAAATCGCAGGGCACTCAGACATCAGGATGTGTCCCTTCCTTCCCACCAGACCTGGGCTGGCTACAGGCCAGTGAAAGGGAAGGGCTGGCCCTGCTGCCTCCCATCTGGCCACAGGATCCAATTCCAGTTTCTGACCTGCAGTTGGGTCTGGCACGGTGACACCAGGGCTCCAGCAGGCAAATCCCAGTTGTAAAACTCTGGTCTGATCCCATCCCACCCACAAGGCTCCCTGCTAAATTGTAGCAGCGCGGATCTTGCAGCTGAGCCAAAGGCACTCAGGGCCATGTTTACTTTTGCTATACTATTAAAACACCCCATGCAAATAAGGAAATGGTCCCCCTCTCCAAGAGCAGGACATTCAGCAAACGCAGGCCTGGGGCAGAAGATTGTATCTGCGATTGTATCTTTTAAGCCTAAACCTGCCTCAAAGGTGCTGCACACTTGGAGACAGGGGGCTGTGACCCACCCCCCTCCTCTAAATTCTTTTGAAAGCACAGGGACTGCTACAGGCTTCTCCTGAGTGCTGGCCCCACACCTTGCCCTACACAAGTTTCCCCTCCTGGTAAAGTCTTCCTAATAACCCCACCTCTAGTAGCCCCAACTGTCATGAAACTTTTCTCTTCCTACCTGATGAACATATTACAACACACACATGTACATGCAGAGATAAACATGTTTTTTCCCCAACGAAAGCGTACTTTTCTTAAGAGCAGGACTCCAATTGTTAAAGAACAGACCCAACATCCTTGAATTAATGAATAAATGAACAAAAAGCGGGCTTGTTAATGAACGGATCAATTGATAACTCCAAGGAACTGCAGGCAGCAGCCTACAAAGCAGGCCTCCAAAATCATGCCTTTCGAATCCAAGGAGATACTCAACTCAATCACGGTACTGTAGAGATAAAGTAATCATGATAGTAAAAATTTCTTAGAACCGACTAGGTACTAGGTATGAGCCATTTGATACATGTATATATATCAAATGACACATATATATCACACAGTCATCTCTTAAGGTATTATTATTATTCCCATTTTACAGGTAAGAAAAATGAAGACAAAGGGCTATCCAAGGTTGAGGATGTTGGAGTCCGTATCAGTTGGGACACTGCTTTATAAACTGTAAAGGGCTGCTGGCCTTAAAACTGCCCTTCTTGACCACAACCTGGGCAAAGTCCAAAACTCTGAAGTATAAAGTTGGTGATGACACATGAAGCAGGTGGGTTCTACAGGACGCCAGCTGTTCCCTGGGACAGATCCCAGGCGGAAAGTAACCACTCTGACGCGCCTTTTGCTAAAGTGCTGAGAAGACAATTCCCATCTTTCAATTTTATTTAATCAAAGCAAAGAATTCATAAGAATCCACAAGCATTCATTCATCAGGCAGATAAATATTTGATAACCCTGCAGTTGAATTTTTTATGGCTCAGTGTGTGGTGGGAAGCGTTCCCAGGGAGGCCACCACTGCCCCTGGGACAGAGCAGCAGTCAGCAGCAGACACAGCAGGGCTCCGCTCCGTGCCCGGTCATCTGCCCCGACCACGTGAAGATGCTCCTTCTGGACCCCTGGGCCACAGGGCCATGGCTGCTGTTTCTTGAAGTCTTAAAAGGGAAACTAGAAAAGGAAAGAGAGGTTGTGGGGAAGGCAGGCTGAGGACCTGACAAGGTCAGGGAGGAACCCAGGTGACCCAAAATGTCCAGGTCCCAGGAAGGGAAGGCAGCCTCCTCCTTCTGCCCCTTTCCCAGGTCACCTGACCACACAGGGGAGCAAGCTTCTGAACAAAACGTGTGACACGGCAAGAGGGCAAAGTCATCTCATCCATCTCCCTGCCGACTGACAGCACCATGGGACCGTTCTGGACCTTTCCCTCTACCTTCCAGCAACACTCTTCAGTCACAAAGGACTTCCTTATGCTCATTTTAGCCCGCATGAGGCTTGAGAGTCTATAGAGAAAGAGGAGAATTTGGAGGCACGAGTGCTCCACTCCTTAAACGGTTTGCTCCAGGGCTAGAGAGGGTCTCCCTTCCAGTCCTTTGATTCTCTTCAAGATGAAATTCCAGCAGATTTTATCTCCTCTACCCCCAAATGCTCAAATCTTCTTTCAGTTTATGAACGGTCCCCAACTCACCGCACACCCCTGTCAACATACACACAAACACAACTTCCTCTCTGCCCGCCACAGGAAGAACTGATATCTAAGCCTTCAGCTGATCCCCTGGGGCAACATCCATCCAATTAATTTGTTCAAGGGTTTAGAGGGGCCAGGAGAAGAGACGCCTGCATTGCAGCAGCCAGCAGAGATTTCTGTTTTAATTTCTTTTTAATTGGCTGCACCACCAACAGTATATCAGAAATCTCTCCGCTCTGACCCTTCTCCCCTCCACTCTTACAGGGGAAGGACGTCCGGGCAGTTTGCTACGAAAATAGAGAAATGCCACTGCAGAACCCAACTCATTTTTCCTGCTGTCCTTATTCATCAGCAGCTTAATGAGGAGTCGTGGTTGTGACATAAGCCCTCATGTCCCCAATGTGTGGCTCACTGAGGTAGGGGACCAGGAGGACAGTGACATGCCTCTCCTCCCAGAGAGAAGAGCTATTGTCTCTCGGTGGTAAATCCCAGGGTGGAGGGCTCTCTTCCCCAAGCTCTCCGGCTCTATCTCCGCTCTGCAGACACCCTCTCGTGGCCCTCAGCACTCTCAGGGGAAGACAGGAACCTTCCAGCAGCCCGTGCTGGCTGGCTCCGGGGCTCTCTGGTGATGGATGTGTTGTCATTGGACACCATCACGGAAAAAAAAAAAGTGGGAGTGTGTGGGGATGGGAAAGCTGTTTGCCCGTTTTCCTCACTTAAGACTCTGGTGAAATTACGAGCAAAGCTTATCTCCGCACTGGGACGATTCATGTTGCAAAAAACAGCACTGAGACACTTAAGGGGAGGAGGCAATTTATTTGATGTCTTGGCATGGCCACCCAAGCAATTATCGTAATGGCAAAAGGACATGCTGGACAGTCACCACCACCCTCCCCTCCTCCAGGAAGCCAGGCAGAATTTTCATGGCTTGCAGCTGACATTTTAATAGAGACCCAGCATCAGAGCACAAGGGGAAGCACGTTGAAGACAGGATTTGATGGGTAGGATCCGGGTGGGAGGGAACAGAAATGGCATGGAGAAAAAATAAAGTGGTCCTGGGGGCAAAAAAGCCTTCCGTGACCTAGCCTGCAGGTCCTGCATGGTAGGATTTCTGACTTTCTTTTATTATTTGGGGAAAGGGGATACACTTTCCAAGAGGACAAAGTACGACCTGCCCCAGTAAATAACTCTCTAGAAATTTTTCCTATTGGATTATTTTACAAATTACAAAGCATTCATGTCATTTGATCCTATTATTGATAGATGGGTGTGGTTAGGCACATTTTATAGAGAAGGAGACCGACTTGCCCAAGGTCACAGAGCTAGTGAGGGAAGCAACATTTCTGGGCCTCCTTCTTACAGAAGTGGCTACCGCCCCCGTCGCAGCCAATTAATGGGAAAAACAATAACTGAAGCTGAACACTGAACACTCCTATTTGCTCTGCATGGTGTGAAGCACTCTACATCAATTATCTCCTGCTTCCATCCTCACACTAAAGTGAGGACAGAGGTGTTACAACCCTCATTAGTCAGATGGGAAACCAAGTCTCCAAGAAGGCCATTAGTAACTTGCCCCCAGGACCACAGAACTACAGGGGCAGAGCCAGGACTCAAACTCCATGCTCCTGCCAGGGTATACTCAGAGGTTCTCAATTTCGCCTGTGCATCGGAATCACCTCAAGGGCTGGCTGCAACAAGGCATGCTGGGTCCCCGCCCCCAGTCTCTGAGTCTAGGAGCCTGGGGTGAAGCCTAAGAATTTGCATTTCCAACAAGTTACCAGGTGATGCTCAATGTTGCTGATCTGGGAACCCCCACTTTGAGAACCGCTGCTCTATCAAACACCGCCTCCTATCACTCATCAACTAACACGTTCATCCTGCTAGAGATGTGATGACACAAGGTGTGCACAGCGTGACTGCAGAAAGCTACCTCTGTGGTACACAGAACCACTCTCTTGAGACTTGTTACCATAAATAGGGGACACGCCATCTGTAGAGACACTTAAGTACCATCTGCATCAGACATCACCAGAGGGATGTCCTAAGCCAATTTACACTGAAACTCACTGTGTTCATTCAGACCTTCCCCTGCTGAAAGAGATTCTAACATCCATTCTCCAGACAAGAGGTCTCACTATCATTAAAACACCTCTTCTTTAGAATTATAGAGGGCATTCTGGAAGAGCAGCCCCCATCAGCATACACCCCCACGTGTGTGCATGTTTGTGCATCACAGGGCGTGCTGTGCAAATATTACATACACGATAAAGTGTACACAGAAAGTCATTTAAAAGGATCATTAAAATAAATGTAAATCGATGCTTTAATCTTTTCTTCCCATAATGCAAACGACAGTTTTGTACATCCCACTTCGGAGAGTGCTGGCCTAGCATTCCAGGTTCTCCAGGAGCTGAGCGTGAGAATCTGTCCATTGCCCCCTGCTCCTGCTGAAGAATCACTGTGTCTGTGGTTTGGGAAAAATGAGTTCCATTTCACTAAATATAAGCCCCTAGAGCACACATACTGCTCCTCAAAGAGTTACCCCAATAAGCCCCCAGCACATCACAAGGGCTCCACCAGGAGCTTTCAACCAAAGCTTCTTGATGGTGGGGGTTGTTTTTCCAAAAGAAGATGAGAAGTATGAAGGAATCCAGGGAGAAGACAGCCGCAGCCTATACAAGCTGTGTCTTAAAAGTGCAGAGCAGGGGACCAAGCCTCACTTCTAGAGGCTGCGGGAGGAAAGAGTACTGGATCAGGAGTCAGGAAACAGCCCCTGGAGTCAGCCTCCACCAAGAACCATGGCGAGGTTTCAGGCATGCTCTGTCCACCTCCACCCCCTCCTCCTTGGGCACCAGTGTCCTCATCTGTCAAATGAGGTATAGAGTGACCGACCAACCTGGTGAGCCCAGGACTGACTGAGGGGTTTCCCAGGATGCCTGACTTGCAGTGCTAAAACCGTAACAGTCCCAAGCAAACCAGATGGCTGGTCACTGTAGGTGTGGACCAGATACCGGCTCCGGGTGAGCCCGAGTGTTTATCAGCCCCGTCTTCATCTCTGCTGTAAGGTGTCCTGAGAGAGCAGGAGGGAACCTGAGGCCAGTGCCTGTTCTCACGGGCTTTGCAGTCATACTAAGACAGAGTAATAATAGAAGTCATCATCACCATCACCATCCAAACCAAATTAAGTGTCCACAGCAGGTCAAAGCAGAGGTTGGAAAGAGGGGCTACTGTAGACTGCAGCAGCTGGACAGACTCCACGGAGGAAGCCAGGGCCCAGGAGGAGCAGACAGAGCACAAATCAAAGTCTGCTCTTCCCTCACCTTCATCTTCCTCCCACTCCTCACAACCACGGTCTGGAGCAGGACAGCAGAGCAACCAGCCCAGGCTCTGGTGTCTCACAGAATCCAAACCTGATGCTGCCCTTTTATTTTCAGAGAGATCTTGAGACAGTGACTCCAACTGCCACAGCCTCAGTACTCTTTTCTTTAAAATGGGGCCAACTGCACCCCCACTTCTGAGGGTTGTTGTGAAGACTGTATGAAGGAACACAGGCAGGGTGCTTCAGAACTGCATCCGAGGGTGTGTGCCCCATCTACATCGACTGCTCTCACCTCCCTTGACCCTTTTCAGTCTATTATGAACCTGAGCTGTTTTTAAAGAACAATGCTCTGCGCACAGTAAGAGCTATCAGGAGTCCTTTTGTGATGAATGATGGGGAGCGCAGGCTGAGGTCTGCCTCTGTCTGCTACTCCTGAAGCCAGAGAGGACACAGACAGGGTGTGTGGCGGAAAAGGCACAAAGCCCAAGGGTTCCTCCTGGCCCTGTTCAGAACCAGCAGCACACTTTCCAACTGGAGCTCTCAGCTGCCAGCAGTCACCACAGAGGGGGTTTCCTCCCTCCTCAGTCCCCCAGACTGTGAAGACAGAAAGTTACCTGGGCTTCCTCCCCCGCCCCACTGCTGCAAGGGTGTGTCCCCTCAGGCCAAGACAAGTCCCAGTTAAGTATCAGCTCAGGATCACTTAAGGCTCTTGGAAATGAGCTTTCTAAGAACATGGTAGGTTTCAAAACTCCTGCAGCATTACCCATGAACTCAGGCAGTGAGTCCATGCTGGGGACAGGGCAGGTGTCCTCCTGCTTAAGCTGGTCTCTATCCAGGTCAGCCCTAGAAGTAAGCATATATAATAGAATCCAAATCTGTAAGCTCCCACAAACACTTGGGTCTGAAATTCCACTATTAGGCATTCACTTCTTTGATACTGACATACTGTGTTTACAGGTCAAAGCAGGATGCCCGGTTATGTTTTAACTTCAGATAAACAAGAAATAACTGATTAAAATAGTGTGTCCCCAATATTGCAGAGGACATACTTAAATCAAAAAATTCTATCTTATATATCTGAAATCCAAATGCAACTGGGCATCTTGTATTTTTATTTGCTAAATCTAGCAACCCTTCTCTATCAGCAGGCCCAGAATATGGAAATCTGGCTTTCCCAGAGCAGAATTTAGGAGACCACAAGAGAAAGTGACTTGAAAGAGATAAAGTATAAAACAAGATCTCAGTAGCATGATGAAAGTCGATGATTTGCTTCATATATTGAGATGAAGGCACCAAGGTTTGGCCTGGAAAAGGCCTGGCGTCTGGTTAACCAACTCAGTTCTGGGTCCCAGGTCCATCTCACACATGACCTTGGCAAGTCACTTTCCCCGGGGTCAGCTCCCTCATCTTCAGATTAGGACAGGATTTCTCAACCCTAGAACTACTGACATTTTGGGCTGGATAACACCTCATTGTGGGGGGCCTCCTGCACATTGTAGGATGCCTAGCAGCAGCCCTGGCTTCTACCCACTAGTACCAGTGACATCACACTCCAATTGTGCCCAGTGTCCCATGGGGCGGGGCTAGGGGGCCAAAATCACTCCTAGTCAAGAACCCTTCGGTTAGAAGACCCTATGTCCTGATGTCTTGGGTCCCTGCCAACCTTAAGAGTCAACAAGTTTTGGCTTTACTTGTGAGTTTATGGGGAAAATGCCTCTTAAATATCCTGCTCCCAAGGTAAATCTAACATAGGATGTGATCTACCAAGGTTTGATTACCTGTAAACTTTTAAAACTGTACCCCTACCTCCACCCAGACTTGCATTCAGAACCCGGCCTAAGTGGTTTCTAATAAGTGATTCCAACTTTTTGGTGGTCTTACAGATAGCAGTGACTTGATAATATTCAGAAATGAAATCACCATCCCCTTGATTGAAGGTGACTGTCAGAACTTTTCAGGCAGACACAGTTTTCGCAGTTTAATATAAACATAACTAGCACTACCAATATCTATAACATGTGGGGCACCTACTACACACTGGGATCCCCTAAGCACTTTGGATCAAGCCCGTCATTTAATCCTCACAGCAGCCCTTGGAGGCTGGTGCCATGCTGATGCACATTTAGTAGCTGAAAAAAGGGGTTCGGAGAGCTTAACAACTAGCCGAAGGTCACAGAGCCCACCTGGCTCCAGAGCCTCGGCCTGGAACGAGGGCCTGGAAAACTGTGTGTCCGTGGCCTCAGTGACTAGGGCACCTTGAGTGGGGCTGCCTGGCTATTCCGTGGCCCAGTTTCCCCCTTGGATTGCACGTTGGACACCATGCCCCCACGGCGTGCTATTATTACCTGGTACACCAAGGAATGAGGCCACTGCCACAATGAGGCCACCCCGCCCCCTCCCCACCCCACCTGCCCCCCCCCCAAGATTCTTCAACATTCGGCTCCTCGGGGCAGGACAACCAGGCAATGTAGGGCAGCAGCCGCTCCAATTCACCAAGGACTTGGGGTTGGAAGAGGGCATCATGGGGGTGAGCCAGTAAACAGGGCTCTGTCACCCAGTGACAACAAGAGGCATCGCAGAACAAAAGGGCACAAACTGTGGGCCTCACATGGGGGAGAATGGGTTTAACATTCACACACACACACACGCACGCGCACACACACACACACTCTCCAGGGAGTCTAATTTTAGTAGCTGTTCGCCCCAGCAAAGCACTTTGCAAGCTGTTATTTTGAGAACTGCTATTAGCCACTGGGATATTTTTAACACCCCTTGTGGGACAGGCATTTGTGACACACACAGCAGCTGAAAGGCAGCAGGCGTGTAGCCTTGGACCTGTCTGGGATCCGGGAGCCCGCCCCTTGGGGTAGCAGATGGAGGGAGTGGGCAAGCATCCCACGTGCACTGCTGGTCCTTCCCTTTGTGAGCACCGCTCTGTTCAGCAGAGATGGGTGCTGATCTGAATGAATGAGGAGTCACTCCCACCCACGACGGCCGAACCACTCATGGGCCAGCGGACTCTGACACGACTACCCCCTGAGCATGTCACCCCTCGGTCTGCCCACACCTCACGGGTCAAAATTCACAGCCAACATCCCCAGCCTAACTTCCCAAAGTCAGCGCTCCCACACAGACTCTGCTCCTGGCACCCTGGCCTCCTGGCTCTGCTTTCCCACCTCCTCCCCTCCGTTGCCCAAGCTGAGCCTTTGGAACCTCCCCACCCCATCTCTCCTAATCCAGCCACACTGAATTCCACGCTCTAAACACCTATAACAAAAGCTGTATCGTCCTGGGGGCGTTCTGCATGTGACAGCTTGCATTTTTGGTCACCTGTGCACATGTATTTCTTATCGAAAGAACGGCTGCCATGTCCTGAGTGCCTAGGATGTGCCAGGCAACCTCATAAACCCTCTACAAAAGCTCAAAAAATTCTAAGGGTACCAATTGGTACCCACATCATCCCAATTTTAAAGATGCGGAGACTGAGGTATGGGGAAGTTGTCCGAGGTTTCATAGGTCCGTCTCAGGGAGGCCGTGGCGCGTGGTGGTTAAAGGCACCGGCTGGAGGACAGCCTGCCTGCATCAAACCCCAGCTTCACACCCTGGAGCCTCAGACAGTTTCTTCTCACCAGTCTGTGCCTTGGTCTTTCCCTGAGCTCCTGTGTGGATGCAATGAGTTAACACTTACAAAGCCCTCTTTTAAGGTGCCTGACACACAGCAGGCACTGTCTCTGGGGCAGTTCTCACCCCTGCAGTGGAGGCAGAGGGGCCAGAGTACTTTAAGCTAATAGTTACTGGGTCCCTACAATGTGCCATGTGCCATGCGACTGCTCACAAAAACCTTGTAAAAGTTTACAACAAAATTCAGTTAAAAGAAATGATCGCCTCGGATCAAACCTAGTACACAGGGATTTGAACTGGTACGTGAACACAAGTCTGAGTTTTAACTAGAATCTTCTGCTGGTCTTGTCTCTCTGGAAACAGTGATTGTGTTTTCACATTCCCGCAATTCCTGGCACTGGGTTGGGTCCTTTAAACGGACGCAGTGACAACTCTCGGTTTCTGGTGAGGCTTTCTAAGGGGGGGGCCCTGGCTGCAGATCAGGAGCCCTGCCCCTTCCTGGGGGGGCGGGGGCTTCTCATCCCCTTGTCCATCTGCCCCCAGGCAGGCACGGTGCTTTGAAAGCAGAGGAGAGGCTGCAGAACACGGGAGAAGACTCATCTCACCTTGGGCCAGGGCCTGCTGTTCCGATGGCAACAAGCTGCCCATGGGGACCCAAGGCCCAAAGGTCAGGCATTTGGGACAAGCCAGCCATGCCACCATACACTGAAGAAGTCCAGAATTGTAAGGTGTCAAGCGTGAGCTGGAGGCGGGATGGCAGAGAGAATGCAGGCCCGGCTGAGCAAGTACGCAGAGTGAATTATGTGTGTGGTTCAATTTTAGGCACTGGGCAGATGTGTAAAGCTCATCACCCTCCTACTGTCGCCTGCAAAAGGCCACACGTTGACACCATGCCCATCAATCAGCACAGGAGGGGTGTGTGTGTCCCGGTGGGGCTGGAAGCCCGGGGGTTGCAGCAAAGAGGTTATCCCCGTCCCTGACGGCCCATGGTCTTCTCCAAGGACATGAGCTTGGCACCTATGGAACATGAAGTTCACCCTCAAACACACAACACTGATCCGGTGCCCATCAAGTCACACACTTCCTGTGAGCCTGCTCTGGGCCAGGGGACACCTGTACAGGTCTAGCTCTGCTTGTGAAACAATGAAGAAATCACTCCACCCTGCAGTCTGGGTCTCGCCCCCTGCACGAGGAGGATGATCCTGATAAAACATCCCACGCAGGCTTCCTGAAGGAGGCAAGCCCCAGGCAAATGTTGGCTTCCCTGTGCACAAGTGAACAAGACAGGGAGAGGTTTTTGCCCTCGGGGACCTTGTAACTAATATAAAGGAGACGGAACCAAATAAAGAAAAATCAGTACAGGGCTGGGGGGGATAAACACACAATTGACCGTGTCCCTCAGTAGAATGGGATAACCACGTAGAAGACTTTGAGCGCCAAAGAAACTCACCACGTTGCACTTGACTTTAAAAGCTGGCCTCTGTTCTGAGTGTCTCACTAACTACACCATGAACTTCCCAACAACTAGGTCCTAGCTTTCATTTCCCAGCCCCTCTTGAGGGGCTGAGGACCAAGGGCAGGCTATGAACTGGCAGCCACTGCCCATAGGAGCTACCTGGATTCCCCGTGGCTCAGAGAGCAGCTTCTGCCACCCAGATGGGGAGGGCTTTTCAGTGGTGAGCTCCTCAAGGTCAGGAGATCACATACATGATCCTTTGACATCAGTGGAAGCAGTTTTCCAGGGCATGGAAAAATGGGATCTGGAAAGCTTGGTGTATTCATTTGCCAAGGGCTGCTGTCACAAAGTATCACACACTGAGCGGCTTAAACAACAGAAATTTATTGCCTCACATTCTAGAGGCCAGAAGTCTGAGATCAAGGTGTCAACAGGGTTGGATCCCTCTGAGGGCTGTGAGAGAGAATCTGTTCCATGCCTCTCCCCGGCTTTTGGTCCCTTCTTGGCCATCCTTGACATTCCTTGGCTTGTAGGTGCATTACCCTCATCTCTGCCTTCATCTTCACGTGGCGTTCTCCCTGTGTGCCTGTGTTCAAATTTCCCTTTTCTAAAAGGACACCAGTCATACTGGTTTAGGGTCCACCCTAATGACCTCATCTTAATTTGATCATCTGCAAAGACTGTATTTCCTACAGATGGCCAATAGGCACATGAGAAGACACTCAACATCGCAAATTATTAGAGAAATGCAAATCAAAACACCTCACACCGGTCAGAATGTCCATCATTTTAAAAATCTACAAATAAATGCTGGAGAGGGAGTGCAGAAAAGGGAACCCTCCTACACTGTTGGTGGGAATATAAATTGGTGCGGTCACTATGGAAAACAGTATGGAGGTTCCTCAGAAAACTAAAAATAGAACTACCATATGATCCAGCAATCCCATTCCTAGGCATATATCCAGACGAAACTCTAATTCAAAAAGATACATGCACCCCTATGTTCATAGCAGCACTATTCACAATAGCGAAGACATGGAAACAACCTAAATGTCCATCGACAGATGAATGGATAAAGAAGATGCGGTACCTATATACAATGGAGTATTACTCAGCCATAAAAAAAGAACAAAATAATGCTATTTGCAGCAACATGAATGCAACTAGAGATCATACTAAGTGAAGTAAGTCAGAAAGAGAAAGACAAACACCACACAAATCCATATTTTAGATTCACCTATGTAGAATCTAAAATATGACATAAGTGAACCTATCTATGAAACAGAAACAGAATCATGGACATAGAGAACAGACTAGTGGTTGCCCAGGTGGGGGGTGGGGAGGGATGGAGTGAGAGGCTGGGGTTAGCAGATGTAAGTTTTTATGCACAGAATGAATAAACAACAAAGTCCTACAGTCTAGCACAGAGCTATATGCAATATCCCATGATAAACCATAAGGGAAAAGAATATTAAAAAAATGTGTATACATATATGTATAATTGAATCACTTTGCTGTACAGCAGAAATTAACATTATAAGTCAACTATATACGTCAATTTAAAAAATACTAAAAAAACAAAAACAAAGACTGTATTTCCAAATAAGGTCACATTTATAGGTACTAGCGGC
Organism: Hippopotamus amphibius kiboko; assembly: GCF_030028045.1. Lineage (NCBI taxonomy): Eukaryota > Metazoa > Chordata > Mammalia > Artiodactyla > Hippopotamidae > Hippopotamus > Hippopotamus amphibius. The sequence continues at coordinate 59,601,772 of NC_080190.1, read as the reverse complement.
TAGGATTTCAGCATCTTTTGAGGGGGTACATAATTCAACCTATAATACTTGGGTTCCCCAAAGGAAAAACAGGTTTTTTTCTTTAAGCCAAGTGGGAATTCCTAGCATTACTAATATACTGGGGCAGAGTCCCCGAGAAGTAGGCTAGACGGCTGAGAAAACTTCCTGGCTTCATCCCAGCCCAGGCCTCTGTGGCACCCTGCCTGCATCACTAGACGGACTCCTTGCTGGTTGCCCTGACTCTGCTCTGTCTCCCTTCTGTGCCCTCCAGCATTAGGCTGCCCGCCCTTGAGCCACACCGACAAGTCCCAGCTCTGTCACATACCACTGCCCTGCCCTTCAGCCCCTGATGGCTACCCACTGCCCAGAGGACAGAACGTGGCCTGCCCCTGTTACCTTCTGCACCCAGGGTGAGCTCGCCAACAAGAACATTAGCCACCAAGTGCCCTTGACGTCTCGGGCCCTGTTTACTTATTTGTGAAAAGGAGAAAAAGCCAACTCCCGGGAACGTTCCCCCGAGACAGCCCGAGGAAGCCCAAGCCAAGGTTGCTGCCCTAGAGGCTGGGGCAGGTGGCCCCAGCCCACGAGCCGAGCAGAGGGTGGGAAGAGGCCTCAGGCCAGAGACGAGATGTCTGTCTTGTTTCCCCAAGGAGGAAGCAGAGGACGGCTGAACTGCTTCTGCCTTGCTCCTTGTGGTTTCTCACAGAAGGCTGCCAGTGGCTGCAAGTCTTCCTCCCTGGGAAGCTAACCGGCACCAAGGCTGGCTGAGACTATCAGCAGAGATTCGCAGTGGGCATCAGTCTGACAAAGAGGCAGAGCCCTCCTTGGAGGCCTCGGAAGAAGGCTCGCTGGGTGTGGACAGTCTTAAATGGCACGTAGTCTCCAATTAGGTTACTTTGACGACTCTCTCACCCGCCTCCTCTTCCCGGGCCCAGAGTCCCTGAATTGTCCTCGATGCAGCTGTACCCACCTGACCTGGCCAGTCCTCAGTTCCATCCTGGACTCCAGACCCTTCCCTACTACCTGACTGACAACAAAATCCCATCTATCTGTTATCCTTCTCATCAAAATCCTCACCAGGGGACAGGCCTTCCAGAGAAGAGAACGCCTTGTGACTGTTATAAAGAATATTCCAGAAAGAGCACCCTTGGAGGAAGAGATTTTGAGTACCCTGCCATACCAGTGGGCACCGAAAGCAACACTGTGCTTATTGGCTCACTTAATCTCACAACAGCACCATGAAGAGGCTCTGAACATTCTCATTTTTTTGGGAAGGTAACTGACGTTCAAAAATGTTAAGTGGGTTTCCTAGAAGAGGGATAAATAGGAGCCCAGTGCCACTCACTGCACCCCCGTGGACATATTTTCCCCATCTCTGCTGCCTATTGGCTGTCTTTACTTGGTGTCCCATGGGTACCTCAAACTCAGCCTCCCCAAGGAGCCACTCGTCTTTCCCTCCTTGAGCTTCCTGCACCCTTTTCTCACTAGCCCCCTGCCCTCTGACCTTGCTCTCCCTGGATTCTTTCTCCTCACAAGGTCATCACCATCTATTCTGTTGGCAAAGCAAACGAAGGGACCAGCCCCCCCCCCCCCCACCCCGAGGTCTTTACAAAGGCCGATGCATGACAGCAAGCAGCATCTCAGAGAGCAAACCTCAAACTTACCCGGGGAGTTAACCACTGAGCTGACCGTGTCCCCTTTGGTTTTCTGTCCTAGCTCTCATTGGAAAAACCCTGCCATCGTGCTTAATGAATTTTTTGAAGGCAGACAGTGCTTTATTATCAACTGTCATTTATGAATAATCAAAGTCCACTGGGGAAAGATCATCCTTTCTCAGCCTGGGAGCAAAGGCTGTTTGCATATCACATTTGATCCCTCTGGAGTATCAGGTACCATGGTAGAAGTGACTGTCAATCAACCAAACCTCAAAACCTCAAGGCTGGGAGCGTGCTTAGCACCAGACCCAGAGGGATTTGGAAGTGGTACACCAACTCCACACCCTGTGAGAGTGAGTGAGCTACACACTCAGGCTACTCCTGAGACTGCTGCTCTTACCTTCTGACCACACATCAACGCCACACGACGGCATCTACCTCTGGGTTCCAGAAACCCCCAGACAGGCTTCTACACCCTGAGTTCCTAGCTTAAGAGCCTGTGATGTGTAAGGAGAGCTGGAAGAAGACCTTGTCTTTAGTATAATGTGTCTTGATCTCCTAAAGGAGAGCTTAGTTTTACCTGACCTCGATCACCAGGACAACTGCTGCCACAGAGTCACAGAATCTGAGGCTGCAGTGGCCTTATCCAACAACGTGTCAAATCCAGAGGCCTTAGTCTTCTTCTCCTGCTAAGACTTAAGGTCTAAGGAGGAGAGAAAGGGAGAACGTGGAAGACGCAAGTAGAAGGGAAGCAGAGGCGAAGTGAGGCAGAAGCAGTGACCTGCCCCCATGTCCACACTCAGGAGCACAGGCAGTGGACGGAGAAAGGCGCATCCGTCGGCCTCATCAACTGTCCACTAATGAATCGCCGTGGCAACGTGCTGCGTGCTTGTGATGCCCTCCTGTCCAGCTTCCTGTAGACATAACCAAATGAGGACAGCAAGCCTGAGGAACATGCACAGCTCAGGAAACTTGGGATAGGTGCCATTTCTGTGCCGGGAAACCTAAAAGAATCTCTGGGCGGGGCGGGGGGGGGGAGTGATGAAGAAAGAGAGAAGCCAGTGGGCTTTGTGAGAAGTGGCAGAACGGCTGTGCCACCAGGAGCGGAGGCTGCCCAGACCCGCACAGCAGAGCTGCCCAGACTGAACAGCAAAACCACACGGTGAGCCAGGCAAGGGGCAGAGAAGCCGCACACACCAGGTCCCTCTTGTCACGAAGAAGCCTCAGCACAGTGGAGTGTGTCAGCACAGCCCTGGGAAGCCCCAGGAATCACATGGCAGATACATCAAGAAGTGGACCAGCTGGGGGGCGGGGCTTGTCCCTGACACGGCAGGTGACAGCTCCAGGAAGCAGCACAAATCCAAGCACAGTTTGTACCTGGCATGGTGGCCAGGTCAAGCAGCGAGCCAGATACAAACAGTTGGCTCGTGATGCAATGGGTTCACCAAACTGGGGAAGAAATATCACAGGGATTAAGTTTCCCTTCTGGAGCAACCCATAGCTGGAGCTCATTGGCTTGGCCTTACAGTCTGCTGGAGGTTATAAGGCCTCATTTCATCAACCAGTGCTCTGGTGGAAAAGCAGAGAAGACTGTTCTATGAGCAGTGAGGTGAACAGTAAAAGGGACCCAGCAGAACTGGCCCTCTTGACTTACAGGCAAACACTGTCCACGTTCGTGGATGGAAAGAAAAAAAAAAAAAACTTCCCACCAGAGCTGTGAAAGCATTCCTCAACACAAAAAGCAGAGAACACGGCACTCAAAATGAAGAAAAAGATTTTGAAAAGAATTACTGGCTGGGAAGGCATCCTATCATCATGGCTAAGGGCACAGGTTCTGCTGTGAAACTGGATGACCTTGAATCCCGCAATCCCAGCACACACTAGCAGGTAAGGCTGAGGCAGGTTCAACCACTGTGAGCATTTGTTTCCCCAATGCATAGAGTGAGTGAGGACACTCAAGGCACATGCCTCTCAGACCTGTTCTAAGGATTATATGGGGTAAAGCATGCAAATGCTTAGCACAGTACCTAGAGCACCGTTCTCAGTACGTGAAAACTCCGATGATAACTGAAGCATCAAGAAACCATCTATTCTCTGTCAGCAATAAAAGTCAAGAGAACTTACTTCTGAAACAAGATGTGTTGTACAGGACAAATTTAAAAAGCGCTCCCAAAATGAAATAGAAGAAAGATGTAAGCAGAAATACTGTGAAGTCTAAGACAGCAAGTTACACAAAAAGACGGCAGATACAGAGGACAGGCAGCCAATTCAGAATGAACTGAATTGAAAAACGATGAAAATACAAGAAAACTTTGTACCAGTGAAGACAGACCTAGGTTTGAAGGTCAGAAGGCTCACTGATATCTAGGTATATGTTTATCTATTTATTTCATGATGAAGATATAAAAGCATCCAAACAGAAGATGGCAGGTTACCTATGAAAGGAAGAAAACTAAGACAGATATCTGACTTCTGCAAAACTCAACAGGGCCAAGTTGTCATTCACGTTGGAAGAAACAAAGTGCAACGAATCAGAGTAAATTTTTCAGGCAGGCTCCATAGGTGTTAAGCTTTTCAGATTTATGACCAAGACATTAATCAAAATAAAGAATTTGATAGGAGGGGATGCCCATGGGAATAAAGATCTGGCAACAAACCCTCAAACCCATTAGGTCTAAGTAACTGTTATAACCGTGATATATCACTAACCAAAATGAAAATTAAAAATAAAACTTCTTTAAAGAGAAGATAACAATGTAAAAATGTAATAACATAGTAGAGATTTAAAATACCAGATTACACAGTAAAAGCACTGAATGTAACTTTATGGGGTGGGGGATGAAAAGACTGAAAAGCTTATAGTTATTTACCTTACACAGTGGGGAGTCAAGAGAGGCTGTTTTATTCTGGACATTAACCATTAGCAAAATATGGTTGAAGAATAATTTTAAGTATCTGAGAAGCAACAAAGGTAGAGCTAACATTCTAATTTACTGAAAAAAGTACAAAACAAAATTTAAAATGGTTCATTTTAGCAACACAAAGGACTCTACAAAGAAACATTTAAAAAAAAAACACACAGAAGAAAGCCAAGACATAGCCATTTTTGGAATACACACACACACATACTATAAAACAAATAGTATAATATATGGTGAATAAGTATATAAAATTATATACTTTTTATTAAAAAATGTACTCTATACAAAGTGATAAAATAAGGTTAAAATTAAAAGAATGGACCAAAATATGTTAGCAAAAATAAGTAAAAGGAATGATGCCATGTTGGAGGCATTGGTATCCAAATATAGAAAGTTTCAAGAAAAAAAGATATTAGACAATGCAAGAGGTTTTATATTGAGAAAGAGTATAATCTAAAGTGAATGTCTAGAAGTCAGGGACTTTGTGCACTAAGAAAGCATCAAAACATATAAGAGCAAATTGTCAAAAATAAAAGGAGACGAGACAGAAACACAGTAGCAGTAGGTGAGTTTATCAACCTGCTATTGCTCTGTCATAAATTGAATTGGCCAAAACTAAACATAATTATGAATGATTAGAGGATGGCATTGGTGGTAGGAGACTCCAATCCTCTTGTTTCACAGGCGAGGAGCCTGGGATGGGGAAGATGAGTATAGAGTAGTGGTTCTCAAAATGTGGGCCCTGACCCACAGCAGCAGCATCACCTGGGAAGTTAAGAGAAATGCACATTCTCAGGCTCACCCCAGACCCAATCAGATCAGAAACTAGAGGGTGGGACCCAGCCCTCCAGGTGGTTCTGATACAAGTTAAAGGCTGAGAATCACTGATGCAGTGATGAAGCCCACAGGCTCCCAGGGCCAGGAGCATTCAGCCCCGTTTAATTATTGCTGGGTGACTTCTGACAAGATGCTTAACCTCTCTGTGCCTCTGATTCATCATCCACAAACTAAGAATAATAATAGTGCCTCCCTCTGGGGATGGCTGTGAGGATGGGATGAGATCACTTCTGTAAAGCACTCATGGTGCCTGCAGTGTGATCTCACATTGACAGCCCTCGTTCTGATTCAGGGATACACAGCAGAGCCCCCTACCCACCAAACCTGCTGCTCTCCTGCCTCCCAGTTCAGTAAACCTTCCTCTGCACCCACTCCTCCGTGCCTGTGCCCTGGAAGATGTGCCACCCCCTGACAATACACCAATGCCATCTCATGGTGGGTCCCTCAGCTGCTGCATGAGCCAGGACCATAACCCCCTCCCTGACTCTCTCTCCAGCTGGAGGAGACGCTGAGTGACTCACTGAGCTTGTCATTTCAGGGCCTCCTTCCCCAGCCCACACTGCCCTCCATCCCTGCCTCCCAGCCCCATTCTTCCTTCCCTGGCATCTCTGCAGAGCTGGACAGAGACACACCCAAGACCCCAGATGCCGGTCTCTGCAGAGGAAAAAAGCCAACACACAGGGGAGCCCTAGGCATGTCCCAGGACACAGCCTCCAAGTACCAAACAGGTTCTAGGAGCAGCGGCAGGCAGAGGCCTCAGACCACAGGGCAAATTCTCTGTGTCTGTAAACAGACCAGGGTCAGGTATGTCCTAGTTAAATGAAAATGTCCCAGGAGGCAGGAGACAATTTTTCCACTCATAAAGATGTAATTCAAATTTGAGACATGCCAGGGGTCTCACTATTGCTGTGTCATCACGATTAGATCATACACTCAAGCATTTTTGAGCTACAAGTGCCCAAGGAAGTAACCAGTGTAACCTCTCATCTGGCAAGTGAGACCCAAGAAACACAGAGAGGCTCTGGGGCAGCCCCAAAGTCACACAGCAGAAAAATCTAACAGCCAGGACTAAAACACACATCTCAGGCTGCCAAAAACTTCTTTCTGCTATATCAGGTTGCCATGAAACACAACAGCTGTGGCGCCTGGAAAGAGAGAAAATGTCACGAAAGAAGTTCCTACCTGACACTTTCACACCGGAAACGTCTGTTCTTCACAGCACTTTTCTCACATAGAGAACATGCCTCCCATACTGCTTCCCTCCTAGTTAAACGTGCCAGGAAGAAGCGAAGACTGAGGCAAGAATGCTTGAGTGAGCTGCCTCTGGACCCTTCCTGGGGTCATTTCCTCCACTCAAAATGCCTGCCCCCACCCCCCTCCCCAGTCCCAACCTGTCCCAAAGCGCTCATGTTTCAGGCCCTTAAAGAGCCCTCTCCTCCAGGAAGTCTTCTAGGCAAACTACATCTTACCCTGCCCTTTTCCACCAGGATCTCCTAGAGGAATCAGGTCTCAGAACCATCTGGCTCATCCTCAGACTTCCAGCTGTGTCTGATCTGGAAGAGAGCATGGTCCCTACATCTCTGACACCTCGTGAACTTCAAGAGAGGGACCACGTCTGTCTGACCTTGCTGACTTCAAACTTCACCTCTACCATTACCATCTCTGTATAACTGAGCAGGCCACTTTAACTCTTTGGGACTCATTTTTTCCCACCTGGAAAATGGCGATAAAAACACCTTCCCCCCAGGTTGTTGTGAGAATTAAATGAGATCACATGGGTAAAGCTCCCAGGACTCTCCCACCCATAGATACTAAATAGAAGTCACTATAATAAAAATGTCAATTGTAATGAGGAAGGTAAACATCATTAGTGTATAATACACACTTTTCAACCGGGTTTGTTTGTCCAAGACCACTTAGCAACTCTATCAAAGAAGCGTGGACAGGCGAAGACTCTTTCTGGCTAAAATGCAGCAGACACATCAACTCCAAACCTTTTAGGTTAAGGAAGGAGATGAGGCACTGACAGACTTCTTGGTTTAAAAGGTAATAAAGTCCATCTTCTGAATGAAAACTAACCTAGTCACTTGAAGAATCTCAGGGAGGTATACAAAGGATAGTTCAGAGGGGAAACTATCACCTCTTCCTTGCAGGAATCAGCAAGTCTTTTTTTTTTTTCTTTTTTTTGACTAATGAATACTCAGGGTACACAAAGGCACAAAAGACACATCCCACCTGGGGCTGACATCGCCACACGTGTGTCATAATGGCTATCATCACAAAGATGAGAAATAAGTGTTGGCAAGGATGTGGCACAAAGGGAACCCTCATGCCCTGTTGGTGGGAATGTAAATTGGTGCAGCCACTAAGGAAAAGAATACGGAGGTTCCTCAAAAAAGTTAAAATAGAACTACCATATGATCCAGCAATTCCACTTCTGGTCATTTACCCAAAGAAAATGAAAACACTGATTTAAAAAGATACATGCACCCCTGTTCACTACAGCATTATTTACAATAGCCAAGATATGGAAGCAACCTAAGTGCCCATCAACAAATGAATGGAAAAAGATGTGGTATACATATATACAATGGAATATTACTCAGCCATAAAAAAAAAATGAGATCTTGCTATTTGCAACAACGTGGATGGACCTAGAGTGTATTATGCTCAGCGAACTTAGAGAAAGACAAATACTATATGTTTTCACTTATATGTGGAATCTAAAAAACCAACAAACAAATATAACAAAACAGAAACAGACTCACAGATAAAGAGAACCAACTAGTGGTTCCCAAAGGGGAGGGTGTGGGGAGATGGGTGAAATAAGTGAATGGATTTAAGAGGTACAAACTGCCAGTTATAAAGTAAATAAGTCACAGGGATATAATGTACAGCTTGAGGAATAGAGTCTATAATACTGTGATAACTTTGTATGGTGTGTAATTATAAAAATAATGACTCATGTTATATACCTGAAACCAATACACTATTGCAAATCAACTATATTGCAAAAAAAAAAAAAAAACAAGTCTGTTGGAGAAGGAAGCCAAACTCATGTGAGGAAAACACATCAAAGGTAATACACAATTGAGAGTGGCAGGGACCCACTAGTAAACAGCTGATGGTCAGTAATTAAAAGGAATTACTGGCACAGTAAAAGCAATCTACATGGAGAAGCAGCATGACAGCCTTCCCAAAGACTGACTTCATCCCCTCAAACACTGGTTTTTAGTTTGTTTTTAACTAGCTAACTCTGTTCTTTATTTACTAAATTAATTTCTAATATGTCTTCATAGCATTCCAATGTACTTGTGCATTTTAAACTAACGCAACGGGGCTCCCCTGGTGGCACAGTGGTTAAGAATCAGCCTGCCAATGCAGGGGACACAGGTTCGATCCCAGGGCCAGGACAATCCCACATGCTGCGGAGCAAACTAAGCCCGTGAGCCACAACTACTGAAGCCCGCATGTCTAGAGCCTGTGCTCCACAACAAGAGAAGCCACCGCAATGAGAAGCCCGCACATCCAAGGAGCCCCCACTCACCGCAACTAGAGAAAGCCCGTGTTCAGCGATGAAGACCCAACACAGCAAATAAATAAATAACATTAATTTAAAATTTTTTAAAAATTATAAAATTAAATTAAATTAAAATAGATAAAATAAAGCAATGGCATTTTAGTTTGCTCTTACACTTTAAAACTCATGATGAAACAATAATGAAGGATTTCATTATGCCAGTGAAATGAAGACTGTGGATATAGCCAGACGGATGTTGATTTACATAGAAAAAAACTGGCCAACTTTTAACCTGAAACACTGTTTCAATACACATTGAAGTTTCTCTCTTTCTACCAAGGCTCAGAAAGTTAGTTCAACCCCTTAAAGAGAGATTACACTCATCTCTCTCCTCCAGTACCAGTGGCTTTGGAGAGAAAAGTCACTTCACATATACTCTAGACACAGCTAGGTGTGGGAACTCCCACCCACCCATCCCGCTGGAGCATTCCATGAAACCCAAAGTTTAGTTTAGGCTCCTAAAGACAGATCCAGAAAAGCCTGGTAGCTTTATTTCAATTTGAAGAGGTAATTAAACGCACATCGTTTTAGCAAGTAACTTTCTCAGAGGTGCTGAGCACATCCTCTGGGCCCTGGCTGCCCTCCTGTGTTAATGGATCCACTTCCTGCATCCGGCCATCATACATCAGCCCAGCACCTACTCTGCACCAGGCACTGCTCCAGCAGGTAAGGCTATGAGGGTGAATCAGACAACTCCCTGCCTGCACGGAAGCTGGAATTCTTTACATTGTTTCTCAGAAAACCTCAAGGAGCAAATGACTGGTCCGTCCCCACGTTGGAACTGCCAAAGGTGTTGCGGGATTCTCCAGTGCAGAGAGGGTCAGTTACAAGGTATTAAGCATGAAAAAATTTTGCTACAGCATCTTCAGATGTCTACTTATTTGACAAGCCAGGTACTGAGGGCTAGAGCAGGTGACTTGCCCAAGGTCACACAGCCAGGCAACATTCAGCATGCCTGAAAGATGGGTGGGGTGCAAGGAGAGGAGGAGCGCAGGTTGCTGCGATGTAGGCCTGGAGGGTCTCTCCACAAAGGGGTACCACTGAATGGCATCACCAGCTGAAGTGCTCCCAACTGTCCCTTCCTTGGTTATGTTCCTGCCTGAAAGGAGTATTTTTCTCATACTGATCCCCATGGGCTTACACGTCACTAGCTATGTAATTTATTCCACACGTTCCACATGTTCTTTTCACAGTCTTATCGTGTTTCCAACATTCTTGTCTCTCCTCTGGAAAGATGGAGCACAAATGTCCCTTCCCCTATCTCCCTCCGGATCCAGGAGTTCCACTTCTGGTCATTTATCCGAAGAAAACGAGAACACTGATTTGAAAAGATACATGCACTGGGGTCTGTACAGCTAGAGGGATTCAAACCCTGCTCTGTGCACTCCCCAACTCTAAACTTTCATCACAGTCTACACTTTGCTGAAGATTAGCTACGGGGTGGGGAGGCAGGCAGTGATGGAGAAACTAGCAACCAGGTGCAAGGGCAGCTGAACAAGCCCAATAATTGCAAACTTTTCCATCACAGCCCCTGCAGATGAGAAGAACGCACACCGACCTCCCTACCTCAGAGCCAGGGCTGCAAAACCGAAGCAAGCCTTCTGCAGGTAGGAAGCTTCTTTAAAGTGTTACCTTTTCTCTTTTAAAATGCCTGTGTATTTGCACTCCTCCCCATGATAACTATGACTGGATATTAAAGAATATGTGTTCCCGAACCCTCAAGAAGAACTCGTTCTCCAGGAAAATGTGCCATGTTTATACTGAGGCTCCTAGCACTTCCCGCGAGGCCCTGGGCTGTGTACTTCTAAAACTGGGAAATACAGATCCAGGAGATCTGGGTCCCCTGAGATTCCATGACCATCTGTTCATTCATGCCATCGGCTCATTGATTCACAGCCTGGAGGAGCCCCAGGTTAGCAGCGGGCAGCTGAGTCAGCAGCTCTCAAGGTGATCACCCCCTCCACCTACTCATGAATCACTAACCCGCCTGCCCCTTGCTACGTGCCTGGAAATACATGAGTGTGCTTAAGTGAAGTGGTACCTGGGCAGCAGGCTGTCACTGGCAGGAACCAGCCCAAGTGAGAGAAGGGCAAATAGTAGAGCAGGGTGAAAATAAAGGCTGATCAGCACCAGACACCCTCAGCCATCTGTACCTTTCTTCATCGAATACTATGACATATTTGCCATGCGCAAGGCACCCTGCAATGGTGAACCAGAGCTTCACAAAGCTCAAGGACATAAGACTAGTATTCAGGAAACTCTAACAGAAGGTCCAAAAGTTTAGTGCTTTAAGAGATGGAGTGGGGGAGGAGGGTGCTGGTTAGAGGAGGAGGAGATGACTTCTGGCTTGAGCACCGAAAACAGAAGCATCCTGGAGGAGCTGGCTTTGGCCCCAGGCTTTGAAAAGTAGTGGGACTTAGGGGTAAACACACAAGGAAGTGGAAAGGACAGAACACGCTACCACATGAGGCAGGAAACAGAAGTGCACCGACAGGGACATAAAGGGGAGGGGAGACAGGGAGGGATTATGGAGATCTTCGAACACCAAGAAAAGATGTTTGGGCCTTTTGTTTTCCTTTAGCCAACGAGGAGCCAGGAAAGAGCATTTGATGAGAAAAGTGAAATCATCAGCTAACATTTAGAAAGTTTAATTGGGTAGTCAGATGTCTGACTAATCAGGAATGAGACAGTTATGAGGCCAGCTGGAAGACGACTGCAATAGTCCAAGCAAGCAGCAGTGGAAGGCTGAGCTGGGCAATGCAAAGGAGGAACGCACACAGGGTATGACTTAGGATGGACTGAGGGAGAATCGCTAGCACTTGGCAATGGACGAGAAAAGGCACAGAGGAAGCCGGTCCCTGAAGACCATGCTGCCTGGGAGAGACAGACTTTTTCTCATTTCCTCTTAGGAAATGGTAGCGTGACTCCCCATCCCTCTTTGGTGAATTCAACACCACTGGCTCATGTGGGGTTAGAAAGCCAATTAGACTTTCTTCTGAAAGTTCTGAAATGACAAACAGTGAGCCTCTGGACAGCCCTGGTGGTCAGGCCCACGGCTCATCCTGTTTCCTTCCATCATGTCCACATCCAAGGGGTGACGCTCCAGGGAGCCCCATTCTCCTCTCTGGGTATGGTTAGGAAATATGTCCTTTCAAGAACAATCCAAAATCAAAAGGATGTTTTAGGGGGCCTTGTTAGGGCTTCCTACATCCAGAGAGAAACCAAGGACGCAGAGTTCATGTTCCCAAGTATCGTGGCGGGGGCGGGGGGTGCTTTTAAAGGTGGGGAGAGAGAAAAAGGGAGAAGGAGAGCAAAAGAGAGATGGAGATAGATTTCCTCCTCTGAAGCCTTCATCTCCCAGACGTCTCCCAGGCTCCGAATTCTAAGCCCCTCCCATCACCCATTACAGAGCTTAATTCCAGAGGGATCAGATCCACATTTATGCTGTCAGCTCAGAATAAAGAACAGCGCACTAGTTCCCCAATAGGCTGGGGTAAGCAAACATTCATTTCTACAATCCACAAAAAACTTCTCAAATTTAAACAACAGAAAATGCTTTGCAGCCTCTCTTTTTCTTTCGTTCAAAAGGTAAATGACTATATGGAACACCACAGGAAAATATATATCCTTGCAACTTAGTTCCCTATTAAACAGAAAAATGTTCATGAGAAAGCAGGCACTGTTTTCTCACTCCTTAAGATGGAATACCGGGGTAAACTGGAGAAAAGCAACATGGAGATGGCTTTCCAATGTTCTCCACCGCCGAAATAAGATCAGAGAGCCAAATCAGGAGGCTTAGTGAACCCCATCTGACCGGCTCAGCAGACAGCCAGCACTGCCCCAGCCCAGAGCTGGCCTGGCAATCAGCCCTGACAAAAATCTCTAGGCTGGAACCACAGCGCCAATATCAAGGGATTATCCCTGAACTGGCTGTTCTTTCCCACAGGCAGGCTTGGAACCCCTGGCCGTTCAAGAGTGCTAATCAGCCCTGTCCTGCCTCAGTAACCAGGCGCCCACTCACTGCCCAAGAGAAAAATGCACAGGCCGAGACCCAGCTCTTAGGCATGCAGGGGCCAGGCTGCCTCCCTCTCTCCCTGTATCCTCTAGGCTCCCTTTCAGGAAGGGGGGAAAAGCTAATGGGAAAAGACACTGCTTCTCACACACTTTGGGTGAGACCGCATGAAAGTGGCATGACCCTTCTGGAAACAACTTGGCAGTGTATCCAGAGAATCTTAAAAACATGCAACGCTCCACTTCTAGGAGTCTGTCCTAAGGAAACAATCTGTGATGTGAATAAAAATGGACATATACAGATCTTAGCTAAAGCACAGCCTAAAAATAGTGAAAGACTGAAACTTAGAGGACCAACAGTAGGAAGATGGTTACATAGGTTAGCTATCTGTTTAAGAAGATTGCAGTGCATCTACTCGCAAAACTAATATGCATCACTAAAAAGCATACTTTCAAAGAATTGTTGATGAAATGGGAAAAGATCTCTATATGTATCTAAATGCATAGAGAAAAGATTGATATGAAACTTATCCAAATATTAACAGCAAGCATCTCTGGGATATAATAGTTCCTTTCATTTTTATACTTTTTAAAAAATTGTGGTCAAATACACATACCATGAAATTTACCATTTTAAAGATCTTTACGTGGACAGACCTATGGCATTAAGCATATTCCCATTGTGCAAACATCACCACTACCCATCTCAAGAACTTTTTCATCTTCCCCAACTGACATGCTGTATCCATTAAAGTTGTATCCATTCAAGTTGTATCCATTAAACAATAACTCTACTTCCCTCCCATACTCACTCCAGGCAACCACCTTTCTACTTTCTGTCTCTATGAATGTGAATACTCTAGGTATTTCATATATGTAGGATCATATGACATTTGTGCTTGTGTAACTGGCTTATTTCACTTAGCATAGTATCTTCAAGGTTCATCCATGTTGTAGCATGTGTCAAAATCGCCTTCCTTTTTTAAAGCTAATCCCCAGTGTATATAGCACATTTTGTTTATCCATTCTTCTGTCAATAGAAACTTGGGTTGCTTCCACCTTTTGGCTACAGTGAATAACGCTGCTATGAACATAGGCATACAAATATCTTTTTGAGTCTTTGTTTGCCTTTCTTTTGGACATATACCTAATAGTGGAATTGTGGGATCATATGGTAATTCTATGCTTCATTTTTTAAGCAATCGCCACAGCAGCTGTACCACTTTACATTCCCACCAGCAATGCACAGGGGTTCCAATTTCTCTACATCCTCAACTCATTATTTTCCTTTTTTTTTTTTTTTTTTTTAACATGAAAGTCATCTTAATGGGTTTGCATTTTTATACTTTTCTGTATTTTCAGAGTTTCCTACCAGGAGCATGTGTTATGTTTAAGTCAGAAAAATAATCAATGTTGTTTTTTGAAACTGTGTTGAAGAATGGCTCCTCAAACGCTGCCCACCTCAGCTATCATCAATGCCGCAGGGCTTCAAGCCTCCTCCTGCCTCCTCCTGCACAGCCTCAACTCACAGCTGTCACGTGGGGGTCTGGCTTTCTGCTCCAGGAGTGGCTCCCACCTCCCTCCTCAAGCTTCATGAGTAATACAGAAAGAGAAAGGGACGCGATGTAGGGTTCCCGCAGTGCTGGAGCGCAATCCCAGCTCTACCACCTACCAGCTGTAAGACAAGCAGCTTCACCTTTCTGTACCTCATTTTCCTCATCTGGTAATTGAGACTGATGGTATCAACCCCTTAAAGCTGTAAGGCCTTGCACTCTGCCTGCCATAGGGGAGGTGTTTGATAAATAATGACCCCTATTCATTTCTGGAATCATGCGTAGCTTCTGCCACAGTAAGGAACACAGCACAGCTATGAATATATAGTGCTCAACTGACTGACTGAAACCCATCACTGGGAAAATTCCAATTCAATCACTTGTATCTCTCCCGGAAGCCTCTAGGGAGTGCGATGTTTCACAAACATTAGTCCTGTTATTTGCTCCCCCTCCCCCCCCCCAAGGAAAAAAAAATGATTTCATGATCAAATAAAGTTTGGAACACCAGTATCTCCAAAAAAGAGCAAAAGACTAATCAACAATTAAAGGTTTGCAATAAAAAAACCCATGGTTTTCAAACAACATACTGACCACAAACACCTTTTTGACATAATACCTACTAACATCACACAGAACTGACTTTGGGAAATGATGCTCTAGTCCTCATCCCATCGGAAGGCTTGAAAACTGGCTCCTTGAAGATACCTAGCCTTGGATTTCCACATGCAAACTCCTGCTAGTATGTTGGGGTTGATGTGGACCAGTGGTCTCAAAACTGAGTAAGCATGAGAATCACCTGGAGGGTTTGTTAAACCACAGAGCGCGGGAGAGATTTCAGCCTCAGATTCTGACTCAGACCCAGGGTCAGGCCTGAGGATTTGTAGTTCTAACACATTCTCAGGTGATGCTGATCTGCTGCTCCATGGTCCCCACTTTGAGAAACTGAGAGTAAAAAAACTCCTCACATATAAGTTAAACACCAGACATAGATGAAATCTATCTACCTTCTGCAACACCAAAAAAATTAGGCTTAACTTGAAATATCCATTGTCTTCTGGGACAAGTTCTTAAAAGAAGCATTTCATAGGAGTTTGATAAACAGACTCTGGAATCAGAAAAGAGCACATGTGCAAATCCCCGCTCCACCACCGCCCAGCCAAAGGAGCACAGACAAGTTACTAAAATTTACCAAGGTGCAGTTCCCTCATCTCTAAAACGGGGATGGCAATAATGCTAGCATCGAGCCCAGAGAATCTCTGTGAAGTCAAAATAAGGCATGCAGGATGGCTGGGAGAGTGCCTGGCATTTAGTAAGTGCTCAATATATGCTGGATATTCTTTTTGGTAACTTTGTTCTTTAACCACCTGACCTGGCAAATAGCTCATCATGTGTGTGCTGTGAGGTGGCTATGAGAGATGCCATAGTTTACTTTAGCTCCCACCCACCACCCTGCACAAACACAAGGCACTTGCTCTCTTTGGGGACGCCATCTGCCCTCCCATGCTGATGGCACCGTGACTGGACCCTCGCGCGTGAACACTTGCAAATATCTTAGTGCTGGCCAGTCATCATCCTGCAGACAAACTGAGTATGGGTCCTGAGTGTTCAAGGAAGAGCAGCATCCCGTGTAAACTCCATGCTGCCTGCTGAGCTGTCTCTATAAGGATAGAGGCTGTTAAGGGCTGAACTGTGACCCCTTAAAATCAACATGTTGAAGTCCTAACCCTCAAGACCTCAGAACGTGACTGTATATGGAGACAGGGCCTTTAAAGAGGTAATTATGTTAAAATCAGTTCATTACAGTGAGCCCTAATCCAACATGACTGGTGTCCTCAGAAGAAGAGATGAGGACACAGACACGCGCAGAGGGAAGCCCATGTGAGGACACGGGGAGAAGGCACCACCTGCAAGGCAAGGAGAGAGGCTTCAGAAGGTACCCACCCTGCCGATACCTTGATCTCAGACTTCCAGCCTCCAGAATCATGAGAAAATCGAATTCTCTTGTTTAAGCCACTGTTGAAGGAGGTTATAGAGAGGACATGACTGCCAGTTGGCCTGTGAGCAGGACCCAGGCAAATGGAGGCGCCTCACTCCCTCTTCTGTCCTTAGAAGGTACATCCTGCCCACTGCTCCCAGAGTGGGAGCCACTCCAAGGACACAGCCTTGAGAGAGCAAGGTGTTGTTGAGACCATCTGGACAGTGTATGTGACTGAACCCAGAAATTTTAAGATTTGGGTGGCTGGGTGGGGAGATCTACTCATCTTCAGGCCGCCCAAGGCAAGCCTGGTTTGTAAGTTCCTTTGCTTATGTAACCTGCCACCTACCAATCTGGAGCGCTCTGCCTCTTTCTTCTCTCTCCTTACCCTCCATGTACAGGGGCTGCTTTGCAAACTAACAGCCACCCAGTCAGTGGTATTTGTTACAGCAGCTGTAGCAAACTAATACAGGGGCTACGGGGGCCCTCCCCACCCCTGCTCATGACCCAGCTTCACATCATGCAAGAGAGAGCTGGGAGGCCTCCTGAGACACCACAGCTGAGAAGGGGAGAGTGTGGAAATCCTTACACAGGGGCTCTGGTGGCAATTTTTAGCCCTGCTCCTTACTGGCCATGGGACAAGTCATTGGTACTCTTTGAACCTGTGTTTTATCCTTTCTCTCCCTACTGGGGCTGCTGTAAGGATGGTGATGGATTATCTGAAATGAGCCTTAGAGTCCAATCCATGGTCACACTATTAGCTCACCAAGGTAAGTGCAGTAGCCTCCTAATAGGTTCTTCTGCTTCACACCCACCCTCACTTCCCGGCCTCACTGCTGCAAGAGCAAGCTTTTAAAAACATTCATTGGGTCCCATGCATGGCTACTTAAACCCTTCCAATAATGCCCCATCACACTGAGCAGGAAATCCAGACTCCACACCACTGCCTGCAAAGCCCTACAAGAAACAGCCCCTGCAAGCTCCTCCCATAGCACTTTCCCCCTCCCATGCCCTAAACTCCGTTCAGAATGGCTTTTTTGCTCTTCCCAAAACAAGCCCGCTCATTCCTACCTCAGGGCACTCGCACTTGCTGTTCCCATTGCCTGAAAGGTTTTTCCCTCAAATTTCCACCTGGTTGGCTTCCTCTCTGGTCAAATGTCTCTTCCTCAGAGGGGCCTTTCCCACCCATCCTAAAGAAATACTTGGTATCACTTCGTGCTGTTGTCTCCCTAGATGTTATGAGCAATAGCTTACCCCCACCTCCTGAGAGAGAGCACCGTGTCTGTCTGTTCAATGCTGCCTCCCCAGCACTTGTCCAGCGCCTAGAAGGAGCTCAGGAAATACATGTTGTCTGAAAGTGCTTTGCAAACTGTAAAGTGCTGCATAAAAATAAGTGTCACGAGCACCCAAACGAGCCAACCGAGTAATTCAAAGAAAAATAGCGTGGAAAAGGAAGGGGAGGCTGGATGATTCAGGGTGAACATGGAGTGACTTCAAATAATCATTGAAGAAATAAACCAAGCAACTCATTTTTCTTAAATATATGAGGCTTGTGGCCAGAGAAGCGCAAACCACACTGACGATTCATTTATTCTGGTCGGGCTCTACCTGCTCCACCCAGCCATAGGAACCACATGAATTACAGGCGGCGGCAGTCCTCCCGGAGCCAGGCAGCAGAACCCCTCCTCAGGGTGGCCTGGGAGGGGAGCCTGGCCTGGCAGGCCGGGCTGACTCACCCGCATTGCATTAGCCCTCCCTTCCTGCCTCTGGGCCCCTCTCGCCGCAGCGCTGCCTGCCCGGGGCCTGCACTCCCGCAGCGGGCGGGCCTGTGATTCACAGATGGCCCATCACTGCCGGTGCCAGCAGAGCACCACCCGCGTCTATCTTTAGAAGTTCCGCAGGCTGCAAAATCAATTTACCCGCCTGGTCCCCGGGCCTGGAGCCTCCCCACTAACATCAGCGGTGGGCAGAGGATGGCTTCCTTCACCACCACCCACCCCGGTGTCTCGGGCTGTGTTCAAAGTCCGGAGGGCCTGGCAGTGCCACCTGATAGACGTCTGTACCCAGAGACATACTGGCCTGCCCTCAGAGTTAGGTCAGGCCTCACCGAAAACTGCAGGCCGACACCAGACCTTGGAAAGCACTGGCAAAGAGGAAGCGAATCCCTCTGGGTCCTGGCTGCCCAGCTGGCACACACCCCAGGTGGTCATCTGACACCTCAGCCACACGTGGTCCCATCAAAGCAGCTTGCTCAGGTGCTGTGAGTTCAGCCTCCTTCTCAGAGCACGGACCAGAGGACAGAACACAACTCCCTGCGACACTAAAGACTCAAGAAGCAAGCTCCCAATGCAGTGCCTCCTCCCAGCCCACCCCCCCCCCGGCTGCCCACGGGTGGATCCCAGAAGCCAAAGGGAACCCAGTGCTCTGGGGCGTGGGGAAGGGGTGACCATCCGCTTAGACCCTGACTGTATCAATCATGTCCTCTTCCTTCCTAGAAAGACTCACTGCGGACCCAGCTTGGTGGAGGGACTGGGATGAAAGGACAGTCGGGGGGTGAGAAAGGAGGTGAGGAGGCCCTGGCCGTCCCCACCCTCTCTGCTCAGCCTTGGAGAGGGGAGCTCTGACCTTCACCTCTTGACCCACATCTGGATACCATTTTTACAGACATTCGGAAATGTGTCTTGTGTCTTTCAGCAACGCGGTCTAGAGCCCTGCCCACTCCTACTTCTCCCCATTATTCCTGCCAGACAGTGACATGCAGCTGTCCTGGAGCACGTCAGAGCAGAGAGGGGACCCCAGCCACTGGCTTCTAGTTGAGAAATGAGAGTGACCTGCAAGCGTCTGAGGGCCGGATCCCTGGGAACCTGCAGAAGCACAATCCTGGCTTTGTTTCCTTAATGCAAAAAAAGGGGTGCAAGCTTGCCCACGTGCCCCCCCCGGGAACCGGGCTGCCATGGCAAGAAAGGGGCTCTGTGTGGGAGGGGCCGCAGGTGCTCTCCCCCAACAATCCTCACCACAAGAACACAGACCCCTGGGTGTCCCTCTTCCATCTTTTTTTAAGCAAAGCTAGAAACCCAGTTTTTTTTTTTTTTTCCTGAAATACTGTTCGTAAATACAGGCAATTCATGCAAAACAAGAAATAACCCATAAAACTATGCAGACCACCAGTCTGTACCCCCTGAAAGAGAGGGGAGGGGGTGACCAGATTCTGGGAAGCACATTCCGAGGTCTCCATCCTTCTCTGCTTCTCCCCAGAAAGGCCTTCCTGGCCTGCCTCTCAAACTGCAGCACCGGCCAGAAGATGAGATCCAACCGATGAGACAGAAAACTTGGCTCCCACCACTCTGAGGAGGGACGAAGCATGAGGACCAGGAGGGATGGGGAGCAGTGGGGTCAGGCATTCCCAGTTGGGCACTGGAGAGGGGGACAGGGAGCCTCAGCACTTGCCCCTTGCCGGCATCAGCTCACTTGCCAGAGGAAGTATTTTTATTTTTTAATACATTTATTTATTGGCTGCCTTGGGTCTTCGTTGCTGCGCTACTCTTCATTGTGGTGCACGGGCTTCTCAGTGCAGTGGCTTCTCTTGTGGAGCACGGGCTCTAGGCGCGGGCTTCAGTAGTTGTAGCACGCAGGACTTCAGCAGCTGTGGCTCGTGGGCTCTAGAGCACAGGCTCGGTAGTTGTGGTACATGGGCTTAGTTGCTCCGCAGCATGTGGGGTTTTCCCAGCCTAGGGAGCGAACCCATGTTCCCTGCATTGGCAGGCAGATTCTTAACCACTGCGTCACCAGGGAAGTCCAACAGGGGAAGTATTTTAGAACTGTCTTGCTCCTTTCTTTGCCCAGCACAAACATGGCAAGAATGCAAGCATAAACGGCACTCCTGGAGCCCCTAACTGCTAGGAATCTCCCCCACCATACATCACGTGGGTGGCATTTCCCAAATCTTTATGGGTCACCCCTCTGCCTGAAATGTCTTCCCTCCTCTTTCCTCTCATTCAAAGCTATTTGCTCTCCTTCTTGAAGATTCTGTAAAGTATCAGCTCCTCCAAAGAGCTGCCCCCTATGCAGTGCCCTCACACCAGCCCCTGGGTCCACCAGCCCGGGCACATCCCTCAGGCAAGCACAATATCCATGCATCCTGATGGCTGCTTCGCTAGCCAGGAGCTGCTCCAGGGAAGGACTGGGTCTTCTCATCTAGTCATGCCCACAGCTAGCTCGACAGCTCAGAACACAGAAGCAGCCCCGTGCAGAACTGAGGCAGACGAAGCATCAGGGAGCAAAGGTTTTCTGAGCCTCAGCCCTCCAGGGGTCCCCTCCACACATCCGTACTTGCTGTTCCTTCTTCCCCCAGTGCTCTTCCCCAGTATCTATCTGCTCAAAATTTACCTTGCTGAGGAGCTTTTTCTCACTGCCCTGTGTAAATCAGTACCCTCCTCATCACTACTCCATCCCTTTCCCTCCTTTGTCTGCACCTATCACCATCTGACTTATTCTGTTTCCTTAAACATTCTATTGACAGTCTGTCTCCACCACTGGAATACAAACCCGGGAGCACAGGGCCTGCGTCTGCTTTGTTCTCTGAAGTGTCCCCCATGCCTAGGACAGTGCCTGACCCACAGTGGGGCACAATAAACTTTGGCTAAAGGAATGCAAGACCCTCCCCAAAAGCACTGCACAAAGCCAAGGCCTCTGAGCCCCCAACATGCCTGAGAAGCATCTGGGACCCCTGCCTCTTCCTCCTCCTCCTTTGCTATCAGTGAGCAGGACACCTGCAGAACTTTCCATTTCTCAAGCCGCATCAGATTTCTGTGGCTCAGGCACTCCAAAGCAGGTCAGGAACCCCTTCTGTGTAACTGCAAGAGGGTATAGTGGGGCTACCCATGTGAGGGGACCAGGTGTGGGCGAGCATCTGAGTGTGTAGAGGTGGACCAAGGGCGACAGGGCCCAGCACGGAGGTGCGTTTGGGGAGCTGTGTGTGTGTGAGCAAGTGTGCATGATCGGGGAGTGAAAGCATGGGGGCCCAAGTGAGTGGGGGAGTGGGAAGGCGTTTGTGGACAGGGGGATATGGGTGAAAAAACGCGAGGGGGAAGAGAGGCAGGCGAGCATGTGTGGGTGTGCACATGAGTGTGAACGCAGAGAAGGTGTGTTGGTGGGTGAAGGTGCTGGTGCTTTCTCCCCCTGGTGCAAACTCCGGCTGGAGAGACAGAGATGAGGATGAAAAGGGCTCTGCCCTGTGTCCTCCACAAGACTTTCTCCTTCCCTTTCCTGCCGCCAGACCTATATCACGCTGTATCGGAAGGAGATAATGTAACCGGAACCCAGGCCTCCCTTATTAAAGGACCAGAAGGCAATTACACAGCAGCCACCGGGCAATCAAATCAGCAGCCCCTGGCAAACACAGGCCAATGCCGAGCGTGGGTGCCTCGGGTTCCATGGGCGTGGGGTCACTAGCGTCCTGCAGGCTCCTCGTGATTTTGCACCAAGGCTGAACACATAGATCTGGATCCCTGGAGAGTCCAGGAAGCAACAGGGGCACCTGTGCAGGACGAGCACTTCATTACTAACTACACATCAAACAAACCTCACAGCCTCTGGAAACAGCCAGGCTCAGAGGGGCAACAATCTCCTGGTCTCGCTGCTGACCTGGGGCTCATGGAGCCCTCCCAGCAGGCTGTGACACAAGACACAAATGCCTAAGAGGTGTTCTCAGCCCCTCCACCACCCCTATGTGGAGGGGACTGCAAAGGGAAGGAAAAAATGCAAGGGGCTGCTTTCCAGAGCACAGGACCAGAAGGCAGACCTGGGGGCTCTGTGCCTACTTCTGGGTAATCTCACTCAGCATCTGTTTCTGTCTGCCTTATTGCTGAGAGGGAGCTCTGTGGTCACCTAAGGCTTGGGGATTCCAGCAGGAGAGAATGGATTGATTAGAGAGGAGTCAAGTTCAGCTGCCTGCCCACTTTGCCGTCAGGGACAGCAGGTTTGTGGTCTGATCTCCCCAGCGTCTCACAACAGGATGGCGATAGAAGCAAAATGGGGAAAACCCAACCATGGTGGGAAGCCACGTGCGCTTGTATTAATGCATACTCCGCGGAGATCATCTCCTGGTTGCTAAGCACCAGCTGTACACACACAGTTACTATTAGAAAGTTAATCATGGAAAATGCTGAGGTCTCCTCCCCCCGCCCGGCATCTCACGACTCCACGCTACAATTTCATCTTCCATATAACGTTACCGGACAGTGCCGTTGGCTCCGTCCGCTCCCTCGTCCCCAGCCTTTATGACCTTTCCATTCCCTTCAAGCTGCACGCCACGTCAGCCCTGCAGAACTCGAAGACACGCTGGCCTGGGCCTGGCCCGGACCAGCCGCTGAGATTTTTCCATGCAGCCGCACAGCCAGCAAAATGCTCAGGGGGGATTAAGGCAACTTGTTCCATCACCCAAGATGCTTTAGAGAGGGGGAAAAACAGCACTAGCTCCACCTTGGCCACAGATGAGATCCGCACGCCATCTGTACCTGAGATGAAAGGCCAGAGCAAAAACTGCTTCCCCAGCCCTGATTTGCAAAGCAGGAATTAACTCCCACCTTGCACTTGCTAAAGATCACCAGAGAAGGGAAGTCACACTGGAAGGCCATTCTCATAGAGGGCTTAGTCCCTACTTGTCAGGGAGCAGACTGTCGACTGTTTTTGTTTAATGATTACTTGTGGGCACTGGTTCTCATTCCCTTAGCCTGGATCATAGAGAGAATGCAAAACAGTATTAATATCCCAACCAAGGTCACCCAGCTCCTCCTGCTGCCTCGCTAACCCAAAGACTGAGTTATTACGGCTTTTATTAGTAATAGCAAAAACAATAAATAACATGAGTGCTTATAAAGCCAAGCAATTCTACTATTATCTTAACAGGTCAAGGCCTTCCTTGGTGAAACACAGAATGGAAAACTATTTTCTAAGGTTCAAGCTAGGAGTCTCTGACAATGTAAGTGCCTTCTGCTTGGTGACACTACAGATGAGAAAAGGAACTTGTGTGAGGGGGTGTATCGTGTGAGGTGAGGGGCTGGCCTGGGTGGGGTTCCCGCTCCATCAGCTGAGTGACTTTGGGCAAGTCCCTTCACCTGGCAGGTTCCCACATCACAGAGGCGCCAGTGAGGACTCAGTGAGAGGATGCGCTTACAGGGCATCCAGCACATAGCAGCACTCCCTACACATTAGCTCCCATCACAGTAGTTAATATCAGTGTAATGCCATCTCAAGCACAACGACGTCCTCTCTTTGGTCCCCACGCCAACCCAGGAATGGAGACAAGGATGGCGTGCCCTCTGCGGTCCCCCAGCCTGGCCTTAGTGCAGCACTCACCCCAGGGGAAGCCACTGGGCATCCCACACCACACACTCCTCTGCTCCCGGAAGCTGGCTCACCCCCAGCCTGCTCCCTCGCCCTCCCTCCTGTCCTGGACTGAGAGGAACAATCACCACCATCCCCATTTTAAAGAGGCAGCCTGTGAGGCTTCCAAGAGACTTTCTTCAGGACTACCCTAAGGGAAAGGCATGGACCAGGGCTCAGATGAGGTCCCCATGTCAGTGTGGGTATCCGTTACCCCAACAACCCTGGCCTCTGGAAGACATCAAAATCCCAGAAACCTCAGCTGCAGAAAATTCTTCCAAACTTCTCAGTACAGTTATTCCCCAAAGGTCCAAGAGCGTTACTTCTCATTCATCTACTCAACAAACACTTGCTGAGCATCTTCTACGTGTCAGGCTCTGGGCTGGGCACTTGGGATATAGTGGTGACCAAGGCAGCCAAGGTCCCTGTCCTCATGGGATTTACCATGGGAGGTTAGCAGACGAGGATCAAGCAAACAAAGAAAATAATTACAAATCGTGATAAGGGCGTTGAAAGAAGCAAATGGGGTGCTGAAAAAGAGAATAACAAAATCACACACTGCAAAATTTTTCTTATATGTTGTGTTTATCATGTATTCTCTGTCTCCCTTCAACAGATTAAGCTCCTCAAGGGCAATGATTTGTGTCTGTTCATTACTACGTGCCATGTACCTGAAATAACATGCATGGATGAACAATAAATAGTTGTTGAATGAGCACTGTTGGATGGTCAGGAAGGTGTCTCTATCCCAGTGGCTTTAAGCTAAGACATAATAATGAGAAGGAGCCAGCGTACAAAAAGTAGGCAGAACAATAATTCTAGCCACAGAGAACGGCAAGTGCAAAGGCCCTGAGGTACACAATAGTTTGGCATGTTCAGTGTGGACAAGATTCTAGGGGCAGATAGTGTCCAGGACAGACTGACAGCTTTGTGTCACTCTCATCGGAAAGCAACCTTTAAAAAGACACAGGATGAGACTTCCCTGGTGGTGCAGTGGTTAAGAATCCGCCTGCCAGTGCAGGGGACACCGGTTCGATCCCTGGTCGGGGAAGATCCCACATGCCTCGGAGCAGCTAAGCCTGTGCTCCACAACTACTGAGCCCGCATGCCACAACCACTGAGGCCCACGCACCTAGAGCCCTTGCTCCACAACAAGAGAAGCCACTGCAATGAGAAGCCTGAGCACTGCAACAAAGAGTAGCCCCCACTCGCCGCAACTGGAGAAAGCCAGCACACAGCAACAAAGACCCAGCACAGCCAATAAATAAATAAATAAATTTATTTAAAAAAAAAAAAAAAAAGCCATAGGAGATACCATCCTCAACTCAGCAAATCTCTCTGAGCCCCATCTCCCATCTCCCCCTTCCATATTCTTGCTCTCATCTGGTTTTCTCAGTTTCCATACTGGTGCCTAATTCCTGGTGACAGCAAAATGCAAAGTTAGAGCCATGCATCAAAAGGCTGGGAAGCCAGGATTTCAACCCCAGCTCTGCCACTTACTGTTGTGCTGATTTGGGGCAGGTAACTTAACCTTTCTGTGCCTCAGTTCCCTCATCTATAAACCATGGGTATCAGAGAACCAATTCTGAGAGCTGCTATAAGGATAACTTAAAAGATATGAGGCTCTCAGCTCAGTCCATGACACACAGGAGACACCCAATGAATATGAGCACTGCCATTATCTGTTTTAAGCATCAATATTTTTCTTATTAGATTCCCCTTCTTCGCCTGGCCTGTTGGGCGTGATGACTGGGTAGATGAGTGACACTCACCCACCCTGGTACCACAACCAGATTCCCAAACACCCGACCCCTCTTGCCTTGGAGGTGGTTATCAGTCAGATATGCCCATCCCAAATCCTCACTCAATACACTGACCTCTGGGAACTGTAAGAGGACCCAGGGCTTCCCATATGTTCTCGCAAACCATTTCCAACTGGCTCCTTAGGGCTGCCTCTAGCGTCTTGGGGCA
This sequence comes from Hippopotamus amphibius kiboko, assembly GCF_030028045.1. Lineage (NCBI taxonomy): Eukaryota > Metazoa > Chordata > Mammalia > Artiodactyla > Hippopotamidae > Hippopotamus > Hippopotamus amphibius. The sequence goes on along the minus strand of NC_080190.1, from coordinate 59,575,886 downwards.
GAGTGAGGGGATTCCGTGATCCTACAGAGGGGTTCTGCAACCATGCGTGACACGTGCACTGCTCCCAGCTGACATTCTTTCCTCTAACTTTTTAAAAAACACCCCCAAATGTTTCGCCTTTTCAAATCGCCTCTCCTCCCCATCAACACTCCCCACCTGCCCCCAAATCCCCAGTAGTTTCAAAATTGAGTAACTGTTGGGAATCACATTTAAAGATGCTAATTTAAACACACACGTCAGACAAGGCAAGCTGAAATAGTTTTCTTAGCAACAGCCCCTCACCCACACCTCACAGCTGCTGCTGCCCAGGAGCAGGGCTTGAGGAAGCCAGCAGGGGAGCGGGATGTGTAGGGAGCAGAGTTTAAGGAGCCGAGCTTAGGGCCTGCTTCCCCTCGGAGGACCACATCCGAAGGTTCAAACTCTGCCAAGCTGCCAACTGCATGAGAAATGGGTCTCAGGGCAACCAACTGTTTAAGTCAACCCGTTGTGTCACATTTTGAGCTTACAGAACTGCTAAGGCAGAGAGTTCTAATTTCCTGTAATAAACCCCCAATCTCCCCTTTGAGCCAGCTTCATGCATTAAGTAGCAGCACTTACCCTCAAAGCATAGTAAGACTCCTTTCCCTGCTGTGCACAACAGAAACATAAGCACGAGTTTCACCAATGGTCAGTCACATCTCCAAGCGGTAGTGTAACATGTCCCCTCCTTCAGAAGCCCTCCTGAATTCCCACCCCCATGCTCAGATGTGGGTGGTTTTTCCCTCTCCCATCCCTCTGGCAACTCTTCTCTGACATCTCACTTATGTAGCAAGTTCATGGTCAAGTTCACATTTTGTCTCCCCCTAGACTGGCACATCCTTGAGAAGAGAAGCCATGTCTTACTCAACCTTGGATCTTGTCTCCACTGCACTCACGTTGCAGATAAACACACAGTATCTACCAAAATGCCTGCCACATAGTAGGTGCTCAATAAATAGTTATGGGTTCCTAAGGTGAATCATTTTATAAATGTTAGAGAGAAGTTCACCCCATTGAACAGTAAAAAAAAAAAAAAAAGCAACACTGGTGTTAAATAAGGCTGCCTGCTGTTGATCTCATTGGTAAATATGGTTTTTCATATGCAGGGTTTGCTTAAAATGGAGGTATATGAATACACATACAAAAAGACAAAGACAGAAACTGGGACATAGAAAATACAAGCCAGATAACCCCCATGTGGAAGAGAAATTCCCAGTCCGGTGATGAGCAGGCATGATGCTATCAGAGGAGTGGATTCTGGAATTGTAGAAATGCTCCACAGAGAACATACACATGTCTTGTATTTCTAGTTGTTTATTTCAAGAAATTCTGAAGATGTCTGTTTCTTGACTTCAGCATAGGTTACATGGGTGCAGTCCGTCTGCAGAGATGCCTGGACTTCATGGTATGTATGGTCACTTTTCAGTATCATGTTATAGTTCAATTAAAAGAGTAAAAAAGAAATGATTAACCCACATTTCCCCCATGGAAATTTATCTTCACTGCCCAATTGAAGTCAGTGTGAGAATAGGATTTGTTTTAGAAAAATTCACTCCACAGAGAGCTCGGCTGTTACCACCTATAAAGTAAGACGGGTCTCCACTGCACAGAGGCTGGCAGCCTTTGAGATGTGAGATGTCGGAAGAGAACGTGGACTGCTTGAGTAATAAACCAGATGCAGAGAACTTTCCATCTGCATGACTAGAGGAGAAGCATTGATGGAGTTCGCTCTCGCTCAGCAAATGCTAAGGAAGCCAAGAATGTGCAAACTACACTCTCTCAGAATAATAAGAAGGCTACTCCGTTCTCCTCTGGGAACCTTCAAATATTTGGGTTTTTGATGACTCTCTCAAGATTGCACAGAAACCAGAGCCTGATTTTAGAAAACTTGACATGGTGGGTGGGGTGGGGGGGCGGGGGGGGGGTAGTGATGTTCTGAGTTCTGAATGATTTATAGCCATGGTGACTCGATTCTGGAGGAGAAAACGAAAATGCCAGGCACACTGAGGCAGCTGTGGGTTGCTTTTTTGCTTTATTTAGGGTGGCACCGGGGACTGAGGATCTGGGTCTCGTTGTCCGCCAGCTACTCCCCACCTACATTTTCTACAATTGACATCAGACCGCAGTAGACAACCACAGCCACCTTGACGATGACAGAATGCTCTGAGGAGTGCCCTGAGGATTAGGCAGGAGGCAAGAGAATACACTTCCTCTAGACACCGGGGTCAAGGGCAGTCACGGATGACCTGCAGGGATACCAGCTCCAGGCTTTCTCAGCACCAGCGGGCTGTACCCACATCACAGCCTGATCCCTTAGCTAGGTCAATACCCAACCATCAGGACCACAGTCCCCAAATGAGGCCACACAGGTTCACTTTCCGGAAAGTGGATGGTTTAATAATTTTCTTTGGGTCACTCTTCTAAGAATGTAAAATTTGTTTTTCTAACGACCACCTATCAAATAATATATATTTCATTGAAATGAAAGATAACATATGTCTTATTTTTAAGAGTTACATGTGTGGCTTCCTTTCATCAAAAGGTATTAAAAAGTAGAATAGATTGATTGTGACCAGCTTAAAAGGCCAATTTGCTGGGCCAGAAAGTGTAAAATCTGCATTTAAGTGATCCAGAAGAGTGGAAATAAAACATTAAATGAGAAATGATTCCAAATAATAATAATAATAATAAAATTTTCTTTGGAAAATCTTGTCTAGAGAATCACTACCACCACTTAATTTTATAACCACCTTGTACAGGTTAAAAAAAGATGAAAGCAACATTTTCTGGGCCTTGCGCAGCTTTAATTGACGCAATGCGACACGCATGTATGGAGTGCCTGTGTGTTCCATAATCTGTTGCAAATTCTTGGAATTAGGAAGTGAGAATACGAAAAATGATCACAAAATGAGAACTGTCCCCAGAAGAGACACATACCAGCCTTCGCTGTGCCTGTATGAGCTGGACTTCTCCGGTGAACAGCTTGAGGCTCCCTTACTGTACTTTTCCTCGCAGCACCCAGAGAACGCAGGGTTAGACACACGATGGTGGATCAGTACGTCCACTGAATGAAAATGATGGGCCATACAAATAGTTTCCAGAAGGCCTGCCAACACTCTCCCACCCTGGGCTCTGGTCCTCTTCCACAAGCTATGGAACCTCAGCCAGAACACCCCCACCGGCCCACCGTGCCCACACAGCTGGAGCCTGGTTTCTGTGGTGGAGTGAATAACTCTGGGCCAGTTGTCCCGACTCTTGGAGCTCAGTTTCTTTATCTGTAAATTGAAGGGATTGGGGTAGATTGTCTCTGTTTCCCTCCTAAGTTCTAGTATTCCATGATGCCCTGTATATTCAGGTAAATGGGAGCTGCCTTTTGCTACTTACAGATACAAGAGACAGCTAGACATCACTCCCTTCCTCTTTTTTAGCATAGCCCTGTTTTGTCAGATTCCTACTGCTTCTTTATCCTGCCTTGGGCCTCAGGTAAGCTAAGCCCGTTCGCGTGCCAGCTGCTAGGTCCTGCGCAGTCTCTATCAGTGGGCATCCACATTCCACCTCCACTGACTGACTTAGGGGTGAGCCATTGGCCTAGCTCTGGTCCATGCGACAAATGGAGAACTTGCTGGAGGGGCTTCTAGGAAAGGTTTCCTCTCTCTATAAAGCCCTCACCAGAAGGAATGGGTCCCCCATCCTCTCTCTGGACTTTGCTATGTCCAGGTGTGATACCTGGAGCTGCGACAGCCATTTTGCAGCCACGAGAGGAACCAGATTTAAGATAAAGCTGTCACTAAGGATAGGAGAGCAAAGACACAGAAGGAGCCAGAGCCTCAGACATCACACAGCTACTGAGCCATCCACACTGGAGAGCCGCCACCCCCAACCTGGCTACCTCTGTTCTACTTATAGAAAATATGCTTCCTTACTGGTTAAGCTGATTTTAGTCAGTGTTTCCCATTACTTGCAGCCAAAAGCATCCTAAATATCATAGTGGACCACCAATTTGAAAAGAACGGAAGTATTCTGAAACAGACTTAACACTAAAACTATACTATACACAGCTGAATCTTCCTTTAGTGTCTAGGAAAATGCTCTAGGACACCACCTGGATGGAGGTTACACTGTCAAGTAAATACCTGACATCCCTTCCTTTTCTTCTTTGATAAGCCAATAGCACCCAGACATTTGTACTCTGTAGTTGCTTGATTTCTAGAAAAATGTGAGTGGCCTGAATATTCGAACAAGAAACAGCATTGACTTGCCCTTGTCCATTGAAATAATGAGCACAGCCATGAACTCAATCACAAGAGCAGAAGAGTCAAAAGTGGCACTTTGAATAAAGAATTCTATGTTGTACTTGTTGTTCTGACCTTTCAAAGTGTTGTTCATTTTCTTTCACCTGTAAATGGGTTCCAGATTTCTCAGTCTGCTTAGTAGCTGAGATAGATTTCAGCAAAATATCAGGGAGAGGACAAACACAGGGACGTAGGTTTCCTCCTCTCTCTCTCTGTCTCCCTCCCCCCACCTCTCACTAAGGTAACAGAAGAAACAATAATTAAGTTAATTGAGCATTAAATGGTGCTACCATGTGCAATAAAAAACACCTCCCGTCATACATCGCCGTTTCCTTTTTAAACCCTTCGGGGCATTGTGTGCAAATATAGTAAACAGCATTAGAGGGAAATAATGCCGCACATACTTCTGGGAGCACGTCATGTCCCTTTAAGACAAGGCCCACTGTTCAGTTCCATTCTAGGCCAGAGCTCAGGTTTCAAGCCTGCGGTCCCCTTACTGCCTCATGCAGTATTAATACGGCCCTGGCATGCTCCCAGATTTGCATTGTGAACCATAATCTGGGCCAGCTCCCACATGATAGACTGCTTTGGGACTCCCTCTTCATTTCCCAGGGGGGCTTTCCCCCCTCTCCCAGGACAGGCCATCCCTTCCCCAAGGTTCCCCACTTTCAGCCTCAGCCAGGGGAACACACACGGGCTCTTCAACAAGCAGTGCATGGCCCCGGTGTGGAGTATCCACTGTAAGTGCTGCTAACAACAGCAGATGAAGCAGATTGTCCTGTGGACGGGCAAGGGGCTGGGGGTGCGGGGAGGGAGCTCAGACACCAGAGCCCAAGCCCAACGCAGGGTCACCTCTGCAAGAGGCCTGGAAGCATCATGAAAAACCCAGGGTCAGATCTGCTGCAAGAGCGCTTTCTCTCTCTCCCTCTCACCTCCACCCCTATTGAACCAGACGGTAGGGGCCTTCTATTTCTTTCCGGGAGAGCCCACAAACCATTTTCATTTATTAAAAGGCAGAGAGGTGGTGAGGCTGGCAGCAAGGTGGGCGCACAAGGTGAAAGAAGACAAGTATAGGGGTACAGGTGAGTGGGGCCCAGGTTGCCCTCAAACCCAGGGGCTCCTGTGGGCTCCACGCTGCACACACAGCCTCCTACCGCATGGCAGGAACCCCACCCACGCCCCCACCTTAGCTCAGCCTGTGACCTTATCTGTGGACACTCCCATCCTGAGGCATCCTGAGGTGCTTCAGGGGAAGACTGGGCTCTGGAGACAGTTTGTCTGGGTTCCAGACCCAGATCCGCTGCTCACAAGCAGCATGACCTTGGCTATGATGCTAAACCACTCTGAGCCTCAGCTTCCTCATCTGAAAACTTGGAACAGGAACAGCACCCACCTCCTGGGTTGCTAGTGAAGATGCAAAACCCTGCCTGGCACACAGGAACTGTTCAGTCCACCTCTCAGAGCTTGCACCTCACAGCGCACGTGAGCAGGGCACGGCCCTGGGCAGAGGGTGGAGCCAAAACATACCCTCAAGAATCCTGCAATTTCCTCAATATGTTAAACACAGAATTACCACTGTAACCCAGCAATTTCACTCCTAGGCATACCCAGAAGCATTAAAAAGAGATGTTCAAATAAAAACGTGTACACAAACGTTTATAGCAGCACTATTCATAGTAGCCAAAGGTGGAAACAACCCAAAGGTCCATCGACAGATGATCAGATCAACAAAACACAGTATAGCCACACAATGGAAGAAACAGAAAGGAAGGAAATTCTGACACGTGGTACGACACGGATGAACCCCGGACACATTATGCTCAGTGAAAGAAGCCAGATACAAAAGGCCATATATTGTATGATTCCACTTACATGAAATATCCAAAATAAGTCAGTTCATAGAAGCAGAAAGTAGATCTGTGGTTCCAGGGGCTAAAGGAAGGAGGAAATGGGGAGTGACTGCTAATGGGTATGGGGTTTCCATCTGGTGTACTGAAAACATTTTCAAACTAGGTGACGGTGATGGTTGTACAACACTGCAATCATATATTTTTAAATGGCTAAAATGGCAAATGTTATGGTATATATATTTTGCAACACAAAAAAGTAAGCACTCAGAAAAGGCACAGCATGCAGACCCTTCTTGCCTGAGACCTCTTACCCGATGTGGGGTTAGGAGGACAGAAGAACCAGGGCTGGGGAGGGGGGAGCTGGCGAGCAGCTGTCATGCTGAGTTCCATTCCTGTGCTCCTGCCTGCCCCTCCTCACTCCCTGTGCCACACTGCCTGGGTTTCTCACTGACGCCCTGCTGCCTATCCCCTCCGGGCCTCTCGTGTACTATTCTTGCACGCCCACCACCACCAGCACCCCACGTAACGTCCCTCATACCCCAGGACTCGGTTCAGGCACATCCTCCTTCGTAAGCCTTTCCCTCCAGCCACCTTCTCCCGGGCTGGGTTAGGTGGCCAGCTCCTCTGGGCCCCCACTTCGGCATCCCTCACTTACCCTTATCAAAGCACGGCATCCTGCGCATTCCCGAGAGCACTCCCCTACCTGACTGTTAGTTTTTTCCAAGCAAGGGCCATATCTAACTCACCCCTGCATCCCTAGAACCTAGCCCAGAGTAATTACATAAATGAATGACTGAGTTAAAACTACAGACTATATTTAGAAATCTTAAGAAAGGAAATCAGAAGTAGTGTAAATAAGGGAGATTCAATTCCTGGATAACCTAAGCCACCCCCACCCGCCACACCAGAACCTCCCCGGGCAAAAGGGCCATGAGTTCCCAAGCTGACAGTTACCAGGTCAATGCAAGGCACCAGAATGAGCCTCTATCAGGAAAGTCATGTGCCGGGGAGGCAGGAGGTCCTGAGCTCGGTTTAGAATTGACAGTCCAACCTCAGTCTCAATTACACTGACCGAGGGAGGCAAGCACTAGGCTTTCCCACATCTTATGTTATTCAAACCTGCAGAGGTCAAACCATCTTGTAGAGGAGGAAACTCAGGCTCTGGGAGGTCACGCAGCTAGTCTGCAACACTGCAGGCACAAAAAGCCAACATGGATGATCTTAAAATCCATTTCCTCTCCTTCCCACGGGGTCTACACAGTTGGATCTCAATCCTCTCACCAACAGGAGAAACAGGCGATGCTGAAGAGTAGATCCTCATGGCACTGGACTTATATGTGTCGACTGAAAAAAATGCACAACCTAAAAGTTGAGAACTATGTTTTATTCAGAGGACTTTCTGAGGAGTCAAGCTCAGGAGACAGCCTCTCGGAGAGCTCTGAGAGACTACTCCAAAGAGTAAGGAAGGAGTCAGGTTATATAGGAGTTTTTGCAACAAACACCAGGTAGTCAGAACATCAAAAGATTACTGTTAACTAAACCAGACATCAAGTTAATGAATTTAGCACTTTTCTATGGATGAGAAGATGCGAGGGTGTGGGCTCATTGCAATCATTCCTTTGATGTGCACCTTAGTCATCTAGGGCCAGTATCCTGTTCTTTCCCATCCTGAGTTCCCGCAGGTTCTCTGTCAGGGGGCAGTGGTAGTAGCTGATGGCTTGATGGCTACAGCATCCTTTGTTTGCTGATATGGCAAACAACATTTTTCATCCACACACATTTAAGTCCAGGTGGGTCCTGTCCTAAGAACACACTTCAGACAATGAAGCTGTTGCCCATGATGGGAAACAGCACAGAAGAAAGATAGATCTTCAGGGAAAAACACCTAAAGATTTGTCCCAGTCATTCCACTAACTACTTGTGTGTCTTTGAGTAAGTCTATATCTCTCTGGGTACTTTTTTGGGTAAACTAATTTTTCTTAATCACCAAAGTCTACTATAAAATGGAGCAGATTGTCTGAAAGATCTCTTCTAGCTCTAGGGCTCTAATTCTATAATGACTGACACCTACCCTGGAAGGATCTGGAAAAGTGGCCGTCTTGTCCTTATTCACTTAGCAGGGCTCACAGCTGGGAGTGGACAGCATCCCCTGTCAGGCTGATGCAACACACAAAGTTGAGCTACCAGCAATTTTTCTCTCTGAGCTTCTTACACCAGTGCCCACACCTTCCCTGCTCCAGCAGCAGACAAGAAAGGCACACTGACTCTGCTCCTACCATGTATTCTATATGAGATTTTTAGTATAACAGAGCTTGGTAGTACCCAAAATTCTGTCCTACTCTCCCACCTTCCGGATTCCTGTCTGCCTGTCCTGCACGAAGATTCACTGCATGTTTTTCTTTAAGTCAACTTTCAGTTGTCTCACTTTTTGTAAAATTAGCATTGTCCTGAGCAATAATATCTGTGAAATCACGAGCTCTGCTGTGCCATTTCTATTTTTTCACAAGCGTATTCAAATACACAACTATAATAAGAAATTCATCTGGGTCCCACCTAAAAGCATCCCACGGGTGTCGGAACGCTGCAAAACCCAGAATTCGCTCACTTCGTCTTCACCAGCAAAGCTCTCCGGTCAATGCTGTTTTCTACCATTTACAGAAAGTAAACGGTAAACAGAGGCTCATGTTTAAGGTGACACAGCCCAAAGCATCACTGCTGGGCTGCAAACTCGGGTGTGCCTGATTCCAAACGCCAAGTCTTTGCCACTCCTGTAAGCATCCAGCTTGTCTACAGCCTACAGGGGTGAATAAAAAGTCAAGAGATTGTAAATAATGCTGACGACCTTCATCACCTACTCTGCTTAATCCTGCCCTAAGCACTTGACAGTAAGATTTTCCATGATAACCTGAAACAAGAGTAATTCAGCCATGCATAAGCAAAGCTGACAGCCAAGAGCACCGGAATGGAGAGGAGGAGAGTACAGCACGGGCAGCCCCTCACCCACACCGGCAAGGTCACGGTTTATTCCCCATCCGGGCAACGTGGGGTTCAGGCTGTCCCAGTCCCAAGGCTGCACCACCAGCCCTGCCAGCCCTTCCGAAAATGCACAGCTTAGTCACAAGGGACTCTGGCTGAGCGTGTGTGTGACTCAGCACACATCTATCAGGCCTCCTGGGAAAACAATGGCAGGACCACACAGGGTTGGCGGTGTCATCTGTGAATGCAGGAATGCCTGGGCCTTCACACCAAAGAAAAGGGCTTCCATTCCAGCCTGGGAACTGTAAGAAGTGGGAGGGCCAGCAGGCAGTGCCATCTGGGCTAACCTCCGGTAGGACACCAAGGGAAAACCAGAGCCGGCAAGAGGCAGCAAGGGACTTGCCCACGGGCGCTCTGCTGTGTCACGTCAGGGCTGGGCACAAGTGCCCCTGTCTCAGGCAAGGACCTTGGTCCGGGAATGGGATGGCATCCAGCAGAGTCAGCATCTACAGGTTTAATCCTTCTCTCTGCCACAATGGGTGGAGGAAATAGTCAATTACAGAGCCATCTCCTAAATTCAGGAATCAATGAAGTGTAAGTGGAGAGCCCAGTTACCCATATGAACTCAACAACAATAACAAAGAAAAATGAAGAGGAAAACTACCCAGCTCATTATCCCTCTCAGACATTTTCCGGTAACAAGTCAATATGCATCAGAAATAATCACCTACAAAAAGCAGCAATTGGGGGGAAATGCACTGAATTGGTGCTGGGAGAGAGAAGAGGCTTGTCATGTGTTTCAGCATGATGCAAACCCTGCCGGGTGTCATACAATATGTCAACCGCAGAAGGATCCCCCAGTCAGGCATGGGCTAACACATCATTTGACTCCATAGAGATGCCTTTGAGCCTCCCCATGATGTATCAAAAGGGGCATACTGTCCCCTGCAGGGCAGTGGGCTCTCTGGACCAGCTGAGCAAGTGAGGAGGGCAAGAGGCTGGCAGCAGGTGAGGAACTGATCAGCAAATGCAAAGAGAGAGGCACCCCCATACAAAGCATGCCCCCACTGGGTAGGAAGGAACGGGGGTCAGTATATTTCTTCCCAGATCTTTTTTCATTCATTGAAACCTGGAAACACCTCCCTCTAGACCCCTCTAATGAGCACCAAGTAGGGCTTCCCAAGCCCTGACACAGGAGGGTAGATGTCCCCTTCCTAGGCTTTGGTCGTGGGAGAGAATTGCCAGTTACTTGTTGACAACTCAGGGCAGAAATACCAGTGGGACGAATGTAGGGAGGTCATAAGCGTGTGGCTGCTCCTTTCCTCCCTGTGCCCACCTCTACTGCCTCTATACAACCAGATCTCCACAAGGCACTCATTTTCCCTAGCTCTGTGCCGAAAAATCTTACTCCTGCCTAAAGAAGGGAGAACCCTTCCTTCTCCCACTCCATCTGCCCTAGGGCTGGACCAGTACTTTGCCCAGTGCTGGCCTTGGGGCCAGTAGCCCCTGCCAAGGGCACACTTGAGCCAGGCGGCTGTGTAACCTTAGGCCAGGCTTCCCATCAGGGAGTTACCAGACCTTCCCCAGCCTCTCCTGGGCATGACAAACACCCAGCACCGCACTACCCCTGGAAACCTAAAGATACCACCTTCAAGAAAACTTAGCTCAAAGACCATCGCTGTTTCCTTAGTTAGAAAGCCAACCAGTACAAACAGCCTAAATACCCCACTCAAGAGAAAGGCTAAGAAATAGTGGTACAGCCATAGTGAAGAGCATGCAGTCATAAAAATGTTTACAGACTTATAACAGGACAGAAGGTGTCTATTATAATAATGGGGGAGGGGGAGGCACCATGCGAGATTGAATGAAGAGCACAGTCATAGCTAAGTCAGTTGAAATAAGTTGAAGATCTGAACAAAGTAAAGACGCTTGAAAGAAATACATCAAAAGGGAACCAGCCAGAGACAAGGTCTCTCCTCTATCTATGTTTATGTGTATTTATAACAGCAAAATATAAACAGTACCTTTGAAACATCTCATTTCTCAAGGAGGAACACATGCCCAGAAAGATCAGCGATTCTGGCATCAAAAGACCTGGGTTCTAGGTTCAGGTCTGTCTGTTCCCAAAGGCATGTGACTTTCAGAAGTGAAAAGCCCTTTGTTCTATTTCTCATCTGAAACCTATACTTACAGCCTACAACCTATACCTACAATCTATAATATTTACATACAACCTACACCTATCACTTGCCACGACTTACACCTATAACCTTCATCTATGATCAATAACCTATACTGAAAACCTACACCTACAACCACAACCTATCAATACATCTATTATCTATAACCTATACTACAGTCTACAACCTACACCTATAACCCACATCTACAATCTATATAACCTATACCTACAACCCACAAGTACAGCCTATTCCTACAAGCTATAATCTACAACCTATATCTATAACCTCCAGCTACAAACTATATTTACCAACTATAGCCATACCTATAACCTACAACCACAACCCACACCCATACTTACAGCATAAATCTAGAACCTATAACTTACAGGTTGTAGGGATCACCCAAGGGCCAATCTTTACATAATGATGAGATATGAAGGTGAGGTATGAAATCATTATAATTACTTGAGATCTACACACACATACACACTCCAATATCAACAACGTATCAGTGCGCTAAGTGAATCTTGATTCCAGAAGGAAACACTAACATACCAGAAAATTCCTATCTAGGCTCAAAAGTCTAAATGGCGACCATGTGACTCCTGTTCATCTATCCAGCACTTCTCAGGGCCTCCCAGGTTTGGTTCCAGAAGTTTATCACCCTCTTTTTGAAAATATAGATATAAGCAGCTTTAATTCAGCTTAAAAAAAAAGACAGAAAAAAAGGAAAACGTAATGCAGGTGCATTGTGTACAATTATTCAGTTTGGCAACTACTCTTCATCTAGAGATAATAGTCTAGAATTTTCCCTCAGGTAAGGGCATGGGAGCTGATTTCTAGGATCAGAGGGAAGCCAGCACCCTTTCTTGTTAAAATCCGAGAGCATGGCTTTCACAGAGGACTTAACATCCTGCTGTGGTCTTTCTTCCCAGTGTTGAGAATGTGCTGAAGCTACTGCCACTCAGGCTGAGCCCGCCAAGACTAAGGGCCTCTCCTCTATCAGATGTCACCTCAGAAGTCAAGATCCCTCCCCTTCTCCCCTATCTAGCTGGTAAGAGCACAAGCAGTGGAGGCCAAGGCTGGGGCATGACCCCTACTCTCTGCCTCCCTGTGAATCTGGATGTGAATTCCAGCTCCTCCAGGGACCAGTAAGTGACCTGTAGACAAGTTCCTCTCTTCACCAAGCTTCCACCTCCTCATCGGTAATAGTAATACCAATTTTTTTTTCTTTTTAGCACGTAGAAGTACTAGATACTAAAGCAAAGGGTATTGCATCTAAGAACATATCTGTACTTTGCAGTGTTATGAGAACAGCAGTAAGTACTGTTACTATCACCCCCATTTTAGAGAAGAGAAAGTGGAGAGAAAGTGGAGCGACAGAGAGGTAAGTAAGTTGCTCAGGATCCTACAGCTAGTTAGTGGGGAGGGAGGGGGTACTAATACCAGGCAGTCTGTCCCCCATGCTCTTACCATGACACTCTAATACATCTGTCCATCGGCGGTGGGGAAATGCCCGTTTGACAAGGTCATCATCTGGACTTTTTTAAGCTCTTTATTGGAATATAATTGCTTTACACTGTTGTGCCAGTTTTTGGTGTACAACAAAGTGAGTCAGCTGTATTTATACATATAACCTCATATCCCCTCCCTCCCGTGACTCCCTCCTACCCTCCCTATCCCAGCCCTCTAAGTCATCACCCATCAAGTCATCATCTGGACTTTAAAGCCGACTATCTAAAACACCACAGTAGTTCCTCAATAAATAGTAGTAGTGCTAGTTTCCTCCTAAAACTCTGCACCATTCTCTTCACAGCCATCCTGACGATGCTTCCTGCGGGATACAGGGAGGATGCATAATTCAACGTAGCCGATGACTAAGAAATAGAAAACAAACTCATAGTTTCCCTGTGAGTCCTGGGAGCTGAGTGTGAGGTCCTAGGGGCAAATGTTGTGTCTCATTCATTTCTGAGCAGTTTGGATAATAACCAAGTATAATGCCTGGCACAGAGAAGGAAATCGAAAAAAGCTTATTGACCTTCATTCATTTCCTTCTGACCCTCATTCATTTCCTTCTGACCCTCATTCATTTCCCTCTTCATTTCCTTATTACTATTATTTTTTGGCTGCACTGCATGGCATGCGGGATCTTAGTTCCCCAACAAGGGATTGAACCCATGCCCCCTGCAGTGGAAGCATAGTCTTAACCACTGGACCTCCCTGAAAGTCCCTGTGCTCATTATTTTGTGTTCATGTTTATTTCCCTGAGACAGCCCTAAACACTGGGTAGCAATGATTCTAAAATCTCCAAGGGAACACACAGAACCCAACAGCCAGCAGGAAATGTGTCACCTAACTCCGACACTCCCAAGATCTGCAAATTCTCTGTAGAACCAAACTTCTCTTCTGTATCACCTTCCCCCTTCGCTTTTCATTCCAGTGACAAGACATGCCCTCCTTCTAATCCACCCTCTGTCATGCCTCACCACATGCCAACACAAGGGAGGTGCACTCTTCAGCAGAATCAAGATGAACCTGCCGTGCCCAAGCCGTGCCCTGGGAGGAATCTCATCCCCGCCAGCCCCCTCTTGGCCCACCTTCCCCAAGCCATGGACAAAGCCCCAGAAGGGACTGAGAAGGGCTCTTCCACAGTCTGAGGCACGTGAGCCTGCTTGGAAAGCATCTTCCGTATTAAGATCCTCCCATGACTGCAAAAAAATAAAAATCACTCAGATTCCTTTCTTCTGACTGAGAGCTTCAGAATTGACTCAATAATACCTGAAATCTCTCAATCTCTCTTATTCCCCATCTCCCCCTCTTCCTCCTTCCGTTCTGCTTTAGAAAGAAGAAATATATACTAAAAAAATAAAAATTAAAAAAAAACCCTACCTAGCGCTGAGAAACTGGAAACAATCTGTTATTCAGAATACAACAGCTCCTAAGGAGCTGTTAAGAATTTCGGTGGCAGCGCTGGCCCCACTGTCACCCAAATCGTCACAATCGGCCACTCGGACCGTAAAACGCTGTCTGATCCTTCGTGGGTGTGAACGTTCTTTATGACTCTCCTTCACTCTAATTTTTTGGCGGGGCTCAGAGGGAATGGAATGCGCTTTTGTTATGATGATGGAAGAGCAGGCTGCTAGCAGAGCGGAGCCTTTGGAGAGGCACTCTACACACACACATACACACTCACACTCACATAACTCTAGACCCACTCTACACCCTACACATATACAATCCCCACTCTACACACACACACACTCTAGACCCAAGCTACACTCCAGAGCCTCTCACATACACTCACACACACTCTACACATATGCTATAGCCTACACCCTGCACACGCATCCACACATGCTCAGACTCTCACCCTTGGCCACCAGCCCCCAGGAACTCCCACTGTGGCCTTATGTGCCAGGATCCTCCACCAAGCTCTTTAGCTACTGGAGCAGCCCTGTGAGCCCTATCCTCTGGCCCCTTCCAACCCTAGAGGCTTTCTTGGTACCATTATCCCTGCCTTACTCTTTAGTTAGCCAGACCTGAGTTCAAATCCCAGGTTACCAGCTCTGTGGCCTTGGCAAAGTCACTTAACCTCTCTGAACCTCAGTTTCCTCATCGGTATCTGGGAGCATGCCAGTACCAAACTCCAGGGCTAATATGAAGCCGATTCTCAACAGCCCAGCAGGATCATGAGTTCCCCATCTATGAGTTCCCAAGGGCCCTAACCTGGTCCCTCCTCCATGGACCGCCCCCCCCCCCGGATCTTCCACAGCCTAATGACTAAAGGGTTAGAGTCTGACCCAACAGGGGGCCTCCAGGCTCCTGTTCCAACTCCACAAGCAGCCTCTAATCTGATTGGCCCATGCCTGTGAGGGGCTGGTTGTTAGGATGCTGATTTGGTGGGATACTGGATCCTGCAAGAGAAGGGGTTATCACAGGGCTGGGCACTGAGTCCCTGCTTAGCACAAGTTACCTCCGAGCCTGGGCTGCTCGGCCAACAGGTCCCTCTTCCTGCAGAGCATTGACCTGTCTCCCTCATGCCTCCAGTCGTGGTCTTGCAACTACTCGTGGGGCTGGAGAGATTTGAATACAGCTGGCTAGTCCAGCAGGACCCCTGGGAAGAGGCTGGGGACTGTGACTTGCGCCATCCGTATCTCAGCTCCCCCTGCCCTAGGTAAGAAGCAGATGACCCCAAGAAACCCTCTTCTCTTTAACTCTCTCCCACCCCCAGAGCCTGCAAGGCCACTCTCTCATCTGCCCTTCCCAACTTCCCTGGCCCACGTAGCAAGGGCAGGTGTTGTTACATTGCACTTTACAGATGGTGAAGCACCCAAGTCAGATGGCAAAGCACCCAAGTCAGATGGCTTATCCAAGATCACACAGTGACAGAGATAGAACTAAAACCCAGGACTCATCTCCTGACCCCTAAGCCACTAAAATATCTGCAATTCTAATTTTACAGGTTAGGGAACGGACAGACACCCAGTGGGATAAGTGTGTGGCCTAGGACTTCCCAGACAATACATTGTGGAGGTAAAGCAGACCTGAGGCTTGGGGACCAGAACTCTGTCCTCTCACAGGTTGATCTAGGAGACATTTTCAGGGATGAGATCCGGCTCTAGCAAGGTCCCTCATCCCCAACATTCAGGGTCACTCTTAAACAGGCCCTTGCTATTTCCAGGGTCCATCAGAGGCAGGTGACCCAGGCACTGGGGAGCCACAGGCTGGATTCCCAGTAGTACTTCTCTGTTCTGAGCTCAGTCTGTGGGCACTGGACATGGGCATCGCCCCCTCTCAGAGTATCTGCACCACCTACCTCTGGGAATGCTTCAGCCACTGAGGGAAAACAGAGCAAAGCTTGCTGCCAGCCCTGCCCTGCTCAGTAATCTGCCCTTTGCATTGCCAGAGAGCAGTGGGGATACAGCTGCAGTACCTGATGGTACAGCTAAAAAAAGCCAGCTGAGGGGGCCTACCGTCTCCCACCTGTCCTCTCCCACCCTCCACTCCTGGAGAGTGGCAAGGAGCTGCTGTTTCTTTTTTCTCCCACCCCAAGGAGATCAATATGCTGTGCAAAAACAACTCCACCCAGCAAAGCTCTACTTTACACCTACCTCCATCTGGCCCATCCCTCGCAGCATTCTGCTAATTCACCAATAATTCCTCCCAGAACCATCATGATTGATTTCCCAGTGCTGGGGTGCCCAGCTGTGCCCCAACCATGTGGCACTGAGCAGTCACCTCAATGCCCAGCCCACAGGAGGTTTGGGTCAGGGAATCATAGCCAGAGGGACACTTACTGAGCACTGGCTTCTAGGGGAACAAGGTCAGATAATGGGTCAAGGCTGGGATGTTTGAAAAGGGAAGATAAGCTTGGTGTCCATAAAACAGTGGCCAGTTATTGAAATGCACCTACTATGTGCAAAGCGCTTGAAAAGATTTCTCTCACTGAATACTCAGTGTAACATTTTGTAAATGAGAAGACTCCTGTGAAAAGATGTTTTCATGAGCCCAGACACAAAATGCATCAAGATACAGTGCTCCTTCCTAACAGACCCTCCTTTAGGAAAAACTGTCACTGCTCAGATTAGAAATTCTTCTGAATGATTTTCATCATGTTCAGCTTCTTGATAATGTACCCACAGACAGAAGTGATGCTTAGCAGCTCTTTGGGTAAAATGATATTAATGTTAACTGTAGTGTTGGCAGTAGTAAGAGCAGAACTAGTAAATGGAAATTATTATGCATTTTAATGACTACCAGGCACTGTGCTGGACCCTTTATATACAGTATGTTATTAACAATATTGCATCGAAAGTCTTACTGAGCTCTCCCCACCCAGCCCTACCCACCATCAGTCCCTGCCATCAGGAAGCACCCACGAGCCTCCTAGATACTTCCTCC
Organism: Hippopotamus amphibius kiboko; assembly: GCF_030028045.1. Taxonomy (NCBI): domain Eukaryota; kingdom Metazoa; phylum Chordata; class Mammalia; order Artiodactyla; family Hippopotamidae; genus Hippopotamus; species Hippopotamus amphibius. The sequence continues at coordinate 59,558,666 of NC_080190.1, read as the reverse complement.
ACAAGTGGGCAGACAGCAGGATCAAGCAGTATCAGCAGTATTTTGTCTTGTGGAACTGAAAACCACAGCCACAGAAAGACAGAAAATGAAAAAGCAGAGGACTTTGTACCAGATGAAGGGACAGGATAAAACCCCAGAAAAACAACTAAATGAAGAGGAGATAGGCACCTTTACAGAAAAAGAATTCAGAATAATGATAGTGAAGATGATCCAGGACTTTGAAAAAAGACTGGATGCAAAGATCGAAAAGTTTACCAAAGACCTAGAAGAATTAAAGAGCAAACAAACAGAGATGTGTAACACAGCAACTGAAATGAAAAATACACTAGAAGGAACCAATAGCAGATTAATGGAGGCAGAAGGGCGAATAAGTCACCTTGAAGACAGAATGGTGAAAATCACTGATGCGGAAAAGAATAAAGAAAAAAGAATGAAAAGAACTGAAGACAGCCTAAGAGATCTCTGGGGCAACGTTAAACGCACCAACATTCGCATTATAGGGGTTCCAGAAGGAGGAGAGAGAAAGGACCTCAGAAAATATTGTAAGAGATTATAGTTGAAAACTTCCCTAACATGGGAAAGGAAACAGCTACCCAAGTCCAGGAAGCACAGAGAGTCCCAGGCAGGATAAACCCAAGGAGAAACACGCCAAGACATATAGTAGTCAAACTGACAAAAATTAAAGACAGAGAAAAGTTATTAAAAGCAACAAGGGAAAAACAACAAATACCATACAAGGGAACTCCCATCAGGGTAACAGCTGATTTCTCAGCAGAAACTCTGCAAGCCAGAAGGGAGTGGCACGATATATTTAAAGTGATGAAAGGGAAGAACCTACAACCAAGAATACTCTACCCAGCAAGGATCTCATTCAGATTCGACAGAGAAATCCAAAGCTTTACAGACAAGCAACAGCTAAGAGAATTCAGCACCACCAAACCAGCCCTACAACAAATGCTAAAGGAACTTCTCTAAGCAGGAAACATAAAAGAAAAGGACCTACAGAAACAACAATAAAACAATTAAGAAAATGGTAATAGGAACATACATATCGATAATGACCTTGAATGTAAATGGACTAAATGCACTAACCAAAAGACACAGACTGGCTGAATGGATACAAAAACAAGACCCATATATATGCTGTCTACAAGAGACTCACTTCAGACCTAGGCACACATACAGACTGAAAGCGAGGGGATGGAAAAAGATATTCCATGCAAATGAAAATCAAAAGAAAGCTGGAGTAGCAATACTGATATCAGATAAAATAGATTTTACAATAAAAAATGTTACAAGAGACAAGAAAGGACATTACATAAAGCTCAAGGGATCCATCCAAGAAGAGGAGATAACAGTTATAAATATATATGCACCTAATATAGGAACACCTCAATACATAAGGCAAGTGTTAACAACTATGAAAGAGGAAATGCAAGGCAGAAATAGACACAGGTGTAGAGAACAAACACATGGACACCAAGTGGGGAAAGCGGGGAAAGTTGGGGGGGAATGAATTGGGAGATTGAGATACCAAATTGTACACTCTAAATATATGCTGTTTATTGTCTGTTAACTGTATCTCAATAAAAGTTCTTAAAAAAACAAAATAAAAAATAATAATAATTATATTGCATCACTTTCAATGTTCCTAGAAAAAATTTTGGTTAAGTACATATGTTAAAAATGTCAGAGGAATCACTAAGAGAATAGAATATGATTTATAGCTTGTGAACCGGCAAAGGAAAAGCAGAATGGATGTAGAACTATCTATCCACGTAAGACAGGGAAGGTAAAAGAAGAGCAAAGGAAAAAAGTGGTCAACTGAAACCCAAAATAAAGCGGTAGGAAAAAACTCAGAAATTATATTAGCGATTATAATAAACATAAGCAGATTAAATTTACCTATTAAGAGACAGAAATCACAAGATTAGATTAAAAAGTTGAACAAAATTCAACTATGAGATGATTACAAGAGACATATCTAAAGCAAAACCTTATTAAAAGGCTGAGAATAAGGATACAGAAAAGAAAATAACAGGCAAGCACTAAACAGAAGAAAACTGGTATAATATGTAGTTAACGCCATTAGAAACTAATTTGGGTCCTCAAAACAACCCTGAAAATGGGCGGGTGCAAGGTAAATTTGAAATCCCTATTTTGCATAAGGAGACTGGGGAATGGAGAGGTTAGGTTACTTGCCCGAAGTCACTCAGGCTGTAGGGACACAAAGAGGATCCACACTCAGGTTTCTACAACCCCAAAGCCCATGCTTTCAACCACAGCACTCTACTGTTGTAAGTCACATTATGTTGGGAAATATTTGGTGGGTAGAAAATACAGCTTCCACAACCAAGGCTTGGAAGATAAGTAAAGGCAATGGAGAAGGGGTCGTGTGTCACTAAAGAAGGAAGAACAATCCATTGGTTCTCAATCCTGGAAGCAGGTTAGTTAGCCAGAACACCTAGGGGAGCTCTAAGAAAAGGCCAGTGATTTGGGCCCCATCCCAGACCAATTAACACAGCATCTCCAGGGGTAAGACCCAGGCATCAGTATTTTAAAAGCTTCCAAAGTGATCCTAACACACAGGCAGAGTTGAGAACCACCATCTGTAACTCAAGGACAAGTCTCCTAAAAGACAGAGGGTATTTTGGGGTCATTGTGGAAAGCAGAAATTAGATGACCCGCCAACCTCATCCCTCCTACCCACCGTTCAAAAAAGAAATAATTAGAACAAGAAGAGATATGTGACCCCTTCCTCCGCAATGAGGGGAAACCACATCTGGGAAAATCTGGGAAAAGAGCTGACTGGATCCCTCTGCTAACGCCCCCTCCCTGCTTCTTAAAGAGAACAGAATGAATCACAGAATCTTAGGGGTGGAAAGACTCTTATAGGAAACTTAAAATGGATCCTACACTTGGCTGATTGTTACCACTGCCTTGGAAACTTTGTTAAAATATAGATTTCTGTGCCCCACCCCTAGGGGAATCTGAGTCTATGTATCTGGCTGAAGCACGGGAAACAATATTTTTCAAAAGATACTCAGAGAGTCTTTCAGGGAAAGATGGCAGAGTGGAGCCAGATCACAGTAATTCCCTGTCCCAACACAAAATTAAGCTAAAGAAAACCAAAACAGAAAATAAGGAGGAGGAAAACCAGCAGTGATCAAACAAGGAACGCCACCAACATCTAAAGGGGGAGACCTGGGTGAGGGTGGGGGAACAGGATTTGGCATGACTTTGGAGGTTCCAGTCCCCACCTCACATCCCAGGAGCCTTATTGGTGAGGCCAAAATCATGAGACTTTTCACTACATGTTTGGAAAGAAGCAGACTGTGTTATTCTTTCCCTTTTTTGACTTGATAGGGAAAGAGCTGAGGGGACAAATTAGAAACTACTAGGAAGAGGGCTGTGAAACAGTGGTGTGAACAGTTAGCGGCCCTCCCCCCACCACATAGAAGCATAGACTCCAGGGCTCAATGCCTAACTGAGGGATCATCTAAATGTCAAGGGCATCTCCTCATGGAAGACAGTACATCCCCCATGCGTGGAATGAGCTTTGGAATAGGACATTTAACAAAATCTCAGGAGAGCAGCATGCACTCCTACCCAGAGGAACACACAGCTCTGAGTCCTGACCCTCTCAGATCCCCATGTTCCCTAGGTCAGACATCAGAAATCAACTCAAACTGCAGCTTGGATACCAAGGCAGAGGTTTAGGTAAGTTCCAAAAGGAGTCATAAAGCACTTGCCCACAGTATCAGAGCAATTATTCGATTGGCCAAAAAGTTCATTTGGGTTTTTCATAACATCTTAGAAAAACCCAGATGAACTTTGTGGCCAACCCAATAGAAGGACCAGACAAAGCTACCCAAGTTCAGCATAAGCAAGTTAAAAAAATATTATGGCACTTGTACATATACACATACTACAGGAGGAAAAAAAAAATACAGAGCATAGCATACGGAAGATGAAGAACCCTATCTCTAAAGAAACAGAATCAAAGAAAGGAAATTTCCAACTAGTGCTTAATGCTATAGGACAAATTAATCAGTATATATATTCAAGAAAACAAGAAAAGTTAGATTACAAAGAAGTTAGAACAAAGAAAACATACTGAAGACCAAAATAACACCATTTCAGATTGCTGAATAAATTGGAGACAGAAATAATGCAAGTGAGAATTGAATTCCTACATAGGAGAAAGGCTTCAGACTCAACAACTTTGGGACTTATTAAATATTATCAATCTTAACAATGTAAAAACAATACTATTACTAAAATAAGAGAGGCAGGAAGTAGGAGGAAGTATATGAATGTTAACTTCACCTTTCACAGTAAGGACTCAAAAGTCTAAAACTGATAACAGTTGTTAACAGAAAGTGAGTCACTTTGCTGCACAGCAGAAATTAATATAACATTGCAAATTAACTATACTGCAATAAAATTTTTAAAAAAGTAATGACTCCAACCTTTTAATATTTTTCATAACCTTAGTGAGATTTTTCAGAAAATATCTGTTTCAATGAAGAAATATTTATCGAGCTCAACACTTCCTTCAAATGTGTCCTATTAGAAAATGAAGCCAAAGAAATGAATACTCTTCATTAAAATTAGGATGTAGAGTGTGATCCTATTATTCTAGAATTATTCCTGCCCATCTATGACCTGTGTATCCTTCCGCTGTATATATCCATAGAAAGACTCTTTAGTGATTTTTCTCCTGCTGTTCAAGATGGTTATTTTGAGGTGGTGAGATTATGCATTATTTTTAAAATTCCTCTGTGAATGTTGGTGTTGCTTGAATTACTTGCAGTGAACATTTTCAAAAACAACTGTCATTATTTTTAGAGGAAAAGTCTCTCCGGTGGTTGAGACGGTCCCAGCCAAGTTTGAGGAGCACTGAACCTACTCAGTGGTGGCTCCTGCGTCTCTCCCGGATATCTCCAGGCAGCACTCCTGAGAAGAAGCCAGCTGCCCAGCTGTTGCCAACATTTCCAAGGATGATGGTGCACTCACTAACCCCCCAGCTGTCCCATCCCACCGCAGGGCAACTTTCGCTTTATAGTACAGCTAATTTTCTTACTACAGGTACCCTAGCTATCACATGTTCTAGCAGTAATGCCCAATCTCTATTGAACTGCCCTAACTATGAGCTAGTCATATTCTTCTACATTCTCCTTTAATCCTCAGAGTATGAAGTTACAAGGTTTCATTACAGTTCTCCTCGTTTTCCTGTTGAAGAGACTGAGACCCACAGAAGTGAACTTTCCCAAGGCTCCCCAGCTATTAGGTGGTAGATTTGGCCCTCAAGCCACATTCCAGTGGACTCTGAAGTCCATGGTTTTAATCAAAATGCTTTGCTAGAAAGTGATGCCTTGTATCAATCCAATATCCACCTTCTATAACTTTTAACCAGTGGTACTTACTCTGCTCTCTGGGGACATACCAAAAAAAGTCAAACCCCTTTCCAATCGACATTGCCTCCCAATGTAGGAAAACAAAAATCACGTGACCCTCATCTGCCCAGCTTTCCTCCCTCAAGCCATCCCACACCAGGTGCAAAAGATACAGGAAACAGATGGCATTTTTCCTGATCCGTGATGAACTTGTTGAATGATGAATTTAAACAAAATCATGAAGTTTCCAAGATGTGCTTATCTATATGCTATCATTTAAGTTCCTCTTGGAACAGTTCCTAATAGTTGGGTTGCCTGGAAAGATCTCCCAAGAGAGTTTCATGCCACGGACAACTCCCAACTCTCTGGGTTAATGGACGGGTGTAGCGATGCAGATAAAGTAATTCATATCTGGCACAGATGTGTATTGTATGCATTTTTCAACTTAACTTCCTAATTATATTTTTTCACAGACATATTTAAAGGAGTTTCTACTCCGCTAACACACGCTGGCTTGCTGTGAGGGGAGGGAAAGTAGGATGAAAATGTTAAGGAGATTTTCCACCAAGTGTGACTCCTCCCTGCACCATCACCGAGCGCTCTCTGGGCTAGGAGGGGCTGTGGGGGTTGGCGGAGGCTCTCTGGTTTATAATCTGAGTCTGATTTTCACACACAGATGCAACAGGCCGTCCAGCGGGCAGTGTACACCGCCTGGCATCTCCTGTGCCGAGAGCCACAAGGCAGCTGGGCACAGGGGCCCCCCCGGTCTTGCCTGGAACACATTCTCCCAGGACGGCGCTCTTCCCAGCAGGGTTCAGTTCCAGGGAAAGATTCCGCTGCCTTGGTTTTGCACAGAGGCCGGCAAGCCTCCACCAAAATGCACACCTGTGTTGGCAGCGGGGCCGTGGAACAGGGCCTGGAAAACATCGCCCCATGCCTCAGCGGAGGAACAGAGACCCAATATAGCTCAGCCAAGCCTGAGCTGGGCTGCTGACCCCACGAACCTGTCCTGAAATCCTCTCCTGCAGTGTCCTTGATGTCACCTCCGTGTCCTGAAATCCCAGCGCCCAGGCCCCTCGGGCACACACATATAGCACTCCCCATCCTCCTGATGGCTCTTCCCCAGGATACTTCTGAACTCACTTCTCCCAGCCCCTCTGGCCCTTGTGGGGGAGGGGAGACACTCAACACCACAGCCCAGAAGGAACCTCCGCAGGGAATCAGTCCGAAGTCAGACTCTAAAATTACATTTTCTCACTCCCTTCTCATTTGGAGGGAAATCTGTGTGAGGCTGGCTGTGATCACACACTCTCTGTGGAAGTGAGAGAGCTCTCTCAACTTCCTCCTCCTCCTCCTCCTCTTTCTACTCCTTGTCTTGTCCCCCTCTTGTCTCCTGCAAGGCCTCCCTCCTCCAATGAGCTCCCAGCTCACTGCCTCCCAACGGGCTCCCAGTGTGCCAGGGGCCCCCGCTCCTCGGAGAGCCTGCAGACAGCCCTGGTCCATCGGCCAGCAAAGGGTGAGCACAGCCCCTGCCGAGCACAGGTACTCAGGACACAGGAAACAGGGGAAGTAGACAGTGTTTGGACAGAAGGTACCTCACACAGGAGAATAAGGGAACATTTCAGCCTCCCAGAGTCGATCAAAACACCAGTACAAGGAGGAGGGCAGAACTGGAAAATGGTATAGATGAACTTATTTGCAAAGCAGAAATAGACACAGACATAGAGAACAAACGTATGGATACCAAGGGGGGAAAGAGGTGGGTGGACGGGATGGATTAGGAGACTGGGACTGACATATATACACTACTATGTATAAAATAGATAACTAATGAGAACAGACTGCAGAGCACAGGGAATTCTACTCAAAGCTCTGTGGTGACCTAAATGCGAAGGAAATCCAAGCAAGTGGGGATATATGTATATATGTGGCAGATTCACTTTGCTCCAATTAAAAAAAAAAAAAGGTACAAAGCATTATGTATAAAAGGAAATACTGTACAACACAGGGAATAAAGCCACTATTTTATAATAACTATAAATGGAGTATAACCTTTAAAAATTGTGAATCACTATATTGTACACCTGTAACTTACATAATATTGTACATCAACTATACTTCAATAAAAAAATATCAAAAAAAAAAAAAAAAAAAAAAACTAGCTCTGCAAAGCCAGCAGCCAAAATATTGAGTTCCAAGCCACTCCTGTCCCCTTCTGGAAAAGTTCACACAAGATCTTTCTCAAGACTCTCAGACACGTGCCCCTTTCTCCTGCTCCTGCCTGGCTCCCAAACTGGCTGAATGTTTCCACTGGAAAGAGAAAGGGACAGGCTGACTCTCAGAAAAGCCTGTTCACCATGCAGTAGCTGGCCCGTTCAGGCCTCCTTCACATTTCAAAATATTACTGCTGGGTGGTTACTTGTCAGGGACACAGACAACCTCAAAGATGTTGAAACAGACTTGGATGGTTGAAGCAGACCTGACTCTCACAAGTGAATTTTTGTTTTCCTTTGTAGGGCACCTACTGTGTATATATACCAACTCCCATTCCGTCTTCCAGCAATGGTGGGGATGGTGTCATCACTCTCTTGTGCAGGTGAGGCCTGAAGCTCAGAGAGGTTAAGGATCTTGCCCCAGGTCATTACAAGTAATATGCTGTGGCCAAGACATAAGTCTAGTCCCAGAAACCATGATCTTCCTACCACACCAAATGTTTCCCCTAAAGAGTGCCCATAACCCCCACAGGAACCCAGCCCAGCCTGGATAATCTATTGGAGCAGAGGAAGAAACCTCCTCTGTCAGAATGAAAGATGCGAATAGCAAGGGTGTTTAGCTAGGAGCGTTCAAATTTCCATAAAAAATCTCCTTGTGCAAAGATGAGCTGAAAAACATCACGCTGGATCTGCCTCTTAGAAGCCAGTATCTCATGGAATCAGGACGTCTATCCCAAGCTTACTGAAGAGGCCCCCGGATTCCCCACCCACCTGTAACCCCCAGCATGACTTATTAAGGAATTGTGTAGGCTAGGCTAAAGGAACAGAACTGGTCAATTACAGTTCACTCTAAACCCATTAAACCTTAAATATTATGCCCAAGTTCGGACAGCCCTTGCCTTCCGTTTTTCTTGGCTTTAAGAAGGCAGGGAAGGGGTATGGAGCCAAACGCCCAAGTGTCTGAGCGTTTACAGTAATTCAGCCTCACCCAAGACCGGGCCCCTCATCCAGGCCCACCTCTGCGTAACTTTTCCAGATCAACCGGGATTTTGGGTGACAGCCAGCCTTTCCACACACAGTAAGCCTTCTGCACGGAAGGCACATGTTTCCAGAACCTCCCAGGCTCTCTCCTGAGCAGATATTCTCGGAGAAGGGTTTTGAAGCAGCTACTGGGAAGTCAACATGGAACTGCCTTCCCCTTGGATGACCAGACTCAGGTAGTACCCAGGACCAGCAAGACCAAAGGAAATGGGCTGACCCCAAAGATGATAGTTCAGAACAAGCGTCAGCAAACTAACAGCCCATGTGCTAAATAGGGCCCGGCATTTGTTTTTGTAAATAAAGTTTTATTGGAACAAAGCCACACTCATCTGTTATGTATAGTCTACAGCTGATTCCATGCTACAAAGGCACATTTGAATAATTGCAACAGCATGGCCCACAAAGCCTAAAATATAGTATTTACTATCTGGCCCTTTGCAGAAAAAAAATTTTTTGCAACCTTCAATTTACTAAAACTTTCAGAAGCAGTTGGTTCTATTTCTTGAGACCTTTTAAGAGCAAATAACATCTCTAGAATATAACTGGTACAGTTTTGCATGGAGGAAAAAGGATGGAAAAAACATCCCTGGAGGCTCCTTCCAGCCCCATAAGAAGCCAAAAAAGGGACCAGGGGCCTGGTACTCAGTGTCTCAGGTGACATATGTCCTATTTACAGAACAAGAATCTGTGGAGAAAAGGGAATCCTCCTATACTGTTGGTGGGAATGTAAATTGGTACAACCACTATGGAAAACAGTATGGAGGGTCCTTAAAAAGCTAAAAATAGAGCTACCATATGATCCAGCAATCCCACTCCTGGGTATATATGTGGAGAAAACTATAAATTCAAAAAGACACATGCACTCCAATGTTCACTGCAGCACTGTTTACAATGGCTAGGACATGGAAGCAACCTAAATGTCCATCGACAGATGAATGGATAAAGAAGGTGTGGTACATATATGCAATGGTTACTCAGCTATTTAAAAAAAGACCAGGGCTCCCTAGGTGGCGCAGTGGTTAAGAGTCCGCCTGCCAATGCAGGGGACATAGGTTCGATCCCTGCTCCAGGAAGATCCCACATGCCACGGAGCATCTAAGCCCGTGTGCCACAAAAAATAAAATAAATAAATAAAGAACAAAATAATGCCATTTGCAGCCACACAGATGGACCTAGAGATTGTCATACTAAATGAAATTGGACAAAGACAAATATCATCACTTATATGTGGAATCTAAAAAATGAGACAAATGAACTTATTTACAAAACAGACTCACAGACTTCAAAAACAAATTTATGGTTACAAAGGGGAAAGCTGGTGGAAGGGATAAATTAGGGGTTTGGGATTAACATACACACACTACTATACATAAAATAATCAACAAGGACCTACTATATAGCACAGGGAACTCTATTCAATACTCTAATAACCTATCTAGGAAAAGAATCTGAAAAAGAATGAATATATGATACGTATAACTGAATCACTAGGCTGTACACCTGAAACTAACAAAACATTGTAAATCAACTATACTCCAATATAAAATAAACATTAAGTTAAAAATTTAAAAACAACAATCTGTACCCCACCTTTGGCAGAACAAACTAACACGCCTGGTGTGACTATGCATAGGAATTAGGCCAAGGTGGGAGAACCATGCACTCAAGCTTGGGTCACCATGGTTAGAGGAAAGTGGTGTCCCCTTAAAACTGGTATTTTCGTGGTAGCAGCAAGAAATGAGAAATTCCCCAAGAAAAAGGTAAAATCGGAGAGAGAATCATTGGCATTCAGCCCACTTGATGTATTTCTCTCCATTGCCAGTGTTGGAGGATGAAAGTGCTAGTTTATCCAGGGAGGTAACAGCTTCTCTTTCAGAAGAGGAGGATGCTAAGAGGGGAGAGAAGAGGAAAGATGTAAGATGCAGGGCCCTGACCCTAGCCATCCAAGAGACTCTCCCAAGCCAGGCAATGATGCTCATGGCTTATTTGCTCACCACCAGGGCCAGGGTAGAGCCAAGAAGAAAGGAAAAGAAGGCAGAGACAGAACTGCCTCCAGAGGAAGTCTGGGTGCATCTGGTGGGGAGGATGCGGGTCAGAGAAGACAAAGGACCGGCCCCACTCCCAGGCGGGATTGGATCATCTCTCCCCAGAGGCTCCCAGACTGCTTCTGTCTGGAGCTGTCTCTCTCAACGCCTGCAATGTAGACTTGAGCATGTTTGTTCCCCAGGGGTGCCATGGCATCCGAAGCTGTCTTCATTCTGCTGCTGGAAGCACTGGGAAGCCCCTGGGGTCTCAGGCTCCTCTGGGACTTCACACTGTCCTCTCCTGCCTCGCCTTCTCTTGCATCTCTCGGATGAACATACCGCTGTGCGTCGCCGCAGTTGTCAGCAAGCCTGTCTTGGCGCTGTGACCCCGTGTAGACCCACAGAACAGAAGAGCTGGAAGAGGCCTTGGAAAACATTCCCAAGCAAGCGCTGAGACTCGGGCATGCCTCTCCCCCAGGGACCTGGGCCATGTCTAGGCAGAAGCGGCGTGGGCTCCTTCTGAGTATATTTTCCAAGATGGGGCATTTTTAAGGTAACATGTTGACATAATTGTTAAGTCTGGAAAGGAAAGATGCTAAAGTGGAGTGAGAATAAGACCCTGAGACAAGCAGAGAAGGCAGTAGTCCATGGGGGGTTACTATTTTTATATGTTGCCCCCTCCAGTCCAAGCATATCCCAAGCCCTGCCTCCCATAGGTAAGGCCCCAAGATTTTGGGGTCAGGGGTCAACACAGCCACTCAGGGGACAAACTCATGGGATATAAAATTGATTCAAAGATAGAGGGAGGGAGACCAAGATGGTGGAGTAGAAGGACGTGGAACTCACATCCCCCACAAATAGATCAAAAGTCCATCTACATATGGAACAATTCTCACAGAATACCTGATGAAAGCTGACAGAGGATCTCTTAATCAACCAAAGCTGTGAGAAAGACCCCCATGTAACTGGGTAGGATGAAAAGGGAAAAAAATGAAGGTACGACACAATTTTTATACTGCATAAAACACATCATACAGGGACAGAACACCCTGCAAAAGTTTATTAAGCAAATGTTTTGCACAGTGTGGGTTTGGATTCTGCCACTATATTTGAAGGAAGAGATAGAGGTAGAGGGCTTATTTACCTTTACATCCTTCTCTCCCCTTTAAGGACTCCAGTAGAAAAATCTCAGAAACACCAAATTTCTTTTTTTCCAGCTTTCTTGAGATGTAATATTGACCTATAACATTGTGTAAGGTGAAGTGTCATGTTAGGCACCCAATTTCTAATGGCCCCATTTTACAGACAAGAAAACTGAGACCCAGAGAAAGCAAAGAGTAGAAGCAGAGTGGATCCTAAGCCCCTGAGCCCCATGATCAATGCTCTTTCCAGGAAAGTACCACCCAAATTTAGGAGCCACCCCCCAACACACACACACACACAGGGGCCAAGAACTATTTCCAATATAACTCATCCTGTGCAGTGACTGTGACAGCATACTATTAAGATGCAACCTCAATTAAATGATTCTGACAAGTACAGTGATGCTCTGAGATTCCAGCCAGAGTTCAGCTGATGTTGCAGTCTTGATCCTTCAGGGAAGACCCTTTCCTCCGAGGACAGCGTGTGTGAGCACTGAGGGAGGACCAGGACCCTACCATCCAGCCTGGCCGGCTCACCTACTCCAGCTATCACTCAGATGGCAGATGTATAGTCAGCCTCCGGGGATGGCTCTGGTGATTTCCACAAAGGGGACACTATGTTTTTCAGCCTGTGGATGCCTGCACAGCCTGGCCCCACTAAAAAGCCAGAAGTGGGGAGAAGGAGGTCAAATGCCAGCAACAGAGGCCTCACACAGGTGCACACCACAGAAACAGGCATCTATGAGGAATTCTCCTGACAGGGAGGCGGGGCACTCATTCCAGGAAAGTGAGCTGGGTGTCTGGGACAACAGGGAGTCAGTGAGATGAGGCTGATGTCCTTCAGGGGAAGGGTGAGCAGGACCCTTCCTCACAGGCCAGGCAACTGGATAGCAGAGGCACAAGGTCTTCAGTGCTTCTTGGGACTTGATCTGAACCCAAATAAAACTCTGTGGATCACGGGTCATTTCTGCCTCTTATAACAGGTGAGTATTCAGAACTGAAAACCCCACAAGTCAGGAGAAAACGCCCAGAAATGTAGACCTTGGAGAAACAACCTGAAAATCAGAATTAAGGAAGAGTCAACCTCCCTTTTAACAGAAAAATCATTTACTAAAATGACCCTTCAAGGTCACCTGCTTTTTCAAGCTTGTCTTTCTGAACTGAACGTAAAAAAAAAAATTGTAAAACTGTAAGTTCTGTTGGTTCAGCCAACTTAGCGACAAAAAATTCTAAGAGCTTCTCGTAGCTGTAAGCAGAGCCCTGTGTCTTGAAGATTTCCAAGATCCCAACCCCCAGACTAGGGTTAAGAATGATGTATGAAGCAATATAAAAACATCATTTTCCATTTGGCACCGAGAACGTGGTATAAGGCTTAGGAGGTTAAACTAAACAGTTGAAAAGGGAACAGTACAGAGACCCAAACTTAGCTCCCCTGTGACCCTGGCACACATACACCCCACAGAGGGACATCCGGAAATGCAGGTGGGACCAGAGAAGCCAGAAATCTGGGCTGTGTTTTGGGCCTCCAGCTCTGTGCTGGAATCAGCCAGGTCAATCCCAATCACCTATTGCATTCTTGATTACCACTACCCAAGCATTAACTTAGGCAAACAATGATATTCTATAAAGAATCAATAGCAAAATGCAGGTTTGGGGAAGCACTTTAAGCTCCTCTCAAAAAGGACTGGATGAGAATCCAGAACAGATACACGGTGTGGCCAGGGAAAGAGCCTGGGTTTCAGATCAGGCTTCCAAGTCACTTTCTACCACCTATCATCTGGGGAACTTTGGGCCAATCACCCAACCTCACTGAGCCTGTTTCTTCCTCTTTAAGAACGGAGTGAGGGACTTCCCTAGCAGTCCAGTGGTTAAGACTTCACCTTCCAATGAAGGTGGTGTGGGTTCGATCCCTGGTCAGGGAGCCTTGGGGTCAAAAAACCAAAACATAAAAACAGAAGTAACAGCGTAATAAATTCAATACAGACTTTAAAAAAAAAGTCCACATCAAAAAAAAATCTTAAAAAACAATTAAAAAAATAAAAATGGAATGAGAGTCTTCAAAGTGATAAGAATTAAAAATCATAATTCAGGTGACAGACTTGTGTCACCTCTAAAGTGCTTCTACAGAAGTGGCTGTGTTGCTGATGAGGAGGAAGATGGTGATAAAATGAGGCAAGGCCTCCACTCCTCACTCATCTCAAGGCCATGATCATGCTGCATCAAGTGGAACAAAGGACCCTGGAGATATGGACCAGATCCACTCAGAACTGAGGATCGAGATGAGCATGGACACACCCAGCCAAGCGCCTCACGCCCAACGCCAGGGAACCATCCTCCATCAACACTCAATGGTCACGCTATTGGGATACACATCTGTGAGCCAAAAACACCCTAAGAAAACACAATCGCTGGAGCATTTCCCCAGCTCCAGCCACTGGCCTATCAACCACAGCACAATCATACCCCAGTGCTTCCAGCCCATCTTCTATGTGCCCTGCCAGGACAGAGGCTGAAAGTCACAGAGCAACCAAGCATATGTTCTCTTTGAGGGTCCTCTAGCTGCAACAGCTGGTTGGCTGGAGACTAAGATAAATAACTCAGAAACTTCTGGCAATTAGGTCTGGTAAAAGAGCTGGAGATGGATGTGACATATACTAAGCAAAGAGCCGCACAAGAGGCAGGTTTCTGGAAGGTAAGGAGAGCTATGCAAGGAAATTAACTCCAGAGCGGTTTGCAGGGAATCAGGGGCTCCAGGCTCATTATTTCAATCTTGGCAGCTGTCAATCATGGCCGAAACGCAGTTTAATCCTGCCCCAAAGCTTTCAGAAGCACTCTGAATCAAGGCCCACAATTAGCCCTACAATGCTGAGTTCATGAGTTACGGGCATTCACCAGCTGGGAGGGCACAAGCTTCTCCTGTATGGCCTGTGCACTGGGCAAAAAGAATGTGTAGAAATACAAATACTCAGCCAGAGGTGACAGAAACAGGTCTATAACATTAGACCAACTGGGTTTATGGGAAACAAGTGTGCAGTTCCATCCTGTTTATATGGTTCATGGGAGACTCTTGGGCAGTGACAGAGAATGTAATTCTCATCCTCTTTAGGGTTGCCAGAGATGAACAGAAAATGTAGGAAAAAACAGAAAAAATGTGCTACCAGCCTACCCAGGGAATGACTTCTTTTTCCTCTTTACATCATTCTCTAAACAAGTAAGCTAACATCCCAGACTGGAATTACAGGAAGATTGCACCAGTCAAATGAGGCATTTGGGTGTTCGGATGATAAAAAAATGCTAAATAATCACAATAGTAATTAATAATAAATTCTTTTCTTTCCCTTTGAGCTGAATAATCTGCAAAGCTTTCTCAAGTTCTCTATTTCACTGGATCTTCACCACAAAGCTTTGAAGCTGGTTGGGATAAGGAAAAGGCCCAGAAAGGGTTCTCACTTCTCCAGATGTCAGGTAACTCCTGGAATGTTCACAATTCTGGTCTTACAAAAAATAAGAACACAAATGGAAGGACAGGTGCCAGAAGTCAGGTGATGCCCAGGCGGCAAATTCCCTCAGCGTATAGACTTACAGAGGCAGGGGTGTGCTGAGGACCACTCCCGACCCTGCCGTGAGCAGAAAGCTATTTCATCAGATCTATTTGATCGTAATGATGCCAGAGAAAGGGACCCATCAAAGCCCTGGAAGAGAGCAACTGAGACCTCCAACCCGTGGTTCATCAGCTTCAATGCAGTACCAGAAAGTGTCTTAGATGACAGGTGTCCCAAGGGAGAGAAGCCAGGCTTCTGGCCCATTTCAATAAGATAGGTTCCTACTATACAGCTGGTATTAACTGTATACCTTCTCGTCCTTAGGCCTGCCCCTACCAACTGAGAACACTGCCACACCTCAACAGCAGTCCTGCAACACCAAGTAAGATCTCTGCCCATCCAGCTGCAAGAGAGCAGAGGCACAAAACCCAAGAAGCAGGGGCTTGGACGTAAGGGTCAAGGCAGGCATCTTGATAGAACCCCTGGCACAGTCCCCATTTGCTGGGCCTCGGGGCCTCCCCAGGCAATACACTTTCTAATGAGTCTTTCTTCCTTTAGAGCAGTTGTGACCTATAAGCCTTAGGTGGAGAGACTTCATCCCAACACAGTGGTGGGCATTTAGGCTCCAGTGCTACACCAGGAAGGTGCTGACTGACTTCTGGCCACATGCTTGAAAAGGTCTGATGGGTTATTTTTGCCTGGGGGTTTCAGCCCCAGAAGGCCAATCACTCTCCATGCCCTTGGTCAGCCCAGCCCCTGTCAACACTCAGCAGGCATTCAGACCACCCTCAGCTGGTCCCTAATGGTGGTCTCTTTAAGACAACCTAAGGCAACAGGGCACATGCTCAGGGCTGAAATTCAGATGTCTACACTGGTGCAGCACTACCAGTGTTAAAATATGGAAATACTTTTTACATATGAGTAAGTAGCTTCTGTTCCAAACTCTTGCATGCCCACCACCATGACCTTGACCCCTCCCCTGCAACCCCAGACCTCCCTGTGATCCAGCAACCCAAGAGTCACCACCTGGTAGGGTAGGTGGATGCCTCTCCAGGATGGAATGGGTGCCCAGGCTGTGCAGCAGAGAAAGGACGTGAATCCCATCCTTCCGTGTGCCCCGCCCATGATGCTGCAACTGGGCTTACAAGCCTCACCCCCGCCTCCCCACAGGCGGTGGAAAGACTGGAGGCTCCAGCTTTGCTGAGAAGTAGTTGGGACCACACTATCTACTGTTCTCCACGGTGTGAGGGAGGTCACCCTCAGCTCTCCTCTTCAGCCAGGGATCCTCCCTTCATTCCCACTGGGACTGGGAATGCTAGAGGAGGAACTACAGCCCTACATGTATTGTAACCATACCTTGGAGTCTACGTAAATATCTCCTTGTTTTCGAGGGAAAGACCAAAACGGAAGCAGCAGCTCCTGGTTCCACCTCTGAAATTAAAAATCTGGTTGGTACCATCCACTAGACACTTCACACTGTCCCTGGCCCAGGAGCCAGAAGCTACAGCTCCCCAGTGCTGTCCCAGCAGAACCACAGACAGCACACAGCACTCAAGGGCCCTGAACTCTCAATTAGCCTGGTGTTTTCAAACTGCAGGTTATGACCCATGAGCAGGTCACAGAATCATTTTAAATAGTTCACAACTCGCATTTTTCAGCTGAAACAGAAAACAACCTAATAGCATAGAAAATAAAAAGCATTGCATTTGGAAAGTGCTGTTGCATGAAACTTTTCATGACATACATGGATGGGTGTGTTAGGTTGAAAAAGAAATTGGATCGCTCATTGTGGGTCCCCAGGAAAAAAATAGAGTTTGGAAGCCCCTGATCTAGCTAATTCCATTCTATTGACAATGAGGAGACCAGGACCAGAGAAGCAACATGACCTATACCAGAAGCATGGCGGTAGCTTCCGGTCCATGCAGCCAGCAGCCTTCGCTTCTCTTCTAAGCAGCTCTGGCTCTGGACACAGTTTCCCGGATGCTAAGTAGCTGGCTCTTCAGCCCCCAAGAGCTGCACTCAAGTGGTTGCTACTGCCATCATGACTTTCACCAGCAGACTAAACCTAGCACTGGACTTCCTGACTCTGACCAGGATGCTCTGAGAGACACACTTCCGGGGCTGCCAGGCCCACAGCCAGGCTGGGGATAGGGGGTGGTTTGGGCCCAGCCTCCACCTTGAGCACCCTCCCCTGCACCTCCAAAGGCCCTAAAGACACCAGCAAACCATGGGGCCATGGAGCCTGGGGCCTTAGCAAAGGAACTAGAGGTCTTTAGCCAGCCCCTCCATCCCCACAGGCCCACCCTGTGTCCACTGGGAAAATAAGGACAGCATGACCTTTGGGAGAGCCTGAGACAGGTGAAAGGCTCCTTCTGATAACATTATCTCACTCAATAGAAACTACCAACCCCTATAATACAGGTGCGTATATGGAGACCCCCCCCACACACACACACACAAGCCCGCGCGCGGCTATTCCTTCTACTACGCTTATTCTACCCTAAGCATTTCATATGTATTATTCAATCTCCTACCATCAGCTCGATAAAGTAGGTGCTATTATAATCCCCAAATTGCAGGCAACGAATTGAGTTAAGAAAGGCTACGTGACTTGCCCAAGATCACACAGCTGACAGGTGGCAGAGCCAAGACATGAACCCAGGTGGTCCCGCTTCAAAACCCATCCTCACAGTTCCCTCCACTCTACTCTTATGATTGGCTCCACGTTAAGGTGCAGAAACAGAGACCCAGAAAAGTTCTACCCTTTGTGCTGAGTCCACCCAGGGACTGTACTCGTAAGCCACTGGGATGGTCAATATGCTTAAAGACGGGTAAGGCAGGACCATGACCGTCAGGATGGAAGTGAGCCTAGGCTGAAGAGCCCCTGCACTGCCACACCTTGAGCCCTTAGGAGCTGCCTCATGGGGAGGTCCAGAGGCTGTCCGGGAAGGAGCCAGAGTGAGGAAGGCACTCCCACAGCTTAGGGCGATGGCTATTTAAACCAGAAGGGGTGTTTTAAAAAATACGTTATCAGGGACTTCCCTGGTGGCGCAGTGGTTAAGAATCTGCCTGCCAATGCAGGGGACACAGATTTGATCCCTGGTCCAGGAAAATCTCACATGTCACGGAGCAACTAAGCCTGAGTGCCACAACTATGGAGCCTGTGCTCTAGAGCCTGCGAGCCACAACTACTGAAGCCCACGTGCCTAGAGCCCGTGCTCTGCAACAAGAGAAGCCACCGAAATGAGAAGCCCATACACCAC
Source organism: Hippopotamus amphibius kiboko (assembly GCF_030028045.1). Classification (NCBI taxonomy): domain Eukaryota; kingdom Metazoa; phylum Chordata; class Mammalia; order Artiodactyla; family Hippopotamidae; genus Hippopotamus; species Hippopotamus amphibius. The sequence continues at coordinate 59,540,042 of NC_080190.1, read as the reverse complement.
AACAAAGAGTAGGCCCCGCTCACTGCAGCTAGAGAAAGCCCACGCACAGCAACAGACTCAACACAGCCAATAAATAAATAAATAAATTTATTTAAAAATGTTATCAGGAAGCAACCTAAATGCCCATCAACAGAGGAACAGATAAAGAAGATGTGGTACATTTATGCAATGGAATATTACTCCACCATAAAAAAGGACAAAATAATGCCATTTGCAGCAACATTGATGGACCTAGAGATTGTCCTACTGAGTGAAGTCAGACAAAGCAAATATCATATGATATCACATGTGTGGAATCTTAAAAAAGGCTACAAATGAACTTATCTACAAAACAGAAATAGAGTTACAGATGTACAAAGTAAACATGATTATGGGGGGAAAGGGAAGAGGGATAAATTGGTTGATTGGGATTGACACATACTCACTACTATATATAAAATAGGTAACTAATAAGGACCTACTGTATAGCACAGGGAACTCTACACAATACTCTGTAACGGCCCGCATGGGAAAAGAATCTAAAAAAGAGTGGATATATGCACATGTTTAACTGAATCATTTTTCCATATACCTGAAACTAACACAACATTGTAAATCAACTAACCCCAATAAAATTTTTTTTAATGTTATCAATTTTGACCACTACAAACAGCCCAGGTAAGAAATTGCTAAAGTTCTTACTTGAATCTTTGAATTTGGGCTTGTTAATTACAGGGTTGGGGATCTGGAAAGGACCCTAGAGTATATACGATTCAATACCCTCATTTTACTGATGAGGAAACCAAGGCTGCTATGAGAATCCTCGTGCACAAGGTCACACAGCCAGTAAGTATCAAAGTTGAAATGAAAACCCAGGGGGCCTGGATTGGTGCTTTGAGGGTTTGTCTTTTCCTTGTGCATGCTGATCCTGCAAAGTTATGATGTGTTGATGTGTACGTCTAGAGCCTGGTCCACCGCGGATACGCCACACCCTAATAATCCTGGGATCCTTAAAGAGGTTCAGCTGCCCAGATTTCCACCAGAGACTGTGCCAGCCTCCCGGATATTCGGATTTTTTAATAAGCACCTGAATTTTGTGTGACTGACTTCAGCATCCGTTGGAGGTGGCTTCTCTATTTAGAATTAACATCCGAAGCAGTCTGTTGTACAAAAGTATACTTCCTTGGATGATGTTGACAGGGACAGTAAAATTGACATACATAAAACAGTTTCTTCATACCTTAATAATATTGAAATGCAAAAATAGAGTCTCTCAAAGAAACAAAGCTTTAACCATAATACCCTTCAAAATTAACTACAGTAGTCAAGGACTACCCAGAATTTTTTTTAAATGAAAATTCCAGACGTGTTCCCACCCTTATTCTCACTTGCCAATGCAATTCCCTAGACCTGACAGTCATCTCTAGACACTTGTCACTACCGAATCTAGAGCTTTAGTAAGTAATCTTCTGGGGTACTAACCGGCACTTTAGGTGATAAAACCACCTTTGTAGAAGGTGAAGCTTCTATTAATTTTAATCACTTCCTCCTTTGCCCTTTCCAATTAGTTGCTTACATTCAATTATACATGTCTCTCCTACATTCTGCATATTCATTTGGGCCAGGAGGAGGGAAGGGGGCTTTAGCTGAGGACAGCTTAACCAATTAGACATGGCAAAGCAATAACGTAGTGGGACTCAACTGACGTTTACGTGCAACCTTCCATCAAAACGCCTTATCGTCTCTCGCCAGAACAGATGGAAAAAAATTACTCTTATGCCCTGAAATTTTCCATTCTTGATCTCAGCCCAAAGGTGACGTTTTTATTTTTAAACTTGAGCAAAAAAAAAAAAAAAAAAAAAATCGACTATTTTTGATTCATGCCTGGGCTAAAGAAACACACTTTGTTCCTGTTAAAGCAAGGTAAGTTTGTTTTGTTTTGTTTTTTAAACACATAGGTAGCTCAAACAGCTAAGCTTCAAAAGCCCAAGCATTCCAACCAGCTAGTGTTCACAGCGGCAGCACCTTCACCATAATTGCAAAATCAACAATCAATAGCCAAGGTCAGAAGGAGCTGGAATTCCATTTTCTATTTACCTTGTCTCCAGTTCCACTAAATATTTTAAAGAACCGCATGCAATTCTGAAATTTTTAAGCTGGGTGGTCAGGCCTGAAGCTTTTCCTCCTCTCTGGGTGCTAAGGAAACCCAAGGGCTCTTCTGATTCCATGGAGAGGTGATAGGTCCCCTGATGCCTCTGTCCCCAGGCCTTGCTCACCTGCTCTCTGCTCACCCATCCTATCCAAGTCCAGCCCCACCTCCCAGCCATCTATTCCTTCTAGTCTAGCTCCATCAGTTATTCTCAGCGCCTACGGAGGAAGAGAAGTGGAGTGCCTGGATAAGAAGAATTAGGAGAATGGAGCACCCTTTACCTAACCAGGCTGGGTCACCCCATGTACCACCTGGCCCCTTAATGGATGCCCTGGATTTCAGTTGCAAGATTCTCCTCTCCACTCTCTCTTCCTATGCTAACATACACCTGACACCCACTGCAGGCCCAGGGGAGAGTCCACAGTGAAGGGACTGCATCCCTCCGTCCTTCTGTGAGGCTGTGTGGCACTCACGGGGTAAGACCCCAGGCCCTAGCCCAGGCTCTGCCACTTACGAACTATGTGCCTTACCACTCTGCAAACCAGGGCTGATCCTGTCTGCCCTGCCTGGCCCATGCTGTTACTATGAGAATCGGGGGCCACAAGTGTGAGCCTACTTGGTAATCAGACCCCAATGTAAACACATTCCTAGGAATAGGCACATGGTGCAGCAGTGTGGTATGTTCCTTTAGGATAAAGTCCAAGGGATGCTGGCAATAAAAGTGAGTTTTCAGGGCAGAAAACAAGGCTCTGAAAGAGAATAGAGACTGCAATCTATACGGCTCGAGCAAAGGATGAGTTCACAGTGACGAAGCAATCTGTGAGGGCTTCCTGAAAGAGAAGGCTTTGTACACAGCCTGGGGTAGCTCTCAATGCACAGATCAAAGGCGGTTTCATAGATGCCCCTACTCCGGATGAAGAGTTCTTCAAGGGCAGGTGACCTGTCTTGCCTGTCTCAGTTTTCCTAGCCTCTTCCTGGCACCTTGTCGCCTCCTAACAGTGGAGCATTGAGTGAATGAAAGAATGAACAGAGCCCTGAATGAACAAGGAAGCTGGACACCTGGGAGAGGAGGAAGGAATCCCAGATAAGGACAAGCGTGTGGGAGGGCAAGTTCAGGGCACTCTGGAGACCAGGCCAGGGGGAGTGGGGTTTGTTGCGGGGCAGACAAGGAAGAGGAGATGGGAAAGGCAAGGAAGGTCTGAGGGCAGAGGACCTGACTTGGGGGTAGAGGAGCTCAGGCTTCTGAGCACAGGAGGAAGGGAAGGGAGTTGAGAGTGACATCATGAAATCAGCATTTGGGAGATTAATGTGGCAGCTGCGCGCAGGGCAGCCTGAAGAAGGGAGTAAAGTAAACGCAGCAGAGCAGCCAGGAGGCAACTGCAGTAACTCAGGCAGGTGGTGAGAAGGGCTGGGATGCCACCGCCTCCCCGGCCGAATCACGCTTCTGGCAGCACCGTCTCTACGACAGTAGAAGCTCCATCGAGGGCCACACTCGGTGACTGTCCTCGCTGGGCCGGACCTCAGATGTCCTCTAGTCCTCCCGCCCGACACCCAGCACCGGCTTCCTGCAAGTGGTCACCTTCCCCCTCCTGAATCCCTGCAGCGCTGAGCCAGTCCATTTTTAGATGACAGCTCCCCTAGTGCGCGCTCCCTTAAAGGAGATAAACAGTCATGAGGCAGGCAGGCAGGGACGGAGCTTTCTCTGCGGAGCACATTTTCCCAAAGTGGTATCTTCTCAACAACTGCAGTAGGTAATGGGTTAATATGACAGTTAGGACTATGTTAAAAAGAGGGCAGAGGAAAGAGTGTGCGAGAAAAGGCTGGTGGAGTCAACCCACATCAAAACCACCCTGAGAAGTAAATCCCGGTGGTTAAGAGCTAGGGGAGGAGAGCGCCCACGTCAGACTCCTTGGTTCCATTCGGGCCCTGCCACTTACCAGCCTGTGACCTCGGGCCACTAGACCCTTGGTGAGTCAATTACCCCCATCTGTAAGGCGATGTTAATGACCGTTCCCACCACCTGAACGGTTGTGAGAATGAAATGAGTTGATCGGGACAGCACTTAGCACGACCTGGTTGATAAGCGGCCAGTAACGTGTAACTATCTGGGTACCATGCTAGTGGTTGTCTGCAGGAGCATGAACTGTCTCTAACACCTGAGGCTCATGAGCAAGTCCCCTGCACTGCGGACGTCCCATAGCAGGTGCGGAGATGCGACGCCCCAGCCCCACTGGAATCCCAAGATGAAACGTGCCTCCCCACAGCCCTAGGTCTCTTATCAGGGGCCACACAGAACGAGCTGATGCCTCTTCCCCATTACAGACCTTCAGATACGGCAAGGCAGCTGCTGCGTCTCCACAAAACAGTCTATTCTCTAAATCTCTGCGTTTCTCCCTTGCTTCGTTTCTCTTATGTTCACCTGCTGCACAGAGAAGATTAGGCAGCAGAGATAGGTAAATAAGAAAACACTTTTTTATTGGGCCTTGAAAAGTATTGCCTAGGAATGGATCCCACGGGCTCTGAAGGCTGGTTTAAATGGAATCCCACTGACATAAAGCCGCAGCCCTCTGGGGAATGTCCCCGCATCCCACCCCTAGGAGCCCTATGCTAGGGAAGATGGAAGCTTCACATCCCTCCCTGGTGTCCAGGGCAGCCATCCTGAAAAGTCCTGCAGCAGAAACACTTCTCGCCATGCACGAATGCTGTGGGAAGCATTTGAAAATAAAGTTTCCAGTTACTGCTGGCATTTCCTGAGTGTCCTGCTGCTGGCTGCAGCTGTCCCGCGGAAGGCAGGTGACGTCATCCACAGGCCTGACCATGCTCAGTTCCAAGGCTTGGCTGGGCTCGTGTCACTGGGGAGGGGGGACCTGACATTTCCTCCCTGTGGCCAGTGGCGCTCAGGTTCATGGCTGCCCTTCCTGGGTAGAATTCCATGGTCATGATATGGACTCATACCAGGAAAGATCCAGAAGTTTTTGCAAGGTGCAGGACAACCCCATTTGACAGCTTCTAAAAACCTTACTATGTGCCAAGCATTGTCCTGTGTCCAGGCAAGGCCAGATGATACCCACCCCCCAAATTCTCATTGTACTCATTCCCCAGAGTGAAAAAAAAAAAAAAAATATTCTTACATTCCTCTGCCAGAGAGAGAGAGGGAAGAGAAAGGAGATAAAAGGGGAAAGAGAAAAGAAGAGGAATGTGTGCATACAAAGTGAAAAGAGGTGAAGAGGGAAGGGAGGAGTGAGAGAGAAAGGGAGGGAAGAAGATCTGGATATCCCTACCCAGGTGCCTCCCATCCCGCCTCTTCCTCCCTACAGTCCAAGGTGCTCAGGCCCTGGGACAGTCCTGGCAGGTCCTGTCCTCTAGGAGAGCTGACCAAGAGCACAGGACACGGGATGCCCGCAGGGCACTGTCACAGATTGGGCCTGAGTCCTGAAATAGAGTTCAAGTTTAATGCAAAATTCAGATTTCCCAAGGGCTGGGATTAGGTTAATTGGGGATAGGATTTGCAGGCTGTAGCTGAGCAAAATCCATATCTGTCAGCATATTAACCACACTCAGGCCTGTCTCAGAGTCAGAACCCTGCCATCCATCACCACTAGGGATGGGAGGCCTAGCCAGAGCCTCGCTACCTGGAACTGACCCCTCTGGCTGGCGGCCTGCCTTTCAGCCATCCCAGCCCCTTCCTTACAGAGCCCCCAGACTCCCTCACTAGCTTTCAGATCAATATGTGTAGCTCCTGAACACACACACAAGTCCCTGGAGGAACTCTCAGAGATTATCACACAGTCCCCTCATTCATCTGAGGAGCTGATTTAATTAAACAGGAAACTGCAGGACCCTTCGCCAGAGAGAAGGAGGTGGGGGATTGTGATTGTCTCCACAATCAAAGGAAGTGCAGGCAAAAGAGACATCAAGACCCTTGCAAAAACTATTTAATTGAACCCTCAGAGCAAACCTGTGGGGTCAGATTACACAAGAGGAAACCAAGAATCAGAGAGGTTAAGAAGTAACCCGAGGTCACATAGCCATGAAATGAAAGACTGCCTGGCTACCGCATCTGTTTTGTTTTTTTTTTTTTCCCTAATATATTACAATGCATCCAATCGTACAAAACTGTGCAAATTAACTTTTTTTTTGTTTTGTCTGATGTATCCTTATTCAGAATTGTTATCTTGATGTTTCTATAAGAGGAACCTGTGAAAGCACATACCTCAGGGTGAACAGTGTGTGCTCAATTTCAGTTATAGTTTTCATTTCTGGATGTTCTGTTTGCTTTTCTTCAAATACGTGTAGGTTCTTAAAGCGAGTAGTCTCCTGCTCATTTTTTTCAACAACTTGTTTCACTTTATTAACATTTTAAAGACATTATGTCAAAAAAAAAAATAAATATATATGCACCCCCCCCCAAAAAAAAAAAGACATTATGTCAATATACCCAATTGGTCTTCTACCTGAAACCCTTGGGGGGCCTGATTCTTCTGTTTGTTGTTTCTGTCGACTTTCATTCATGGGGACTTGCTTCCTCACCTGTTCTGTAATTGAGGGTAAAAGCTTGTGTTGGGGTGGCTGGGTTTTACCTACAGGAATCTTTCAGGGCTTGAGCTATGAGTGTAACCCTCCAGAGATGATTCTCATTTGATTCTGACAGACATAATGGGTGCTACCAACCCCAAATTATATCAGATGAATTTCTCAACTTGGGGTTTCTTAGGCCACACAGGTAGTACAAAGTCAAAGCTGAACTGCATGAACACAGATCTAGGATTACAAATTCTCAAGAGATACTGTTTCATCCTCCCACCACCAAGCCAAAGTCAAGACAGGTAAATCCCCTTGTCTGTTCCCTTGACTCTCTGGCAGGTGTTTGCTGACTACCTGTTCCCTGAAAATGGATCCCGCATGGAGGGACTAGTTTTCTGCAGGAATCTCATTTCCAGCTTTTCATCTGACAAGGGCCTAAAGTTGGGTCTCCTGAGCCTTGGTAAAAGCCACACTTTCAATGCTGGCTTAAAGTCTGACATGCCCTCAGCCTGATTTCTTTTAGACATATCCAAGTATTTCTCAGAGCCTGCCTCTCTGCCATTTCCTGTAGCTAAATGAACACTGGATATGCCTCTCTCTAGTCTCCAGAGCACAGAGTTCCCAGGGCCCTCAAAGGTAGAAGCTTTAAAATCTTTGAAATTCTGAAGCCTTTACTGGGAAAGAAAAAAAGCAGCAGCAGCGAGGTTTTAATGACATACAAGACTAATAGTAAGGAAGAAAAGTGCATGCCAGTGGGCCACCAGCAGTTTCTAGGAAGGGGCATCTGAATATTATAAAGAAGGAAGAACACAGCAGGGAAGAGTAGAACGGAGCGGAGTAGATGTGAGAAGAATCTGCAACAAATGCAGAGACATCCTTCTGTCTCATTTTATTTTGCTTCGTTATTCCTCGTCTGTGGCTCAGCAAAATAAAGTGACACATTTTCAGCCTACACACACACACACACACGCGACGTGGGCCTTTAAATTGGAAGCAAGTGCACTGTTAGAAACTACAATTTGATTTTCTAAAGAAACCGCACCGCACCAAACACCTTACATAGGTATAAACGGCTCTAGTTTCCCAAATGCTTTCACAGTCATCACTCACTTCACCCCAACAAAACCCTCTGAGCTTCATTTTGTAGCTGTTAACAGGCAACTTTCTAATAACTGGTCCTCTGCACCTTCCGCTACCTAGCACTCCTTCCTCTCAATAAACATTCATTGATTAATCAATACACACACACACACACACACACTCAAATATTTCTACAGGTCCACAATCCCTTACCCAAAACCCTGAGGCTGAATTCCGACCATTTCAGATTTTAGAAAATTAATCAGGTATACCTGTGGGGTTTGGACCACACGCCTCAGCCACACGCACTTGCATTTCTGCAGGAAGACGTCTGGCTCTTTAGACTGAGCTGGATGAACAAAGACCATCCTCAGCCCCACAACAGCTCAGGGCAGATTTGCCTCCACATTATGTAAAAATTCTCACCTTTCAGAGCTTTGGGAATTTCAGAATTGTGAACGAGGGGTTGTGGACCCAGATAAATGAGTTCTCTCTCAAAATACCTAGACTGAAATCCACCATCCCCAAATCCCGGGACTCCGTCTCAAAATCCGCACTCTGGTTCTCAGAAGGGGCAAAAAAGAACGGCAACCAGGTGAGGCGCAAAACACTGAGATGGGTGATAGCCAGAGAGAGCCTGGCCAGGCCTGGGAGCCCCGGGTTCCCCATGCATCCATGACAGGAGGAAAAGAGTGGCCACAAAACTGCAGAACAAGTCAGCAAATGGCTCCAAAAGGTTCTCAGCAAAGTCTCAGGTACGGCAGCAGGGTCGGCACGGGGTCAGGGTGGCAATCCGTAAAGCTGGATCCTAGCCTCAGATTTGTGACTAAGAGATATGTAATGTCAGGCAAAGCTTCAGCTTCCTCTCCTGCAACGTGAGAGAGCTGGGCCACACCAGCAAGTCACAAACAGCTGGACATAGCCCACTGGTTGCTCGTGAAATTTACTTAATGCATTGCAACCACTACGTTTTTGAATAGAATAGAATAGAATTAACCTCAAGTTGGCCCATGTGGTAAGAATAGCCATTATTCCTTCACTTTTGTTTCTGTGATTATATATATATAGGTAGATAAAAGATGTATTATATAAAGATAGATATACATATGCATAATTACAATCTAGTACAGTATATACAAATATATATATATAAGATACACATTACACATATACACACAATGTATAATGTGTTTCCTACTGTGGGACACGGTCTAAAATTTTTCAGATTTACTGTGTGTTGGGCTGCACCCTGTAAGACCTGTACTTGCCTGGCTTCAAGACTGAAGAAAGAGCCTGGAGTCAATGACAGAGACATCAATGGTGTAATGGATGGGGTAGCTTGCACATCTGAAGCAAGGTCCTGGAGTGACCCTACCCTGTGTGGTGGACGGCAGGGCAGGACATGGCTGCAGCCTTCGTTCCCAGGGGCAGGGTGACGTTACCAGTTACAGGGGTACCTGACATCAGGCTGGCTCATCAGCTACCAGGGAATCTAAGAGAAGGGCACGCCCCTCACCGCCCCTTCGATAAGAATGATCGCCAGCTGGGGAAGGGGCAAGCGTGGACGAAGGTCAGTCAGGTGAGCAAGGTGTAGGCGAAGCAGGCACTAGTGGAGCAGGGGATGTAGAGAGAGCAAGAGAACAGCCATCTTGGGGGGCCTGACCATACATTCCCCCCTACATAACCTGCATGACCCTACAATCTTGGTCCACCCCTCTTCTGCCATACCTCTGGAGTCAGGTATGTAGAGGGGCACCACCACCAGATACCACACACACAACATAGACAACAACAGCCAAAGTGTATCAAGAGTAAGATACCTAGTATGCTACGAACAGTCGTTCGCCAGGATGTGGGCAAATTCTGGAGCCAAGTGCTTACAGGGTCAATGGAGAGGGAATCAATGGCAGCAGTGCCCTGTCCAGTTATAAGGAAGGTAAGGCCACCCCTGGTTTTCACAAACCCAGAGCCACCCCCATGAGGAGGGGAAGGCCCCGGGTCTAAAAGAAACATTCTGTTGGCCTAGCCAGGTGTCAGTAGTCACTTTAAAAGTCTGATTGCATTGTTCTTTTAAGTGTCCACCCCATGTTATATTGGGTGTCATTAGAAGTGGACCCAGGGACTTCCCTGGTGGCACAGTGGTTAAGAATCTGCCTGCCAATGCAGGGGACACAGGTTCGAGCTCTGGTCCGGGAAGATCCCACATGCCGCAGAGCAATTAAGCCCGTGCGCCACAACTACTGAGCCTGCGCCATAGAGCCTGTGAGCCACAACTACTGAGCCCATGTGCCATAACTACTGAAGTCCATGCACCTAGAGCCTGTACTCAACAAGAGAAACCACTGCAATGAGAAGCCCACACACCACAACGAAGAATAGCCCTCGCTCGCCGCAACTAGAGAAAGCACGCACGCAGCAATGACAACGCAGCCAATAAATAAATTTAAAAAAAAAGAAGTTGATCCATCAGGTCTTTCCAAGGAAAAACAGTTAACCCCACCAGTTGGATGTGTGTGTCCAAAAGCCAGCCTATTCCACTCCACACAACATAGCCCAGGGGCTCATGGGCAGTCAGTTGTGCAGTAATGTTTACCAACAGAGGTCCTTCTGATGTACTGGCACACAGGACAGGAAGATGGTGAGTCTTTTCCCATCACTGTCAGTCGTCCCCACCCAGTCACATTAGCTAGGTCGATTTTTCATGGAATTCAAGAGGAGGACGACAACAGCATCTAACTGCAGACCCAGCGATTAGTCTCATTTTGCAGTGAGGCCATTGTTGCTCCCTGAGTCCTTGAATAGATTTCCTCCACTCAGGCTAGCGATGAAATGTAAGACATCTAATCTAACAGGCACAACAAAGGGGAGATCATCACCATTAAGCAAAATATAAACAGTAACCGCATTCTGAGATAGCACCACGCCTGCCTGTGGTTTTTGTCCTGGTCTGCAGCACAGCTCAGAAGACTCAAGTTTTCAGTAATATAGGAACGTGTCTAAAATCATACGTACAATGGCCACCTAGTTTCACCTTGGACGTCTCAACCGCAGCTACTCCATTTTGACTTTCAAATGCATTCCCTTCCACAATGGCCAAGGCAGATACACAGTGCATGTTCAACAGGCCACAAAACAGGCCACTCTGGTCAGTAAAGTTTAAGTTAATGTATAAGCCAGAATGGCTTCCCCATACCTCCAGGGAAGTCTTTCCATCCTTTCCCCTTTTGATTGTACATCTTTTGATAGACCAAAGTAGATGTCCCTCAAAACCGCGGTTAATGCTGCTTGCTGGCCCTGGGTCCAGTTCATGTCCCTTGGTGCTACGCCTCCTTTATATTTGCCTAGTTACTCATATTGGGGGAAGACTGACCAGGTATTGAGAACTAGCTCAGAGTTATGTCGATGGGGAAACATTTTAGAAGCTACACATTTTATCAATCATACCAAATTGTTATACAGACATTGTGCATGTGCTTTTAGTGACAGACTCAAAGCAAGCAGTGATACGTGTCACAAGTAGTTATACTCTGACAACTTCACTAGACTGTTCTCTCGCCATCCTGAACATCAGGGCAAAAGTATGGCTAACACAACTTTCATAAATACAGACCTCAATTAACAGAACTAGAATTTAATACCCACTGAAACAATATTTTTCTCTCTAAAATTACCCTCATCTCCAAACATAGCTAAATCAAGACTTATTTGTTTGTAAATTGTCTGGTCAATTGACCACATAGGTTCCTCCCAACTGGCTGTGGTGGAACTCCTCAGGAGTCTCAGACTGAATTCCCAAAAGGCCTCTTAAGGCCAGGAAAGCCATGCCAAAGGCCTGCCATCAGACTCTGCCTTGGTGGGTCTCTCTCTTCTAGAGGTCCCCAAAATAATCAAGATTTCTGCACAGGCCAGGGGATAGTCCTTCCCATTCACCTGATAAGGCTGCTCAGAACCCAAGAGTCTCCAATTTCGGGAGGGACCAGGCAGAGAGAAAAGAAAAATCTTTCAATTCTACACACAGGTGTGGTCTACCCAACTGCTGTGAGTCATAACTAACTTGAGTGGAAGGGCTTCCCTATATTTGGAAAACAGATCAAAACCAGTAATACTCCAGACAAAAACCGTAAAAATTATAACCATATTCACCAGTTCACTCAGTAACCAATCCTTTTAACTTTTTATGACGCCATTAGGTTTTCCCTTAGGATTCTTTAATTTCTTACCCAGTTCAACAGTATAATCTGAAATTTATCAGAGACCTGTACTTGTCAAAAGGCTTTCTTATGAATCTTCTTGAAGATGAAGCATTTTTGAAAAAGCATCAAAGTACCACAACAACTATCTATATATGACAAAAGACTTAAAAAGGTAGGTTAAACACCTGGTTACAATGTAATCGATAAAGAAACTTGGTTACAATAACTAGAAATATGACTGATTAAAATCTTAACCCTTAAAAATCTTAATCGCTGGCAAAAACTAAGAAGCAAGTAATTGTTAACTGTCTGTCATACCAGCATTTCCTGTTTGGAAAACTTATGCTTCAGCCTTCCCCTCTTATGAAGACAAAGGTAGGTAAACTTAGACCCGCCCAGTAATTAACGTCTCAACATTTTACCCTATTTGAAATAACCCAGCTGGTCAATGACTTCTCTTCATTTACATTAGTTTAATTTCACGTTACCAGTATCTACTGAGACTATTATAGACATTCCCAAAACATAACTATACCTATAGAGTTTCAAAAGACTTCTCTCATTTTTCTTCACTCTTAGAGATCACATAGGATTAAAGTTCCTGAGAGCCTAGGTAGATCATTTATATCTCAAAGGTACAAGAGGAGAAACACCAATTCCTTCTAGAAAGCTACCTTAACCAATTACAAAAGGCTGACTTTGATACGACAGCAGAGCCATTAGAGGCTGCTGTTCTCCAGATCTTTTGGCGGCCTCCATTCATCAAGGACAGCCCCCACAGGGCCCCACACACTAGTGGACAGACACCCCAGGATTTCCCCTGCAACTTTTGGGCCCCGCGTGTTAGTGAAATGGAGCAGGACCCTGTAGTCCGTCCCCTCCATGTCCTCTGCCTGCCTTTTGTCTGTAGAAAACCTTTAGCCAACGAGTAAGTTTAATCAGAGAAGTAAGAAAATGCAGAAGCAAAGAAAAGCATTCAAACAGGACAAAACAACAATAGTTTAGTCAGTAAGCACAGTCAAGAATCTTCAGTTCCTCTTCAAGGGCTACAGACAATATTCTGAGCCACATTCTGTGAGCTGTCTTATAGAGACTGAAACCCCTACCAGGTGGAAGAAGTTAACTACATGATGACCAGACCATAGTCATGACACACCTGCTACAATTCCGAGACAGCCTCGAGGAAATGGGAACCAACCAACCCTGGAACTGAAGATTAACTGTACTTAAAATAATCAAGATGATGCTGGTCAGACCACCGCACGACCACTTCAAGATGCGGACTGCGCTATTTCTCCATGTAGCCCCCTCCCTCAGCCTGTAAAAGCTCTTGTCCACTGGTTGTCAGTGGGGGGAATTGGCCTTTGGACAGGAGTCGGCCCTCCCGCAGTTGCTGGCCTCCAAAATAAAGCAAACTGTCCTTTCCACCTGCCTTCCCTCCTTATTGGCTTTTGAGCGGCGAGCAGCTGGACCCCACTTTCGGTAACATTAGTGGACGGCCACCCTGGAATTACCCCCACAACTTTCGGGCCCTACATGTCAGTGGAGAGCCCCAACCTTCCATTCCCAGTCCCTATTTCCCAATATCTCAGCGCTCACGGGAGTCTCCTCGGTCTCTGGGCTCACCCCACCAATTGCTGGGCTGCACCCTGCGGGCCCGCAAGGCCTGCGCTTGCCCAGGTTCAAGACCGAAGAAAGAGCGCAGAGCCAGTGGCAGAGACATCAACAGTTTAATGGGTAGGGGTAACTTACAAGTCTGAAGCAAGGTCCTGGAGCGACACCCCACCGTGTGCAGCAGACAGAAGGCAGAACATGGAGGAAAGCCTCTTTCCGGGGAGGAGGGGAGAGGATATCAGTTATAGGGGTAATTGGCATCAGGTTGGCTCCTCAGTCACCAGGGAAACTAACAGAGGGGCACGCCCCTCACCACCCCTTTGATGAGTTACAGGTGGAGATGTTCTGCTCTCACGATTAGAAGAATCACTGGCTGAGGCTGGGTGCAAGCGTGTAGGAAGGCCAGGTGAGTAGGGTGTAGGTGAAGCAGGGGATGCACAGAGAGCAAGAGAACGGCCTTCTTGGGTGACCTGATCGTACACTGTGCTGGACAACTTCCTGTGAATCTTTTCAGAATCAATATCCTGTGAATTATTTTTCTGGTGTTACAAAATCCAGGCATTCTGTATTAAGTCATTCCCGACGGGAAATTAAGAAGAGGTTTTGCTAAACCCTTGGTTTTTCAAGATATGCTTTGACGGCTAGGACCTGATTTCTAATTTTGTCTCTGCTGCTCGCTCACTATGAGCCCTGGGCATGTGCCTCACCTCTGCGTCTTGCTTTCCCCCCCATGAGATGCAGAGGTTGACCATCACAGACCCCTGAGGAGCAACTGCTGACGTAAAATGGCAGAAATTATGGCACACGGCTCATGGGGTGATGGTTGAGGACCATGTGAGGTAACACGCAGACGAGCACCTCCAGGTGCACGGGAAGTAGCGTGTAATCCCGTTTTTAACAGTAGATGATGATGACACTCCACATCTGGTTTCGAATCCAGCATATAATGCACATGCAGCTTGTCCCTTCGTAGTCAGAACCAATGGCTATTTCCATGAGCCCCGAGATGCTGGCTGCTGCAGGGCCCAGGACTGGAGACCATAACCACCACCCTTTTTCCTGCCTCGTCCCAGCCCTTGGAAGGCTCAGCTCGTCCCCTCCATAAATTACAACCAGAACTCTGTGTTTGTTACCCAGCTTCCTGGGAGACGGGCGGTGGCATAGCAGAGGGATTGCTTTGGGTAAATATTTCTCTAAACCTCATTCTTACCACCACCAGTGCTCAGACCCCAACAGCCCCCTTCCATTCCAATATAAGGGAGCCTGGGATGGAGCAGATTTCATCACCTCCTCAACACTGAGCACAGGACCCCACTAAAAGCGAGCCCCAAAATTAGGCACTGGGGGCAGCAGGGGGCAGCTTGGAACTAGCATTCTCCGTCCCTGGAAGAGAGCTATTGCAGCAAGCAGGGAATCGTCTTTACAGCACCCAGTACATGGATCAGCCAGCCACAGCGTTACAATTCCACCCCTGAGGCCATAGCGGGCATCGGATCCCACCTCCCGCCAGCACAGGAATCTCAGCTGCACCTTTCCTGAGAGATGGAAGCCCATCTCCTGTGTGCTTTTCCAAGTCCCAGACAGCTACAAAAAAAGGCGCCCCCAGGCCTTTTCACTTTGCCAGTAGGCAAACCTGGGTTATTCTGCCCAATTTACAGCTGAGAAAACTGAGGCTTAGTCCATGGGCCTAAAGCACTGGTTCTCAATCCTGGCTGCACATGAGAATCACCTGGGGAGCTTCTGACGTTCCCAACATCCCGGCCACACCCAGATGCTCTTCGTGACCCAGCTGTTTCCTTTGTTTATCTTCCCGAGTGACTCCAGTGCGCAGCTGGGGCTGAGGGCCCGAGCTCCTGGTTATCAATCTCATAAGTGCTTCAGAGCCGCCTGGAGGGCTGGTTCACAGCGGCCCCGGCCCCACCCCAGGGGTTCTCATTCCCCGGCTCTGCCGCAGAGCCTGAGGATGTCCATTCCTAACAGGTGAGGCTGACACTGCTGGTCCAGGAAGGGATCGGTGCTCCCCGGTGACCCAGGGAGAGAAGCAGAACGATGAGAACCAGGCTCAAGGCCCAGAGTAGCCTGCGTTTTCTCAGCAGTGGATTGGGAAGAGTGGCTCCTGGCTTAAGGAGCACCGGTCTAGAACAGGGCTCCTCCAATTTTCATGCCCACAACTTGTTACAAATCAGATGCGGGCTTGGTAGGTGTGGGGTGGGACCCACGCTGCATGCCTAGACTAGCTTGCCTAAATCCCAGGTCGGAGCTCTGCCCAGGCCTCTCCCTTCAAGCAGGCTCAGGGCCCAGCAACTCGCCCTTCCCTAATGGAACTCGGCCTCCTTGACACTTCCACCTGGCGTCCTTGCTCTGAGGCACAGGATGAAGTAAACAGGGTCCCTCTCCCAGGAGAGCTCCCAGGTAGCTCGTCTCTACCTCCAGCCCTTGCCTCTCTCCATACGAAACAAACAATCCCCGTCCCTTGAACTCTTCTCCCTATGTCACGACAAACACAGCTCTCCACTAGGACATGCTTCCTAGGTGCCCACCACGTGCCGTGTCCACGGCTAGGCACTCAGAACCCAGCTGGGGCACGAGGACAGAGACACAGGAAGCAAACAGCATTGTTAATAGAGGGCGCCCTGGGGCCCAGGAGGAGGGGCACTAACAGCTGGATAAGAGGCCTGCACAGATGACCGGGCCTCCCATCCTCAGGCTGGGGTGTCTCAGGACTGCTGCCCTCTGCACACTACGGTACTGGCCCCGTTCTCCAGAGGACATCACCACATTAGCCTGGAGATGCCGTCATAGCCAAAGTCATACGAGAAGAGGAGGATGAACAATAACGAATTACACTATTTAACAGACACTGTGTACGAGGCATTGTGCTAAGTGCTCTACAGGTATTATCTCATTTAATCCTGCCAAAACTCCAGGAAATGCTCAATATTCTGGGGCCCCGTTTTACTGATGAAGAATGGAGACTTATAGATGGGACATAACATGCCTAATGGGAAGTAACAGAACTGAAATTTAACCTACACTCTTCGCTGTCACACAGCACCATGTCATCAAAGGCTGGGAGGGCCCTAGACTCAGCGCTCTTCCAAGACCAAGGTTTCCACACAAGATGGTCACTCCTGGGCAGGTGGTGCAGACTGTCTTTATGCCATTTCATACAGTAATTAACAATAAATAATTTTCTTATACCTAAGATACCAGGCTTTTCCAAATAATATATACATACATACACAGATTATTTATATATAAATATAATTATATAATAGAATAGCTACGTATTATAATGATCAAATACTTACATAAGTCCACATACACAACACATACATATTATACTCATTTAATCTTACAACATCCTTATTGTGTACATATTATTAAGACCTGTATTTTAGAGAGAAGAAAAACTGAAGGACAGAGAGTTTGAGTAATTTTTCCAAGGTCCCACAGCTGTGAAAACCCAGGATGTGCGCTCTCACAGTCTGGTGCCCAAATCATGCTCTAGACCCTGCCCTCCCCCCCCCCCCCACCCCCGCCCCCCGCTGTTCACACTGGCTTCCTCTGACTCTGGTATGAGTTAAGAGCAAGGCTCGAGGCTTCTAGGTGTTTTCTGTGCCCACAGCGGGCCCGGCCCAAAGGCTGAATCCTCTGCAGGTACCTTGATAAATGCCTATGAACGACCAAACAGGTGCGTCCCACCCTGTTTATAGCTCCCAGCGTGGCCAGCGGGCTAAAATTAGCACAGCCTCCTGCAGGACTGCAGCTAAATTAAACCAGCAGGATGGGAGGCCAGCAGCTTCGGACGGTGCCTCCGGCCACCTCCAGCCAAGAGCACCGGTGAGACACAGCAGGATTCCCTTCAAGGAAGCAGCCCGCCTTGGCCAGTGGGCCTTTCTCTTGGATGGTGTGTGGATCCACAGGGTTTCCCAATGATCTCTATGGGCCTGTCTCAGCCCCGGGGACTGATTTCTCCTGGTATTCCTCCCAATAAAATCTAAAGAGGAGTGCCCTCTCTCTCTGAGGGTCAGGAGCCCGGGATGCTGGTGCTGCCTCCGCTCCCGATGAGCCCAGTCACCAAGGGACCCAACCTCTCTGGGTTTCAGTGATGCCTCTTGAAGTGGCACCGAGTCCGTGGCTGAAGTTCCTAGAGCTGTTTCACAGATCTCAAAAAGGGGCTGCTGGTGAAGTCCTGGGGTTCAGATAAACGCCAGGAGGCTCTGGGGAGGGGCCTATGGGAAGGAGCGGCCCACCCCCGAGGGCGGGCTCTGACCGGGGAGCCTGGTGTGACTCCCCAGGCTGCGGATGCTGTGGGCCTGGGGAGGAGAGAAGCACTCCCCACCTCCCACACCTCCTCGGGCTGAAGAGCGGGGAGGGGGCGGGGGGATGGCATTAGAAGAGACCTCCTCTACCCTCCCTCCAGAGCTTCTGGCTGTCTGGTGCTCTGCCTCATTTGGACTCGGATGTCACCTCCTGGAGGCCTTCCTGGCTTCCTCATCTAGACAACCGGCTCCTCCACCAATCCTACCCCCTTTCCAGAGCAGGAATGAGGACTGGAAACTCTTCCTCATAGGCGTGTTCGTGTTCACGTTCAGTTCAGAAGCCCCAGGGGACAGAGCCGCAGTCTGTGCATCTATGTCTCCACCTCTCAAGGGCATGGTGTGTCCCACCCCATCCATGTCTGCTCAGTGGGGGAGTCATTTCCACCCCAGGCCCTGCTTCCCCTGTGCTGAGCTCCCTACCCCCAAGGGGTCGGGCTTCTCCATGTTTTCCCTTCCAAACAGTGAGTCCCAGAGCAGGGTGTCACTAAACCAGAGAGGCAGGTCAGGAAGGCCTCCTGGAGGAGGTGATTTCTGCAGGGATGAGTCAGTGACATCTAGCCAAGGAAGGGGAAAGGATGGAGAGAAAAGAAAGGACAAAGCACAGAGGTGAAAATGGCCCAGGCAGGGGACCCTGAAACGGCTGGGGGTTCCTCAGAGCATAAAGGGCAAATGAAGGGAGGTGGGGTGGGGAGGCAGGCTGGCAGCTGGTGGCAGTGACAGAGGCCTTAGGTGCCGTGCCGAGAAGCCTAATTTTATCCTACACCTGAGGGGTCAGCAAACTTTTCTGTAACCATCTGTGCAATTACTCAACTCTGCCATAGAAGATACAAAAATGAATGTGTATGGCTGTGGTCCAATAAAACTTTATTTACAGACACTGAAATTTGAATTTCCCATAATTTTCATGTGCTGTTGCTGAGGTTCCTTTCGGCTCCCACAGTCCTTTGCTCAAGAGGCTGCACATTTCTGCCACTGCCCTTATCAAAGTGCACTGACACGTATCCAGCTCTGACCCTGTGGCCTAACGCTCTGCGTGCCCTATTATCATTTTTAAACATCATGACAAGCTCCGGAAGCATATACAACTCTCCCCATTCTACAGAGAGGAAAGCTGAGTACAATCTGTGTAGTCACACAGGTCCCTGCCCTTAGAAAGGCCCCACACTTGGTTTAGGTCACCATCTTCAGCGTTTCTGAACAAGGGGCTCACATTTTCACTTTGCACTGGCCCTTGTAAGTTATGTAGCTGGTCCTGCTGAAAGGCAAGTGGCTCAGGTCACATGGCTCACTAGTGACCCCAGGCTTCAGACTCTCACGCCTGCCCGCCCGACCACGACACCGTTAGAAATTACATTTGTCAAGTGCCTACGTGATTCCAGGCCTCTAGAAGGCAAAACCAGGGCAGACGCCAGGATCCCTGTGACACTCCAGTCTGAACAAAGCCTCAGTGGCTGGGGCCAACCAGCCCTGAGCCCAAGTCGCCTCCTCCCACACCCTCTTCCTCCATGGGGAGCAGGCATCCGTCCCCATGCGGCCATCCCCATTTATTCCGTAGTGGTCTTGGGCTGGCGACTGGGAATGCTGCACAAGGGCCGCACGGAGGATGGCCCTGGAAGGACCACCTGCCCCGTCCAATCCAGTCCTGCTCTCTGGCTCTGACTACAGACGCACATGTCCTTTCATAGGTGAAGGGAGAACTTCCAAGAGCATCTGAGTTTTAGAAGGGGTGGGAGAGAGCCAGGACAGAGACTGATTCTGTAGGCCCAAATCCATCTCCTGTATCCAGGCAAGAAAGAGAAAGTAAAACCTCTTTTTAAAAATTCAGCAAACCAGGAGACATGCCCTTGGGATATGGTGCTGAGGTTCCACTTCTCATATTTTTCAAGGGTTGAGAAGACTGGCAATTTCTCCAGCAAGATCAAATGTGTCTCAGCCCAGCCCCACCAGGGCCGAAGCAGAGTCCTTCCTCGAGGTCATCGACACTGACACTGAGCCAGGTGCCCGGCTCTGGAGCTAGTGGGCCTGGGGTTGCATCCAACCCCTCGTCCCTCCCTGCACCCCACCCTGCCACCTTGACACGCACTAGCCAATCGCCCTTGGCAAGTCCCTTAGCCTCCTAGTTCCGCAGCTTCCTCCTGTGTAAAACAGAAATAAGCAGGCCTGCCACGCTGGGCTATGATGAGGCATAAACGTGCTAATGTATGTGCAGTAAGAGCCTAACAACTGCCAGCGGTTACCGCCAACGTCATCTTCAAGCCGGAATTTAGCAGCTTGAAGAAATGCACACGTACCAGGAAGCAGCCTCTGCTTTGCCACACCCTACATCGCTCCCATCTGGAATCCCCAAGACAAGCAAGCAGTATTGCCCTCTCTTGATCAACGGCAAGGAAGCACCTGCCCCTTCCAGGGCACCCGCGAGGGCAGCTCGCAGAGCCGTATCCCTCTGGGGGGCCTTCTTGACCTGAGCGGTTGAGGTCTTGGCAGACACCCAGGTGTTTGGTTCCATCTAGCTAAGATGAGACTCTTACCCGACTTCATTGAACACACATGTGACTGCTTAGCTACGGGCATGGCCCCAAAGCATGGGGCGAACAGCCAGCAGGGAGGCCCCACTTCCTGTGTGTTTTGTCTGCACCCATGCCTGGCCACCAGCCCCATCTGCCAATTCTCAGGGCAAAGTTGACTCTGGCGAGGCGACAGAATTCTAGCATCTCCATCCCCTCCTGCTTCAGTCAGCAGCACTGTGGGCCTCCAACCTTCCTCTGGCTACAAATATCACTCACGGGTCCAGGACTGTCATGGTTAAGGGGCATCTCTGTGCCGAACTCATGAGCAGGGCTGCTCTGGCTGACCTCTGACCCTCAGAGCCTGGCCCTCGTGGTTCTGCCCACTCCCCCTTGGTCCTGACCCTTTGCTTCTGCTCCCTGGACTCCCAGGCTAGGTTTCTTCCTTTTAGCCCCAGCGTGGCCTGACCACAGCTGACTCCATTCTGAGCAACTGGAGATCATCAGAAATCAGGTTAATGTGTATCACTGGCCAAGTTTCCCAGAAAGATGGATGGCGACAGAAACAGCACTGGAGTCCAGGTCCTGACAAAGTCTTCATAGACCCTGGGTGGGTATTATTTCTCACACAGGGACACCAGTGCAGAAGGCAGGATCTCCAGGGACTGATCTAATACCTGGAGATTCTAATCCCAAGACGAAATGATAATAAAAGGTTTGGCCTTGGAGCCCATGCTGCTCTAAATTTCTAAGATCTGAAATCTGAGTAACACAATAATCAGTCTCATGACCAAAAACCCATCTTTTGAGGGAAAATGGTCCACCATTCTCTGATCAGTGACTTAACTTTCCACCCAGGCAGAGCAGGGTCAAGGTTGAGTCCTGAGTTTTGGGGTAGCCTCCTTGACCCTGTGGCAGAAGACAGGGGAGTTGCCTCTTTATTCTTCGGGGTTTTCCCCGAGAGAGCCCATCCTTGTCACCCACCTTCCAAGTTCAGGCTTAGCACTGGCCCAACAGGAAAGGCCAACACATCCAACCCCACTTCCTAAAGGCCTGGTCTCCAACCCTCAGTCCTGACCACGTCCAGGTAGGAGACACTGAGGAGGTGTAGATTTCAAAGGAATTTTCCATTTCTGAAAAATCAAGTCTCATTCACAAATGACACAGATTGCAGGGGCTTGATTTATGGGATAGAATGATTAACCTCTTTCATCTTCCGTTTGTCATGCTTTACCATCCTTTACCAAGGACCTGTCTTGGTGACAATTGGTTGATTTCTTCAGGTGATTAGCTCGGTTACAAAAACCCAGAGAGCAGATCTTTGGTACCATACCAGTCAGCAACTCAAGATCGGAGAATCGCTGTCAGTCTATGAGCTACTTCTTTTAGAGCCCCCTGAATCCCCTGGGCCGGCCTTGGTCTCCACCACCCACAGGGTCTTCCCCCAGCAACAAGTACCCACACCTGATAAGACCATTAGTCTATGCGCAATCCTTATCTGCCTCTCTAGCCACAGAATGTGGTACATTTAAGTTGTTCAAGAAATGTTTGACACCAAGGAAATGCTCCCTGGAATCCAGGCTGTGGGTCATTCAGTCCCAGCCTCTATCTCTGATAGAGACACCAAAAAGTGAGTTGAGGAAGGCTTTAGCCATCTGCTATCACCTCAGAGGTTGGAGCTTTAACCCCATCCTTCAGACCCTGAGAAATTCCCCAGAAAAGCCAGCACTCCCTCGGCCTTATGGCCCACCACAGCCTCCACCTACCTCTCCAGCATCACCCCATGCTCCTGCCCAAGGGACACCAGCATCCTTCATTCCCTGCACTGCCCTGCCACTTACCCACCCCAGCCCTTTGTTCGTTTCTTCTCTTACCCAGAAATGCCCTCCCTAACCTTCTCGGGGCTGTCCCTCTAAACCCAGAAGGTGTGCTCCTCGAAGTCTCCATAGCACATCTTTTCTACTCAGCCTACATTTACCAAGCTCAGGCCACATGCAGGCTAGTTTGCTGGGTGACAGGGGGACCAAGAGGAGTGAACCACATCTCTGGTCTCAAGCTGCTCACACTCTGGTGGGGGAGGTGAGCAGACAAGTGAATCACTGCAGCTTGGGGTGAGAAGTGGCAGTGCCTGGGGCTGCAGCCAAGGGCACGAGCTCCAGGGTCAGACTAGCACTTGTGAGCTTCACAACACACCAGCTGTGTGAACCTAAGCAAGTCTCTTAACTGTAAGCATCTCGGTTTCCTCTTCTAAAATTTGAGAACAGTTATGATTCGTACTTCAGTGGGCTGCTGTCATGATCAAATAAATTAATGCAATTAAAGACAACGTTTATTATGCTCACTAATTTCTGTAAGGAGTGAAGATAAGGACATGGAATATCGCTTGGTTTTGTACCAAGCTCTTATCTTGCTCTTTTCACTTGAATGGAGCTCTGTGCACATAACAGGCTCTCCAGAAATATTCATTAACCTGCCTTGAACATGCTCTGCACATGAGCACCTTTTCCTGTTCCCTTTACCTCTTTCATCTCTGCTTGTTTATAAAGTGTATATCCGTCAGCGATGGGCTCAGATGCCACCTCCGTAAGTCAGCCTACATGTCTCATGAGTCCCTGGATGAACAGCTTTCCTGCCCTGTTGTCAGAGGTCTTCGGCATCCAAGAACACAGGTCCTCATCACCTCTGGTTACACCCTTTCGTACAGGTGTACTGTATGTCCCATCAGACCACACGCCCCTTGAGGACAAAGACTGAGTTCACTCATGCTTTCATTCTTCAGCACCGAGGCCCCGGTGATCCAATGATTAGAGCAGTGCTGTTTCTGGGGAGGAACACACTGAACCTCTTTTCTGAAATCTCCTTCTCACAGAGCATGAGGCAGACTGGCCTTCTAGAACCTCACTTTTATCAAAACTAGAGGCCAATTTGACCAAGCACACTTTCTATCACCATGAAATTGAATGTCCAGATCAAACAATGTGTTTACCAACACACCTTTTCTAATCCCCTCTACGTATTAAAAGGTCCCAGTTTTCATGCAATATTTTTCTGAAATCAGTATGTAGCACTCTCCAACTTGCAAATCTGAAACCACTAAGTTCACAGCCATCCCTGGAGAGATTCCATGCCAGATCTGTCTTCGCTGGAACACAGGACCACATGGTCACTCCACTGAGCTATACCCACCTGTGCTCTTGGTTCTGGGGACGATGGAGAGAAATCGATTCTAGCATTTAGACACAGACTGTTTCAGGTTTGACGGCCTCATCTTGTGCGCCACCGGAAACATATTCTGGATCCTACACAGACCACCCTCCCCTGCTGTCCACTTTCACAGGAGCGTAACCAACAAGCCCAGCTTCTAACAGGTAATCGTTTCTGTTCCGTTTTATGAATAAACGGAACGTTAATAGGGATACAGTAACAAATTAAATGATTTTAGCCCTCGTCAGTAGACAGTAAATGTTAATGTTTACTAAAAAGCTAATATTCCATTCAATTTTTTAAAAGTAAGCAATAAGCCTCCATTATAATAAACTGGAATCATTAAGCCTACTATTAATGGAGTGAAATCATGAGTGAGGAGGGGAGCCAGTTCTAGTACCTACATTTTTTCACCCACATAAAACACGCTGATAATGAAACAACAGGAGAAAGAAGTCTTTATCCACATGCCATCAGAGAACTTATCTGCCAAAGCCAAGTTTACCATCTATGCTTAGATGGCTGTAAATGTCTAAAGAAGTACAGAGAATTCTCCTAAATCGGCCCTCACTGGTGAGCCTGGTTCTGTTTTTATTTAATTGGTTTTTATTGTTTTCTCTCTTCCCACTGCAGACTAAGAACTGTCTACTCCAGTCAGAGACAGCCCTGACCAGGATGCAGTTTATAACCCTGATGGGTGGCCTATAAACCACTGTCTTCTCAGAGCATGATGGCATCATCGTGTTCTAAACAACCTCACACAATGATTCTAAACAAAGCACTGTTTGAAATTATTTGTTCTGAAACATCACCTTCCTGTCACATAACTGGAAAGGAGATATGAACACGGTGTTTGCCTGGAGACCCAGCATGGAGGTTGTACCGTCACACCCTGAAGAAGGCAAGAAGCCCTTTCTGAGGCCGCAGAGGACAGGCTTGTGTAAACAGGCAGTAGAACTTGCTGGGCAGAGATGAAACATTTGCGCTTCTCTCTGAGCATTTTAAATGGGAAAGCGAAACTCATTATAGAAGCTAAACCCTCTTTTACATTCTTAAGCATCCAAACAAACTTTTCCCCGGAAGCATGCACTTCTGTGGCTTTGCATTATTGGGACAAGTCAAAGGGGAAGGAAAATAAGGAGGCTTTCTGCATCAGCCTAGGGAGATCAAAGCAAAGAGAACAGAGCTAGGGAGATGCACAGGGTTCTGCCTGGTGAGCGTTCTCGGGGGGCTGAGTTTCTGCATCTGGGCTGCCGAGCATCCGGGGCTCTGAGGCCATCTTTTGCAGAATCAGGAGAAGGTATACTTCAGGCCTGCTCCCAAGGATAATCCCCTGCTTTGCAGAGGCTGTTTTGCTTTCCCGAGCACTTTCCTATCTTGTATCGATCAACAAGCAAACATTTATAGAGCGTCTCCCAGATGCAGGGCCTGATGCAGGAGATAATCTCACCAACAAACCACCTCCCAGCCCTAATCTCCTGTAACTGTGCTACTCCGAAAAAAAAAGAAATAAGACCCAGCTCTGCCGTCAAGATGTTTCCAGTTTATTTGGAGAGAAAACAGAGCCCCATAAAAAGATCAATACGACTGTGAAGCACTCTATTTTAACTTAGTGTTCCTCAAACTTCGATCACAATCATAGCCACGCTGGGAGCTTGTTAAAAACAAAGATGCCTGGATCCCACCCTTGGAGATTTACCTCCATGGGTCTGGGGTCTGGGCTTCTGTTTGTTTGTTTGTTTAACAAGCATCAACACGGATTTAAAAAATAGCAACAGAAAACACTAGACTGGGTAGCAATGAGAGTCACTCATGCTGGTCCAGGTCAGAGGACTCCAGAAGGGTCAGCATAACGGGGACCTGCAAGACCAGAGAGCAGAGAAGCAGGAAGGGGAGATGGGGGAGGGTCACGGGTAAAGGTACAATAAATATGCAGAATATTCTGGGTGCAGTGGGTGGCACTGGAGTAATGACACACCAAGACAGACAAGCAGGCCAGGGTCAAAATAAGAAGGGTCATGAATGCCTACTGTATAGCACAGGGACCTCTGCTCAATCTTCTGTAATACCCTACATCGGAACAGAGCTTGAAAGAGAACAGATGTGTGTATGTGTGTAACTGAACCACTCTGCTGTACGCCTGAAGCTAACACAACACTGTTAATCAACTATAGTCCAATATAAAACTAAAATATTTGAAAAAGAGTGAAAAAAAAACCAAAGAAGGCTTATGAGTGAAAGGCTCAGCGTGTACTTTCGCCTGTAGGCAAAAGAAGCCACTGAGAGGACGGTGCCAGGGCAGCAGGAGCTTCAGAAAGAGAAATCCAGTGCTGAGCAGGGTTACAATCGCCAGGGAGCCCAGAAGCTAGGGCTGCAGTTCTCATAAGACGTCTAGTATCCTGCTCTATCCTCACCACAAATCAATGAACTCAGCAAGGCAGACAATATTATCTTCTTTCTACAGAGAAAAACTGGGGCACAGAGTGGTCCCACAGTGGGGTAAAACCTGGGGAAGCCAGGTGGTGGCCCCAGCCCTGCACCCTCAACCACTGACCAAGTGACCCACTGCTTTTCAAGCCCAGTCACCATATATTTATTGAGCACCTACTATAAGCAAGGAACAGAAGATACAAAGGTAAATTAAACTCCATTCCTCCCTTCCAGGAGCTCACTTTCTAGTGCCTGAGCTGGCAAACTTTCTCTATAAAGGGCCAGACAGTCAAAATTTGGTGCTGTTCAGGCTCTTGGGTCTTGTAGCAACTACTCACCTCTGCCACCGGAGTGCAAAAGCAGCCGTGGCCAATACATAAACAAATGGATACAACTGTGTTTCAGTAAAACTTTGTTTACAAAAACAGGCAGTGGGCCAGATTGGATCTGCAGGCTGTAACACAACTACTTACAAGAGAGGTCTGCTATGAAGCAACTTTGGTCCACAGAAGAAAGAGAGAGCCATCTGGTCTGCCCAGGGATAGTTGAGGAGGTGACATCTGAGCAGAACTAGGCTTTCAAGATCTTGGTTAAAATTCTGGGGTTGAACCAGAAGCACCCCGACGTCCCTCTTGTCCCAACTGTGGTTCTGTGATTTGGATGAGACACTGCCTTCCTGCCCAGGGTGTTCCAACAGCACAAGCAATACAGCCTCTCCAAGCTTGCTGATGCTTCCCTCACCTCTAACACCAATTTTTGAATGTCACTTAAAGGAATTACAAGTCCTAAACGATTCTGGAAGTTCAAACACACACACACACACACACACACACACAGGTAAACATTCCTACCATCACTGTGTGTTAAGTCCGAACATAATTTAATTATTTATCTCCTTAAAGGCTGTCTTCCTCCTTCAGAATTTCCCTCTCCCGAAAAGAACCCATCCGCCTCCACAGCAGATACTCTAACGAGACTGAAATGTTCTACCTGACCAAGGGCCGGCCTCAAGAAGAACATGGGGCCAGGAAGAAAGCAAGGGTGGCCACACACCTCATCTGCCCCCGCTGAGCTGGTGCCAGACGGGAAAACAGAAATAGAGCCACGGAGAGAACAGCAACACCTCCGACGATGCCAGCAGGCAGCAGGCACGGCCCAGGCAAATAAACACATCCAGGCAGCCTGTGCAACACCGGCCACATCCAGGCCTCAGAGTGACTCCATCCAAGCCAGCCAAGGTCAACTCTCGTCAAAGGCTTAGTCAGACTCCTCTTCTGGGGGCTCAGGCTCCCCTGGCCGAGACCGTTCATGATACCGAGAAGGCCAGACAAGGCCACAGGGAGGCCAGAGGCCAACAGCGCAAAGGCAGGCAAAAGGCACCCACAGTCTGCTGTGGTGTGATGGCTGTGTGTGACCCAAGCCCCTCCCCCATCAGTGTAAATCCCGCCGCACTGCAGCGTGACCTCCTCCTCCATGAAGCCTTCGTGGTTCCTGCCCATTGGCAGTGGTCTATTCTCCTCCGAATTTCTAGAGCAGTGGTTCTCAAAGTGGGGTCCCTGAACCAGCAGCATCAGCATCAGCATCACCTGGGAACTTGCTGGAAATGCACGTTCTCAAGCCCCACCCCTGACCAAGCAGATTAGAAACCCTGCAGGTGAGACCCAGCAATCTGTGTGTTAACAGAGGCTGCTGGGTGATTCTGAAGCCGGCTGGAGTCTGGGAACCACTGCTGCAGAGTCCAGACTCTAGACCATGAACTGTCCGCAGCATGGCCACTGGTCCTTCTCATGCATTTGCCTGGGCTCCTGGCCCACAGGGAATATAAATGCACTTCAGAGCTTGGATCCTAGGTGCCCAGCACGGGCTTCCACACCCAGCACGTGTTCAGCTAACACCTGTGGAATTTAATGAACTTGAGCTCACCTATCACAGAATCTGACTGTAAAATTACAGAATCTGAATGTTGGAAGAGGCCTCAGGGCTCACCCAGCACAGCCACCCACCAAGGCTCTGCCGGCACCTGGTGCTCTGGGTTTCTCTCACTCCAGGCCAGATGCTGGGCTAATGCTGGGGACTTCACCACCTCCTCTGTCACTTGGCAAACATCAACACAGCACGTGTGCCAGGTACTCCAGTGGGGGCTGGGGTACATCAGTGAACCAGACGGACCAGGATGCTTGTTCTGGGGGAGCCAACGATCCAGTTTAGGGAGAGACCCAATAAATAGTAAATAAACTCAGTACGTATTAACAAAGAAGACACAAGACAAAGCCCAATAGGGGGACAGTCTACAAAAATAACAAAGCAGGGCTCTTCACAAATGTCCAAGTCACAAAAGATGAAGTCATGTCACAGACTGGAGGAGACTAAGGAGGTGTGGCAGGGGAGGCAAGGTGGGATGCTGGATCGGACCCTGCAAAGGAAAAAGGGCGTGAGTGGACAAACTGGCGACATTTGAAGGAGATCTGTAGTTTAGAGAGGACCATTACACCGATGGTCAGTGCTTCGGTTCCAGCCTTGCTCCATTCTGTGGTTATTAAGATGTGGGGAGCTTCCATCAGGGGAAGCTGGGTGAAGGGTAGACAGGAACTCTCTGTGCTAACTTGCAATTTTTCAGTATACTTTGGATGGTGAATCCAGTTCAGAAAGAGAAGCTGAGGGTGAGGGGGTGGGGGGGGGTCTGCAAGTCACATGCTGAAACAGCAGGGTTCCTGTAGGCCTCATCTAGAAGGTGACATGGGAGCAAGACCTGGAGGCAGTAAAGGGTTCGACTAAGAGATGAATGAATAATGAACATGAGGCCAGAGTCAGTTTTGCCAGAACTTGCTCCCACTGGTCCCTGTTCTATCTAGAATAAGCCTGGCTGCCCTCTGAATACTTAAGGCATCCCTCGGCCCTCTCTCCAGAGGGGGCCTCCCCGTCCTGCACTATGCCTCCTGTCATGCAATGATGGCTGGCACCCCCCCGGAGAAGACAGACAGAGTCATAAGGGGGGTGGGGTCTGATAAGCACCAAGGTCAAGACCAGGGCCACCTCTGCCTGCCTTGTTCTGGAACTGCCCTGGTCTCCCTTCCTTGCTGGCAAATCACTTCAGTTCCTACTCTTTTCTTTCTTGGACCCTATGCCCAATTCTCTCAGCATCTGAGCCTCTCCTCTGAGCACTGTCCGAATTTGCCCAGAACCTCAAGCAGTGAAGCTCTGAGTGGGGTCAGTGTGAGCAAGCAGACATGAGTCAGAGCAGCAACTCCACCTCATGACTAAGGATAAATGTCCCACCCAAAGCTCCCAGTTTCTAGCCTCCTCAGAAAGCACAGGGTACCATCACCCAGAAAAGCAAAACAGCCCACTCTGTAGCACTGAGAGTCTAACGCCTCGGGCTCCAGGGACCTCAGACAAGTCCCTCCCCTCCACAAGGATGTTTCACCACATACACAGTGATAAGGCTGGATGAGTTAATCCCCAAGATTCTTTCCAGTGCTCACATTCCATGATCATTAAGTATCAAAAGAGACTGTACATGGTAATCGCAGCTTTGACGTACAATGTGGGGCAGTCATGGCGGCAACGATGCACGCTCAGACCCTAAATGAGTCACCACGATGGCAAACGACAGTTGTTGCTAACACAATACCTTATACTGCGGCTTAATTTTCCATTTACAGAGCACTTGTACACACATTCTCTCGTGTGACCCTCATAAGAACCAGTGAGAGTGACGGGAAAGACGTTATTTCTTTCGCACAGATGATAAAACCAAGTTCGGTGGCCATGTGACTAGGAGTGACAATGGAAAGCCCTGCCGATTGGCCTCTTGACACCTGTCTTCTTTCTGTAGCCTGGCGGTGTCTTTGCTACCTCGACGATCCACGCGTCCACCTGTGATTCTGTCCCTAAAGGCTCTGACCAGGTTAGCTCGAGGTCATTCACCCTACAAGGAAACCCAGGCGTCTCTCCTGGAAAAGAAAGCATCCGAAGTGTGCCCAGAGCCTCTTGGCTCCGTCCACCCAGTGGGTTCTTGGAGGCACAGTCCTTACTCAGAGGGGAGGTGACAGCATCATCCCACATTTGTGTCCCTGCTGCTCGAAATAGAACACACGAGATATCACAGCTCACATGTGGATCTCACTGCGGCATCAGATGTTTCGAAATAATTAAATAAAAGGAAATGGGAGTATGAAGAAGAGAGCCCCAATTTCCACACTACTGCCCCAGGCAAATGAAAAGGAAGGGACGAGCGATGGACAAAGTCAAGGCGAGGGACAGCGCCCCTGCAGGCGCCAGGTTTACTGCAGTTCTGTCCTACGTGGGCCACCTTGGCCAAGCCTTCCTACCAGTGGCAGTGCTGTCACTCCCCTGCCATTTGGCTGGTATGTTCAAAGGGTAAGAGACACCTTCCCCTCTTGCCCCACATCAGGGTAGAGGATATGCTTGGGCAAGCCTCCACTGTCCCCTCACCAAACAGCCCCATTCTCCCACGCACAGAGGTTTGCCCAGGCATGCCCAGCATGGGTGACTGCTCGGTGTCATGTCAGAAAGGTCCAGCCAGGTGAGACCGTTGTTCTCGAGCCCACTCTCCCTGCACCTGTGTCCAGACCTCAGTCCCTCGCCTTGTGGAAGATACCAACCTCCCTGGGCCGTGGCCTCCTCGGCTCTGAACAGGGGTTAAAAACATCCATCTTACCTCTGCCTCACAGAGCTGTCAAAGGACAAAGTGAGATCACACCTGAGAAGACACTTTGGAAACTTACAAGTCCCACACGACGCTCAGATATCACGGCACACCAGGCACCTAGGGTCAAGACTGACCACCTGGGGCACATGCTGGCCTTCACGGCCCAGCCTCCCCCCGGTTAATCAGGACACAAGACTGAGTTCTGGCCAGTGGTGTGTGGGCAGAGCATCTGACCTGTGAAACCTTCCCACACACAATCCCCTTCTCTCTTTTCCCCTCTGGCAGCTGGCAACACAGAGGCAGTGTCTGGGGACCTAGAAAGGGCAGAGCCACAGACAGGAGCCTGGATCCTTGACCGGACACTCGGGGGGTTGCCCCATCATGATCAGCCACATGGGTATTAATATTAGATACCATAGAGGTGGGAGATGCCCTTTACTGTGTTAAGTTACTGAAGTTGGGGGTCATTGGCGATAGCAGATAAGCCACCTGGCTGGCATTGTAACCCAGGGGAGTCACTGCTTCGAAAACTCCTGCAATAGAGTTAGTTGTAAATTCAAGCAAATGGAGAAAAAAGATATAGCAACAAACAGCCAGATTTCCTCATACTTCCTCAAAGCTGTGATGGGATAAAAATGAGACCACGTGAAAGATGTTCCCAGGCTGATGAATGCCAGAGTCCAAGAGTTCTCTGTTCTGTCTGGGTGAAGCTGTTTGAGGAACAGTCAGCACACACACTTGTCCAAATGCAACCGTGATCGAGTTCGTGGTTGAGACGTACTTTCTTTTCTCCAACGCCTAGATTTTCAGTCCTGATGATAAAGACCGGGTGGATCGACCTCTAACTAGTCAAACAGATTAGGTTATCTAATCAGAGTGTCAAATGTCTCCATAATGCGGACAGACTGTGCTGGAAGGGGCCAGATAAGGAACTAATAATCCACCAGGAAAATAAAAAGGACAAAGGATCTGAAAGACGGTTCACAAACATAAAACAGAAACATCTCTTGAGCCTCTGATGAAATGTCTGCCCTGACTCCTGAGAAATAGATACAAAACCAAACGGCAATGAGATACACGTCTCACTCATCAGACTGGCAAAATTAAAATGTGTGACAAGACCCCGTGTGGCCGATAGCACTCTCTTGAATGGGGACACTGGTCCCTCTCCAGAGGGAAGTCAGTTTCATAATATCTATCAACACATAAACGGCAAATCCCTTTTGATTCAGCAGTTCTACTTCTAGAAATCTACCCACCAGACATCCTCACACACGTGCCAAAAGACTCATACACAAGAGTATTCATTGTTTGAATTGCGACAGATAGGAAACGGCCTAAATGTCGGCCTAAACGGTACAAATCACCCAAGCACATACAGCTAGAAAGCGGATGAGAGATCCCGCGGGGAGTGTTGGGGGACGGGGCGGGGGGAGCGGGCAAGCACAGGCCTGCTGCCATTCTACCAGCACGCACAGGCGCACAAGATGGGACACTAGGAGGAGCCCCACCCTCAGGATGCTACGGGAGCGCGAGTCAGCATCCCGTGACAAGGTGTGAGTCTGTGGCCATGCTGCTCCTCACTGTGCTGCTTATTTTCAGCATATGGAACATTAGCCATAATGCAAACAACAGAGCAACAGCTGTGTTTTCAACTTCTTGGCTATCGTGACGTCACACCCATCAAATACAAGCTCCCCCAAAGAGCAAATGATATTGTTCCCAGCAGCACACTCCAAAAGGCCACACTACCTTCCCACCAGAGGAAGGATTCCAGGGCTATCCTTTTTTTGTAGGTGTGATTTCCCCTCTTTTCAGAGTAACTATTTAGTAACTCGTGTACAAAGCGAGCCATCGGAGACTCAGGAACAGTTCTATCATAGAAAGCAGTTACAGCCTTTCTGGAGAGAAATCTAACACTATCTATTAAAATTAAATATACACATGCCCCTTGACCTAGAAATCCCACACTCCAACATGTAGAGTAAAAGCACCAGAATGGAAGGCAACATGCACAAAGACATTTATTACAGCACTGCCCTAGTGGGGAAAGAAACAACCTGAAAGTCCATCAAAAGAGAATGGCTGGCAGTGGGGAGAGGGGAGGGGGGAGGGGCACGACAGGGGGAGGGGATTAAGAGGTACAAACTACTACCAATAAAATAAATAAGCTACAAGGATACATTGCACAGCACAGGAAATATAGCCAATATTTTATAATAACTCTAAATGGAGTATAAGCTATAAAAGCTTTGAATCACTATGTTGTACACCTAAATCTAATATAATACTGTAAATCAACTATGCCCAACAAAAAAAGATAAAATAAGATAAAAATAATAAAAATTAGTAAAAAAAAAAATTTAAGACAATGAATCAATTATGGTACATGAATATTTGGCAATTGTTTTTAAAAATGAGATCTTTATCTGTGGGCACCTGGAAGGATATCTGTGACACATTATTAAATTAGAAAAGCAAGTTGTGAGGGGAAATAGTGTAATTAGATGCCCTTTTGGCCCACAAGGCCCTGCACAATCTTCCCTCCTCCAATTCCTACCACCTTCCCCTGTGACTTCACTTCCTACCTCTTTTCTCGTCACACATTCTGCTCCAGTGGACAGGGTGCATTACCAGGCACAGTCCTGCCACGGGGCCTTTGCACTTATCCTCAGCCTCACTGTTCCTCCCCAGAGATCTTCATGTCTCCCACTTGTCCTTTAGGTCACTGTACAAAATCTGCCTTCTCAGTAAATTCTACCCTGACCTCTTCATTCAAAATTACAAGGTGGGGTGGGGGGCTTTTTCCAGCTTTATTTTTCTCCATAGAACTTATCACTGGCTGACACTTTAGGCATTTCACTATTAGATATTTCCACCTTCTAGACAGTAAACTCCATGAAGGCAGGGATTTTTGTCTCTTGCTCACTATAGTATCCCCAGCATCTAGCACAGCACCTGTCAATTCCCAATGAATGAATGGAAAACCTGTTTGCACCAGGAGAAATGACTGGAAGAAGGCAGAGGAGGCTTTCACCACCTCTGCAGCAGAGAGCTGTCAAAGAAGTAATAGGACTACCTTTCCTTCTGTGTTATTATTCCACCAGTTGCCGTGAATGTATGTTATTGTTATACTTGTTGAAGAGGCATGTAATAAAATAAAAAAGCAAAGATGTAAATCGGACCAAGAGGAAGCAGTGGAGGGCGGGCAAGCCAGAAGGGAGAGAGAGGGAAGCCAGAGCACACCCAACAAATGCTGGCCTCTCTCTTCCCTCCTCCCATCTTAGACCAGGCATCCTCAGAGCTAGCCCCACCCAGCATCTCACGCACAAGCATACTAGGAAGGACAAGCTGTTGCTCATAAAAGAAATCACAGAGTACATTCGAACACAAATACAAACGCTTCTGGGCCATCGCTCCCACCGAGCTCTGCCTCTATGACAACAGGCACCAGAAGAGAAGACCAACTGGTAGAGAAGATGAGGTCTGAAGAGGGCGGTGGTGAGTAGCACGGGGAAGGAGCACTGGGAGTCTGGGTCCCAGCTCTGAACGACCTTGGGCAAGGTTACTTTAACCTCTCAGAGCCACAGGTTCCTCCTGGCTGAAAATCAAAATCAAGATATCTGTCCTTTATTGCACCGTACACATATAAGTAAGGAGACAACTGCCACACCAAGGATGCCATGTGAATAATGTCAAAACCCCTCACTGCATAGAGCCCTGGTTTCCTCGACTTCGTTTTCCAGTTCTTTGCCATTGGTCTATGAGAAAGGCATGCTTTTTCATACGTGACCTTTGGCTACCTGGCTGAAGTCTGATGCTTCTAATATTTTATAGATTCAGAGTCTAAGATTTCCTCTAGCCAGATGATCAGATCGCTAGCAAATAATGACATTTCTATCTCCTCCTCGCGTCCATTGCTCGTGTCTCTCGTCTTGCTCTTGTCTTAGTGCACTGGCTCGGACCTATGGTTCAACGCTGAACAGCAGAGGTAACAGGGCAGTCCTGTCTTATTCTTAACTTGAAGGGAATTTGTCCTATGTTTATTTATTAAGAATAACATTGGCTAACAGATTCTAGCAGCTATCCATCACCAAATTAAGAAAGTTCCCTTCTGTGCTGAATTTGTGATGTTTTCTCATGAAGTGCCAACTGGATTATATTTGAATGCTTTTTCAGCAAAGAGATCATCACATGGTTGTCCCCCACTTAGTGCACTTTTTTGTTTTAAATGAAGTATAGCTGATTTACAATATCGTGTTAGTTTCAGGTATACAGCACAGTGATTCAGTTTTATGTATATTCTGTTTTATATGTGTATATAGAACAGAATATTCAGTTTTATATATATATATATTCTTCTTCAGATTCTCTTCCTATGAAGCTTATTACAAAATATTGAGTATCGTTCCTTGTGCTATACAATAGGTCCTTAATGTGCTTTAATAGAGGACGGCACAGCACTGGACATCCCAACCCAACGCTGATTTTTCATGGTCAAGTGCAAGCCTGTGACCCTAGTCATAATGATGCTTTCCCACCTCAGCTCCAGTGTTCTCTTAACGGCTGCCTTCTCACTTCAACCCTACAACTCCCTAGGCTAATCTCCTCCACCTCCATCCTGAACGCTCACCAGTCCCTAAATGCCACAGGCCTTCACCTGTATGAAGACGATGTCAAGACAAAGTTGACTGTCAACCCATCTCTATGTCATGAAAAATCATCCCACACCTGTACCATGGAAGGGGGCTGATCATATCATTTTCTCAAGATCAACAGACCATTATTTTAATGTAAACACTTCATCATGCACCTGGGCACATTCCAAGATTCACACGAAGCTGTTCCAAACAGGAACAGGATGCTGCGGAGGGAAGTGAGCTCCCCACTCCTGGGGGTATTTAAACAGAGGTGGGAATGCCCCCCCACGATACTGTTACATGAGATGAAGAGCGGCCCAGGGTCTCCAAACCTGTGAAATGAGGGTCACAGATCAATCAAAAGGAAAAGGAGGAGCCAGAAGTAGGATTCATTGAGCACTTCCAAGCACTTTATACACATTTCCTCAGTCCTTACAATACCCTTTTAAGTATTAGGATACATAGAGAAGTTGCTCACACGCTCACACACACACACATACACACACACACACACCCTGTTCAAGGTGACAAAGCCAGGTATGCACAAGGGCCTCTGCTCCAGTCCTTACACCCCTCCACTCCACCACTCTGCCTCCCACTACAGGGCATGAAAGCGCTTGTTAAGCTGCCTAACACAGCAGCAGCCACCTAATGGGCCCTTAATGATTCTCCCCAGATTGAGATGGTCAAAGGTCCCTCCCGCTGAGCAAAGGCAATTTTCTCCTCTGCCAAGCAAAGCAGAAACTTCATCCCGGCTCTTCACGCACAGGAGGTCTGACTGTGTGGCTTTTATGGCCAGCCCTTTCCACCTTTCCAAAATATATTCAGAAACACGATCTCATGTGAGCGTCACACCTCTGGACAGAGAGGGTCACTGAGGCTCACATGTGAAAGGTCTGCCCAAGCTCCCACAGCTGCACCAATACATTCACATTCTGCGACACCAACACCATCGTGAGCTTCATCCCAGCCAAGGCCTCATGGGCAAAAGGACAATCTCAAGCATTTCATCAAAAAGCAGCTACAATTAAACCTATGTTCAA
This sequence comes from Hippopotamus amphibius kiboko, assembly GCF_030028045.1. Classification (NCBI taxonomy): domain Eukaryota; kingdom Metazoa; phylum Chordata; class Mammalia; order Artiodactyla; family Hippopotamidae; genus Hippopotamus; species Hippopotamus amphibius. Next base: position 59,503,685 of record NC_080190.1, on the reverse strand, counting down.
AGCCAAGTTGGTGGCATGGATGAGTGGGGCAACAGGCACTCCATAACTGTTTGGTGACAGGGATGAGGAAGGAATCAGCCCAATTAAGCTTGGCCAATCAAGCACAAACAATGCTATCACCTTAGACTTGGACCATATGACCTTTAAATCCTTGGAGTACACCTGTGCACCTCTTTTATAATCTAAGAACCGAAGTATCTATTGATAGCTCATTCCCACCAGCCCCAGGATAAAGCAGCTCCTGCAAGTGGAGGCCACAGTTTAGTTCCAAAGGTAAGTTTATTGTCAGAGGTCATCACCATGCTGCCTCCCCTCCCTACAAGCCCTGGTAAACACCAAGGCCACTTTATTGGCCAGTGACTCAACCAGAAACCTGGTGGACCTCCAGGCAACTTCTTGGCCTTCAAGCATGTGGCCAAAGTCAAGCTGGTCAAGGGATGCAGCAAATTATTTGGACCAAGAGCCAAGGCAGATGGCACAGACCAGGCTAACGTTTACATATCCAGGCAGCACTGAGTTCTGAGCAAGGAAGAGTAGATGCCCAGCCCTTGTTCCTTTGTTTGCAAGAAGATCCATATCACCTAAGAAACTAACCTTGCTTCTCACCAAAACTACATCATACTAAGGGGCACTGAGAATGGGATCATCCTTTATACAATTCACCATTCCAGTTGGTTGATGACGGCCTTCTGAATTTATTCCAATTCGCAAGGCACAGAAACTCACCACTGCATGACAGCAAAATCTGATGGCATCTTCCATCCCAACCAGGGCACTAAAGCCTGGGGTAGGATAGAGAGATGCCCTTGTGAGAGTAACTTTTCAGGTTCTGATAATGTGCATGTCTGTTATAGACAGAAGCACTCAGAGAAAAGGACAGAGGCTCACTCTTGCAGCATGACTTGGAGATCAGAGAGGTTACACGTTGTATGATCTCATTTATATGAAATGGCCAGAACAGACAAATCATAGAGACTAAAAGCAGTCTAGCAGCTGCCAGGCTGGCAAAAGGCAGGGGATGGGGAGTGACTGCTTAAGGGTAATGTAATTTCTTTTGGGGAGGTGATAAAATGGTCTGGAATTAGTGGTGATAGTTGCGCAGATCTGTGAATACACTAAAAACCATTTCACATGGGTACACTTTATGGCACATAAGTGATGTCTCAATAAAGCTGGTTTGTTTGTTTTTTTAATGCTGATGGTAGAGAGGGAAAAACATGAGTGTACCAAGTTAGGAAGTGCTTCTGTGCCTCACATCCTACCATTGCACTGGGTCCTCATCTCTTCAGCACTCTGAGGAGTCCTATAGCTGTGGGACCTGCACCCCACACACTGTCCTTCACTTGTCCAGCCCTCAGCAGGCCCCTCCTGCCAAGCAGCCGCCCTCCTCCCTCCCATGGACTCAAGGGTTCTAAGCAACCAAGGCAGGCATGGGAACGTTCTCAGAACAGTCCCAGGAAACAGCTCTGGGAACATTCATTCATCTGGAAGAAAAGCTGGCTGCTTTTGCCAGAGCCCGGGATGAAGGAGAGCGTGAAACCAGAGAGACGGCCACCCTCCTCCTAGGAGAAGCAGGAGCTGGTGGGAAGGGAGATCTCGAGCCCGACAGTTGACATCATCATTTGTGTTCCTCCAAACTGTGTCGAAGGAAAAGTACACTGTGGGGCTGCAGGCAAGACAGACTTCAGAGCAAAACACATCAGGCATAAAAACTGCTAGAGGTTCCATTAGCAAGACAGCGAAAACAGGATTCCCCCATCCCCCTGTTGCCCTCAGGGCCCCTCAAACTGCTAAAAATAAAGCAACAGGCCCTGGTATTTGTGATGCCAGAGTTCTCAGGAGTCCTTGCAGGGCTAGCCTCCCTTGGGCTTCCTCCAGTTGTCCTTGCCTCCCTTTCTCCACTACTTCAGCATGGATTTCTACAGCACAGGCAGGCAGCAAGGGGTCCAGGACTGAGAAAAACATTTCCACCAATCAGATGTCCGACTGCAAGGATGTGGTCCAGAATTTGAGAATCAAACATGTAGATGCTCAACTGAGCGTCTATATTAGTGGGGGCGGGGGTTGGGTGTGATGCAGATCCAGTCAATGATTGGACACCTCACCTCGAACCTCTGGGGTCCTGGCCACTGTTTAGGGGAAGGAGTCAAAAATGGGAGGGGGGAGAACGGCTGGGGCAATAGGTAAGCCTGAGCTCACACCCACCCTCTCCCATTACACTGCAGGAAGCGCCGCCCCTTGCCCCTTGCACAGGCCCCCACCCCCAGGGCTGCCTGATACTCATGCAGAACCATAGTCTCCTGGAGAGAGAACAGCCTGGGACCAATACAGCTTGGTGATCTGAGTACAGACCATGCACCGGACTGCCTGGCCTCTCACCCCGCTCTGCCCCTTCCAAGCAGGGTGACCATGGACAAGATACTGAACATCAGTTCTCCATCTCTAAAAGGAGGGTAAAACACTTCCTACCTCACAGGGTTAATCCAAAGCTCTTAGAAAAGTGCCTGACACGTAAACGTGCGCAATAAACGCCAGATGCCATTGGGGACCCACGAAGAGTGTCTCTTGAAGGAAGCTGCCGGCGTTGGGGGCGGGGCATCTCTTGTTTGTCCAGGGCTGCCCGACACGTGGCAGGATGTTGACTCTTCCCGGCCCCTAGGAAGTAACTGCTCACAGTTGAGTAGATCCTCCTCTAGGCCAGGTCAAAGCAGGTGAGTGGGGAGGACAGGATTCAAACCATGATTTGTCTGACCCTAAACCATGCCTTGAACCCTCCATCAAACTGCTTCCTGTAAAACCACAGTGGACACACAAAAAAGCCCCTCCTGTCAAGGCCAGTGAGGGAGAAAGAAAGAGGAATTGAAAAAATATAAAATAAAATAAAATAAGCCTCTTCAAAAAAACAATTGGCAGTCATGACATTTACTAGTTTTTGAAAGTTATCAAATTCTCCTCTTCAGGTCCTTTGAGATTACCTGATGTCAGAGCACAGACACCAGGCTGTCACTTAGCAGACAGTTCTCATCAGAGGTGGGCGCCTCGAAAGCCAATGCTTTTCTCTGAGGGCCTCAGGGTAACTGGAAACTCTCAGTCCTGGCTTTACGGCCTTGGTCCTCCCCCAGCGCCTTCCTTTCACGGGCAGCTCAGGGTGGCCACCATATGCCACTGCAGCCCAGAGAGGCTCTGGGACACCCCAGAGGCCTGGCGCCACCTGAGGTGTGGCTCCAAGAACACACTGACCTATAAAACAGCCTGGAGGCTGAACACAAGGCAACAGCCATAAAAACAGGCAGTTCTAACAGCAGCCACCCCAGCGTCGGCAGCAAAGAAGCCACAGAGTGATGTTCCTTCCCCAGCACCCCACCCAGCTGCCACCCAGGGACAGGGGATTGCGAGGTCCTCCGAGGCCACCTGGAAGAAGAGGCCCTTTACTGAGTGCTCGCTAGCTGCCAGGGGCTACATGGGAGGCCCTCCTTCACGGAGCTTAAGCAGATAACGCAGGAAGAGCTGGCACCCTGCCTGCTGCCGGGAAGGACTCCGTGAACGACACCCTCATCTTTCCCAAGCCTAAAAGCACCTCAGCAAGCTGGACGTGATTCCCACCGTTCAGATGGGGAAACTGAGGCTCAGAGAAGTTACACAACTAGGAAGGGACTGCACTGGGCTCCAAGCCAGGCCTGTCTCTAAATAAGGGCGCTGCCGACCCTCCTCTGGATGGTCCCTGCGGAGGCCAGGTGATGGGGCTTGGCAGCCTGTCAGCCGTCTGCTACGTGTCCCCCCCCTCACACACACAGAGCACATGGGCGTTGGGGGCAACGTCTGGCTTCTGCTGGGACAGTCCCCAGCAGTGTCTCAGGGGAGGAGCCCCGGGCAGCCTCCCCACACTCTGCCATGGCTGGCGCAGGGGGTGGGCGCCACCTCCCACCCCCCTTTCTGGAAAGCTTTCTCATGGCCCACGCCAGGCCCCGCAGGGCCTGGGGCCGCAGGAACATGGCAATATTAACAGAAGCAGCTGAGACTTCGAGTACCTCCTGAATGCCACCTGCTTCCCCCGTATCAGCTCAGTAAGAAAACGAACATGCACAGGTAGGCAGCTTGTCCAAGGTCGTGCAGCTGTAAATGGCAGAGCCTGGGCTGAATCCATGCTCCCCGTGACACCACCTCACCTCTGGGGACACAGTCACAGATGTGCCCACTCGTGCCATCTTCTAGCCACACTGGAACGGCTCCAGCCTGGGCCTCCTCCTCAGGGTCCACCCTCCACCCTTCCCCAGACCCCCTGGCCTCCCCTGGCCCCTCTGTCTTCATCCTTTTGCAGCTAACACTGCTAAAAGGTCAGGCTGGCTCTAAGTTTAGGGTCACCCAGCCCTGTCCCGTGTCCCACTCCCACTGTCAGTAAAGAGGTGAGACAGTCAGGTACCAGCCCCTCCTCCAGAGAAACGCCCAGACCCCAGAGGTCCTTGACACAGCACAACCTCCTTAGAGTCAAGAAAGACATGTTTGCTTCTGGCAGTTCCCTCCTGCCTAGTCCTTTCTGGGGCCCCAAGTCAAGAGGAACTGAGCAGACAGCACCACTCCAACACTGGGCCCCGTGGTGACCCAGAGCCCTCCCCTTCTGAAGCAGGCAGAGCCATCTGGCATGTGCCGTGTTCAGCCAACGAACTCTTGCAAAGAGCCATCTTGGTGGTCCCGATGCCACCGCGGGCACACTGACCACAGAGAAGCCCCTACGTGGACTTTGGGGATGCTGACCTTCCCAACGGCCCTTGACTCCACCACAGCTGGCCGTAGCAGTGGCCTTGCCCCATCCTCCCTCCCTGTGACTGTCTGTCTCCAATAAATCCCCCTGGCCAGCTTGGAGTCTGACTCACCTGACCCGACAGGGTATGTGACCCTGCACTTAGGACACCTCCAGGGCTAGATGTCTAGGCAACCTGTCAGCAAATACAGGGATTTCTCAGATAGAAAGGGAAACAAGACAGGAAGAAGAACTGTGGAGCAGGGGTGGAGCTGAATGGCGGACAGGGTGTGAATGGGATGCTTCTCAGACTGAAGAAGTGACCTGGTCTCGTTCGGCAGTGAGAAGGGGATAAGGAGAGGCAGCAGAGGAAGAGGAGAGCAGTGCTGCAGCCAAGGGGAGGACTGGGCCCCTTACCTCTGTCATCAAGGTGCTGCTCGGCCTGCGCAGGACCTTGCCATCCCGCGTCCCTGGGCTGTAGCTGGGTGGAGTCCTGCAGAGGGAACATCCCCCTGGTGCGCAGGCCTCCTAGAGTCCCCTACACTCTCCTCCCCTTAAAAACATCGTCCCCTCACACGCTGTGGTTGGCAAGCCCCACCGCCATGTCCACACCCTAACCCCCAGAACCTACAAAAGCTTCTTTCAAGGCAAAGGGGGCTCTGCAGGTGTGATGAATTAAAGGCTGTTGTGATGGAGAGAGTAGCCTGGATGATCCCTAAATGTGATCACAAGAATCCTGAGGAGAGGGAGATCTGACTACAGAAGAGAACATAGGAGATATGACGGCGGAAACAGAGACCGCGGTGATGCGCTTCGAAGCTGGAAGAAGGGGCCACAAGACAAGGAACACAGGAGGCCGATGGAAGCAAAGAAAGGATGATCCCCTCGGAGCCTCCAGGAGGAAGCAGTCCTGCAGATGCCTTGACTTCAGTCCAGTGAAGCCGATTACAGACTTCTGATCTCCAGAGCTGGAGGAGAATAATTTGTGGTGTCTAAAGGCACTATGTGTGTGGTCATTTGTCACCTCAGTGATAGGAAACTAATACACACACTCCGTCCACCTGGAGAGGGAGGGCACGTTCTCCAGGCTCAGCACTGCGCTAGCCACCGGAGGTTAAGCCACGTCCCTGCCCTCCTAGATCTTCTGGTTGTTCTCACTCCTCCTACGTCTCCCCTCCCAGGGTCCTTGTGGCCTGGAATACGCTGCCATAAGTCCTCCCCATCCTTGCAGCTTCCAGCCAGTCCTCCCAAGAAGCATCACTGCGGCCTCAGAGACGTCAGAGGCACCACTCCCCCTGCACTTTCTTTGCCCGCCCTGCCTGGCCAACGTCCCCTCTCCTTAGGACTCACTTCTGCAGAGAAGCCTTCCTGGAGCCTTGTGCCAGTTGAGGACAGACCCCTGCCGTCTTCCACAGTCCTTCAATTCTCTCTAGACTTCCATGTGTGCGTGTGCTCACGTGTGTGTGTCACAGGGCGATCACCTGCTCCATCAGGCCCTGACAACGGGATTATTTGGCCCTGGAGGCAGGGACGGTGAATGTCTCGTTCACTCCTGAACCCGTGGTAGGCACTTTCCCAATGCCCCCTGCCCAGAACTGCTTTGTTTCGCACCTCTGCCAGAACAAGCCATCCCTGGACTGCTGGGGTGTGGGTTCTATGCTATGTGCCAGGTCTTTCCTCCCGACTATACAGACTCCCTAAAGGCAGGAACCTCAACTTCCCCTCCATCTGCACTCACCGACAGAGCGGAAGCGCGAGTGACATCGGGTGCTCGTGTAGACTAGGCCGGACAATCCCTGAAACTTGGTCGACAACACGTTTAAAGAGAAAGAGCATGGAAGTCTTTGAATAATCACACTTTTCTTTAAAAAAAATAAAAATAAACAGCTGATCAGCACCCTCAGGTCTGATTCAGAAGTAGGAGGAAGTCTGGACTCAAGTCTCAGTACACAGAAAGAGATAAAGCCCCAGACACCAAAGCCTTCAGGGAGGAATCTCACCATGACCTTTGGGCAGTGGTCAAACCATTTCAGAACAGAAGAGGCATGTAGAAGAAGGCCCCAAGAGGGAGGGACCACTCGGGAAAAGTGGAAACAAGGTGGCAGAATCACAATCACCTCCAACTAGCGGACACCACCCAGTCCCCATCCTCGGGCCCCACGATGGCTGCTCCTCGGCCTGGAGCACATGCTGCCCCCGAATTCTTCCCGGCCACCTCCGTCCTCAAGCAGGTCTCAGCTCAATGACACCTCCTCAGAAAGGCCTTCCCTGGCCACCCACCGAGGTAGCCCCTCAAGCACCCTTGATCCCATCCCCCAGTCTTCTCCACTGTGCCACTGGAAACTATCTCATCCATTTATCGATGGATTATAGATTATCTGCCCCCACGCCTACTCCCAACCCAGCCCTTTTCCTTACTGTTTGCCCAGGGCTTCAAACAGTACCTGGTGTATGGGGCGCTCGAGAAATCAGAATGGTCCCACACTGTATACATCTGGAAGATACTGGGGTACACAGACCCCCTCACAGAGCCCTAGCCTGGTGGCTCCCCAAAAAGTAAACAGTCAGCCCATCTGTGGAGTCTCTCTCTCTCTCTCTCTCTGTCTCTCTCTCTCTTTAGCACAGAATCTCTTTCCTCCCCAGCCGGCCAGCAGCACTGTCCATTTCATGATGGGAATGGAGAATCTTGAGGTCAAGCACAGCAGATCCCAGTCAAAAACAGCTCACTGGCTAAGTGAAAGGAGCCAGACACAAAAGGCCACATATTATGTGATTCCATTTATATGCAGCCACAGAGACAGAAAGTAGATTAGCCAGAGGCTGGGAGGAGGGGCAATGGGGAGTGACTGCCTAATGGGTACAAGACTTCCTTTTGGAGTGATGAAACTGTTCTGGAATTAGATGATGGTGATGGTTGCACAACTGTGCAAATATACTAAGAACTACTGAAAGTGTACACTTTAAAAGGCTGCATTTTATCTCAAAGACAGAAAAGACAAATGCCATGGAGTGCTCAGAATTGCAGCCTCAGAGTCAGACTGTCCAGGCTCAGCTCCTAGCTCAAGCCTGTACGAACTCAGGCAAATTACTTGGCCTCCCTGTACCAGTTTCCCTATCTGTAAATGGGGGTAATAACTGTGCCAACCTCGAGAGAGTGTTGTAAAGATTAAATCTGACCCTGATGTGTAGGGGACTTCGGTTGACTGCTTTCCAAACGTCCATCTTCCCCCTTCTTTGCAGACCCTATTTTCCATTCAGGGACCTTTAAGGTTCTGAAGACTCTGACCATAACCCCTGGCCTCAGCCTATCCAATTAGAGTGACCCTCAGGACCTGTGCAAGCTATCCTGGAACAAAAGTTTTTTATTTCCTGCCACATATGAAAATAACAACACATGCCCTCTGGAGCTGTGGCAGCCATCTTAGAACCCAGAGGCAAAGCAGCCTCAAGATGAGGCCATCTGTTAGGAAAGCACACTGGAGAAACAAAAAGAAACTGGGTCCCTGGAGACATCATTGAGCCCCTGGATCAAGCCTCACCTGAAGTCACCCATCTTTTTTTTTTTTTTAGCCACCCATCTTTCTAATTAAATGAGCCAATGAAGTCTCTTAAATGTTTAAGTCAATTAAAGTCAGCATTTCTGCTACTTGCAATCAAAAGCATTATAACTGATTCAGCTACATAAAGTCCTCCATGGTGGGCCTGGCACATAGCAAGTTCTCAAAAGGGTGAGCTATGGTGATTTTTTTTTTCTCTCTAAACTTGTCCTATGCTATTCACCAGGGTCAATGTTCACCTAGATGTCTACAGACAAATACTATTGCCTTATAACTAGATATCAGCTTAGCATCTTATAATGCAATTCCAAGTCCCTGAGATGGCAAACCGCAGACAACTTCACCAAAGACCCTAAAATCAGTGCACACAACAAGCACTCATGGAGTGATTCACTGTGTGCTCAGACAGGATCAGGTGAGCTGGGGGAGGAGTATGAGAGAAGAACAAGGCATGTGATCATGACCCGACAGAGACCAAGGTCTGCAAAACAGTCAAGCATATATTTGCCTCCTTACATGATTTAAGCGATTCTACAGTGAAAGCTAAAAGGGTTCAAGGAAGGAGATTGGTGGGGGGTGGGTGTCCTGGTGGTCTTCTGGTTTCTCTTGGTTCCCTTTGCGCCTACACACGGGTCAGATCCAAACGCACTCCTTCTGAGAACGTATGGAGGAAACAGCACATTAGGCTCAGCTCCAGGTCTCATTCCCACAAACCCCAAAGACAGCGTACACATTCCACATATGTGGCCAGAGACCAGCACATCCTAAGACATGTGCACAAAGATGACTAGACTATTCAAGGAGTCCAGTCAATTTCTCTTCCCCTAATTTCTTTTCTCCTCCCCTCTTTTCCTCCCAATGCAGTAAGAATGTAATGCATGAAACAATTATTCTTCAGAACCCAGGGGCAGGTGTGGAGCCTCAAATCCAGAGAAAGCAAAATGTAAATGATACAAAAAGAGATCAAGATCCATGAATATTCATATTCCTTTCCCTTATGATGGGAACCAGACTTGTGCAGGATCATCAAGCTCCATTTCCTCTGAATTCCTCAGAGGAATTCACGGTCGGCATCTCATCATTCTGCCTGAACAAAGAACGCAACACGGCGTCCTTGCCTCCAAGAACTGGCTATTACACAGGTACATACCTACCTGAAAATTCACCCACCTCGAGATTTAAGATATGCGCATGCCCTGTGTGCATTTAGACCTCAATTTTAAAAATGAAAGTAAAAAGACTGGCAGAGGACTTCCCTGGTGGTGCAGTGGTTAAGAATCCGCCTGCCAATACAGGGGACACAGGTTCGAGTTCTGGTCCGGGAAGATCCCACATGCCACGGAGCAACTAAGCCTGTGCGCCACAACTACTGAGCCTGCGCTCTAGAGCCTGCGAGCCTAGAGCCCGTGCTCTGCAACAAGAGAAGCCACTGCAATGAGAATCCTGTGCACCGCAATGAAGAGTAGCCCCTACTTGCCGCAACCAGAGAAAGCCTGTGCACTGCAACCAAGACCCAACGCAGCCAAAAATAAATAAATAAGTAATTTTTAAAAAAGAAAGAAAGAAAGACTGGCAGACTCCTTCTCATCGTTCAAGGCATGTTTCACGTGCAACATTCTTGGGGGAGCCTTGCTCTCTCACCACTGAGAATGAGTCTCTACCTGCTCGCCTTGCCCTGCACACACCCCTGACCCGGCTCCCAGCCCCAAATGAAACAATCTATGTGAAGAGTCCTCTAGAGGCTGTTGCTCCCAGGAAGACCAAGCTGGGGCTGATCCATCTCTGGATCCCCTGCACCAGGCAGAGGCATACGATAACTTTACTATGGGGATCAATTACAAACGGCCTGGAACTCTTTCCCACACGATAAGACTGGAAGTTCTCAAGGTCTGTGTCTTCCACCTCTTGGGACAGCTGTGTGACCCTGGAGCAATGATTAACCTCTCTGAGTCTCAGCTCCTGAACAGCACCTGCCCTTCAGGGCTGCTGTGAGGATTTTACCAGCTAAAATGCAAGGCGACCAGCTCAGAAGATGACACATCTTAAGTTCTCAAGAAATGGCAACTCCGCTGCCCCAACCTTCCCCCGGTCACAGTACAGAGTTTAAAACTTCCCAGGAGCCCAATAAAACCTGGTTGACTGGAATGCAGCAGCCCCACCCCGGGTGCTCTGTGCATCTCTCCAACATATGCTGTGCCTCTGTAAAGAGCTCAAAGCCAGTCGGGCCCCAGAACAATGCTTTTGTCTAAAATCAGACCCAAACAGTAAATCGGGAAGCCCGTGGAGGCATTTGAGCCGAGTTTGGGTTCCCAGAGCCTTCCTTAGGGGAGGTGGTCCAGGCTGCAGGCCAGCTCATGCAACAATGTAAGTACACACCTAGGGTTTAACCAGCATAAACCCCGATGCCCTGATTCTCCCCTGTGCTGTCACTCCCCATGTGCAACTAAAATGCTCACCTCTCTGTGCTCTGACAGGATGTTTGCGTTTGAGCTAAAATTGCCTTCTCTGTCCAAGTTGTGGTACCCCTGTCCAGCACAGTGTGATAAGGAACTTGGCCCCTCTCACCATAGCTGGTGGCTGGCCTGACAAAGGCCCCTTCACACGGGAAATGAAAGAAGGAGATGAGGGGTGGGGTGGAGAACAAATTTGTCATTTTATCAAACACAGGCAAAGACTGTCTGTGAGAGAGAAGCTGCTGTCTGACACTTAAACACACAGAGCACACAAAACACCCTTTCTTCTGCGGAAGCCAGGCGTAAGACACTTCAGGAGCCCGGGCCAAGTGTTGGGCAAGTGGGGTGGGGAGAGGCTACCTTCACAGGCTTACCCCAGGCACCCACACCCTGCCACCACTCAGGCCTGGATGCACACCTGTCTCCTCCTGGTGAAGGTGTCCTGAAGGGTTCAACCTCAGCTTCAAGAGGGAATTAACTACCATCAGTGCTCAAGAAGCCGCAGACAAGAAAGAGATTCAGTGCCCAAAGTATAAACGTAACCAATGTGGATTATTAGTCAATTAGTCAGCAGGAGTTTGCTGAGTGCTCATGTGTTCATTCATTCATCAATTTCCACCAAGTGCCCACTCTGTGTCAGGCTGAGTGCTTGGTTCTGGGGATACAGAGGTAAATGAAGCCCACAGCCCAACATGTGCCAAATCCCAAAGGATCCAGAGTTAGGAGTTTACAATCTAGCCAGAGAGCTGGGCAAGGGAAGCACCGCGTAAAGAGCTGGGCAAGGGAAGCACCGCGTAAAGAGCTGGGCAAGGGAAGCACCGCGTAAAGAGCTGGGCAAGGGAAGCACTGTGTAATTCTCCAGGGATGGTCTCCATCCCCCACCTCACACAGCGCTTTGTGTAAGGTGACCCGACGGTGGGCTCAAACACATCTGCTTCTGAAAAATGACATCATTCCACCTGGATTCATACTGAACATGGTGGCCACTATCTATTGACTAGTTCTCATGGGCTAGGTAGAACTTTCTCTGTGGTCTACATCTTACCAGCCAAGGAAGCTGAGGCTTGGGGAGGTCAGACAACTTGCCTAAGACCACACAGCCCATCAGTGGTGAAGGTAAGAGCTGAGCCCAGGTCTGGGTGCCCAAATCCCACACCCCTCCCACCTCACCACGCAAGCAGAGGAAACAGCACCCATGTCTGTCCCTCGCTCAGCCCCAAATCAACTGTGGGCTCCCGCAAGGAAGCACCACCATGAGAGATGCCCCTGGGATCCTCTTCAGAGCCCAGCCCAGTGTAGGACAAGTTGCCAAAGAACAAACTATTTGCTTAACTGAGTGACTGTGGCAGGATAGACGTGAGATAAGGGGGGGTGGGAGGGGAAAAGAAAGATGATCCGGAAGTCTTCCTGGAGGAGCTCAGTGTAGAGAAACATGTTTTTGATGCCTCAGAACACATAATCCCCGCTGGAGGAAAAAGTCTAAGGACAAACACTAGATGTTATGTAAACCTTCAATCAGGCACTTGGCCTGCCTCAGTGCATCAGTAACACAGGGTCCCCAGTAGGGGAAACTCAAGAAGTCACCCCAGTGGGAGGCTAGGGCCGGAGAAGGGCCCTTGTCTTGGCTCTTGGAGCCCCAAAGGTTCCCTGGTTCACTCACAACTCACAGTGCCCCCACGGGCATTCACAGGATGGGAAGGCTGCCCAGGACAGAAAACAGGTGGGCCAACCAGACTCAAAAACCTCTCCGCAGACCCTCAGCCTTCTCGGAGAAGCATCTTCCAGGCCCGCCAACGCTTTCCATCCCTTTTAGCCCCTCTGTAATTATCTCCACCTGCCTGATGCTGAGGAAGGGGGTGGTGCCGGGCAGAAGATGTAGAGACAAAATCAAAATCCTTACAAAAACACCGGGGACCCTCAGAATTGTCTCATCCAATCCTCATTTGGTACGCACTGCTGGCCCCTGGCTACCATGCTCCCTTCATACGGGCTCTTCCTCCCCACCTCAGTGGCATCCTCAGCCATGGCTACTGATGGGGGAGAGAGGTCAAAACAACGTTCCATCTCCTCCCAACAGGAGCCATCTGTTAGGCACCGAAGAGGCACTAAGTGCTCAAGGTGACCATCTCACTTAACCTGAGCCAAAAAACCCTACGTGGCAGGTATTTTCAGAATTCACGTTACTGATGGAGAAAGTGAGATTGCCAAGGTTAATTGTCCGCAGCCACCGAGCTAGTGCAGGTAGAGCTGGGATTCAAGCCCACTTTTTTCCCACTCCAAGGCTTGGCTATAAAGTTCACATGCCTGAATTTAAAGAGCCCAAAGTTAACATTCAAAACAAGTGCTGCCCCTCTGCAGTGGGGAGAGGGGAGGGGAAATGACACATTTGCTCCAAAGCTGCCAAAACTCAAAGCACTTCTAGAACTTTTCTTTGGAAATCGCCTACAGAGGTAATTTACACCCCACCCAGAACTTTCAGATTCTTAGGTGTAATCATAATTACACATTTGGGGGACCAGAAATACCTTACCCACGTTGCCTTCCTCTCTTATTCATTATACTTGCCTGAAAACTCCCTTGGACAGTTTTCTAAAATCAAATTGACTTTCAAATGCTGAGAGATGTCACCCCAGCAACATTCAAAAGAATGCACCAATGCTATCACCAGCCTGTTCCCAAGGAGAGACCTTCATTTTCCAAGTAAGGGTGAAACCATTTGTTCGTTCAGTCCTGCATTTATTCGAGAAGAATCTTGTGATGCTGGACACTGCTGTAGGTTGCTAAGGAAACAGAGATAAACATAAAAAGGTCCCTGTCATCTTGGAGCCCTCAACTTGGGGATGATACTTTAGGCAACTTTTGCATAGGACCTCCAATCCCAAGCACTACAGATGCAAAGATGAACAGCATACAGTCTCAGACTTCAGGAATGCTACATCCCAGCAGGGGGACAGGCAGGCCAGCTGCCCCCTCTGGAAAACAGAGTGACCACCTAGGAGGTGACTGTCATGGTCCATGTTAGGATGAGTCAATCTCCCAAAGGCAACCAAAGTGAAATAACAGTAATAACTGACACTTATCTAGCATTTGTGATGTACCAGATGCTACTCTAAGTAATTAACACACACTATCCTCCCAATAACCCCACGAAGTGATTACTATTACTAGTCCCACTTTCCAGGTGAGTAAACTGAGACTCTGGGAGTTTAGGCAATTTATAAAAGGTCTAAAAGTCAGCAAGCAGCGAACTACGATTTGAGCCCACAAAGTCTGGCTCCAGAGGGCATGCTCTTGCTAACTACACTGCACTAACTGAAATGAGAGATGCTGCCCATCTGGACGGGTGCGTTCTAGTCCACTGGGTTTTAAAAAAGCAGCCACATCACTCACGTTCTCACTCACATTCGATTCCTTGTTGTCTCAGCAGTGAACTCCTGAACTCACTCTGGTAAAACATGACATCTGAACTGGATAGACTGGGCTAAAGGGAAGTGACATTTCCAAGGGTGAAGCACTTCAGCATGGGGGGAAGGGGGGTGCGGGAGTGGGGAGGAAGGCAAGGGACCTGGGAACCAGCCTCTGCCATTCATTGCCCTCCTGCTTTCGATGTTCCAGGCAAAGAGCCCCTCCAGGTACTAAAGCAGGAGAGTGCTGAGGGGAGGACAATCCTGTCACATCATAGGGAGGACGTCAGTCCACCCCCCCCACCCTCATCAATTCACCACCCCTTAAACTGGTGGCGAACAAGGGCCAATGCCACCTGGTGACAGCCAAGCCACCTGATGACAAGCCTTTCTCTTTGTTCTCTTTGGAATGTGTAGGGTGGAGGCATCTAAGCCCCTTGGCCCCTTTGGTCCTGAAGGTGTTTAAGAAGCAGAATAGCTTACAAGCTGAAGGCAGGGACAAGAATGGGGAGAGTTGAGGGAAGCCCAGAGCAGCGGAGGAAGTGGCTAAGAGTCAACACTCTGAAGCCAGAAAATTCTGAGTTTGAATGGAGTCCTGCCACTCACTAAGTGATGCCCCTTGGGCACATGCTATACCCACTGCAAGCCACAGCATGTGCTCAGCTACAAAATGAGGATAATGGTAATAATATCTACAACACAGGCTTTTTGAGGGGATTACGTGAGATAAAGCATGCAGAGTGCTCAATAGCGCGTGTGATGCCTAATAGCACCCCGTGTTAATATTCAGTATTATATTCCGAACATTCCATTTTAACACTGAATATTAATATTCAATATTAACATCCAGAGTTATTACTGGGTCATGGTCATCGTTAATTACAGCAGAGCCAGCCATGGACGGCAAAAGCCCTCACCCAGTGGCACTCTGGAGCCCCTCTGCCATCTGAGTGTTCTCCAAATCCACTTCCAACTCCTCCTGGGTGCACGACATTTCCCAGGGTGCCTTGTAGTTCAGGTACCATGTGACAGTTCTGACCAATGGACTATGTGGGCAGAGTAATATGAATGACTTCCAGGTCTACTGTCACAAAACCACACCTCATGATCCTTACTTCTCATTCCGTATCTGTCAGATGGATGCAGAGGATTCAGCAGAGACCTTCAGGGCCCCCTAGAAATGGCAGGTCCAGAGGTGTAAGGAGCCAACCCTGAATGACTGCTTAGCACAAGTCCCTACCCCACCCCCCCAAACCCCCCCCCCCCAACACTACCAAAGGTACTTCACATGAGCAATACATAAACTCCTGTATTAAGTCCTTGGCATGTTGCGGTTGCTTATTACAGCAGCTGGCCTAACCTAATACGCATAATTAATCAAGCCTCAAAGTGGACTCATAGTCTCCTCTTAGCTCACTGCTTCCATGACCACTGCACACACCACAGAAGAATCTAGATACCATCATATGGTCCAAGAGGGAAATTAGTGTCTGTGACTGGTTAGGTGTGGAAAGCATGAGGAAGAGCCAGCAGCAACTCTACAGAAGCAATGGAAGGACCACTAGTCTAGAAGAAACGGGACAGCCCAGCAGTGGTGACACCTCTGCTCATGGTGGGTCCAGATGCTTCATGAGAGCAGCGGAGGAGAATGGAAACAGCATGGTCTCTGAGGCCAAGCAGACGGGAATCCATGATTTACAGAGGAAAGGAAACCTCTCGGAGCTGCAGTCTCCACATGATGTGGATAACATACCCGCCTCCGTGTTCTGTGCCATCGTGCTGGCATCTTGAAATCAGCCACGGTGAGAGTACTTACACCATAGGAATTGACAACTGCTACACATCAGGGCTTCCCTCCTAGAGATTAAACACTTACCAGCACATCACTGCATAAACAGGAGTCAGCTAAATGGAACAGGAGAGGGAGGCCAAGGAAAGAGAATTCCAGCTAGAGTGGATGGCATCTGTGAAGGCCCAGAGGTACCGAAACAGAAAGTTTAACAAAGTGAAGAAAATCCTCTACAGCTGGGTGCAGAGAGCTTGGGAAGAAAGTCTAAGAGGAACCCAGACAGGGCAAGAGCTGGATCTTGTGGAAGGACCAGCCTTTAATAGTAGCTACTTGTTCTAGTCATCTATTGCTACATTAAAAAAGTACCTCATTCACTAGGACCATTCTTTAACTCCTCTGAATAAGCTGCCCTGGACAACCACGTGTTTAAAAATCATCCATCTATCCATCAACAGATGAATGGATAAAGAAGATGCAGTACATATATACAATGGAATATTACTCAGCCATAAAAAGAAACGAAACTGGGACATTTGTAGAGACATGGATGGACCCAGAGACTGTCATACAGAGTAAAGTAATTCAGAAAGAGAAAAACAAATATCATATATTAATGCAGATATTCACAATCTAGAAAAATAGTACAGATTAACCGGTTTGCAAGGCAGAACTAGAGACACAGATGTAGAGAACAAACATATGGACACCAAGAGGGGGGAGCGGGGGGTGGGGGCGGGTTGGGGTGGGAGGAATTGGGAGATTGGGATTGCCATACATACATTACTAATAAGAAAAAAATATCGAATGGTACACTTTAAATATTTGCAGTTTATTGTATGTCAATTATATCTCAATAAAAGTCCTTTAAAAAATTACCTGGAAAGGCAGTGGCTTACAACAATCATTTTATTTTGTTCACGACTGTTAAGTCAGGAGTTGAGGAAGGGATGAGCTGGCTGGCTCAGCTCTGATTCAGGTCAGCGGAGGCTGGACAATCCACTTCCAGGATGGCCTCTTCCCACCAAGGCTGCTGCCTTGGGGCTCCTCGAAGAGCCTCTCTCCCCGCACATGGCAGCGCAACCTCTAGGTCTCTCCAAGTGACTCTCGCAGAATGGCGGCCTCAAGGTAGTCAGATTTCTTTACGTAACGGCTGGCTTCTCCTAAGCCAGTGTTCCAAGAGGCCAACAGGGGAGCTGCAAGCATTCTTCTGACCTAGTCTTGGAAATCCAAGAATCATTCCCACCATGTTCTTTTGGTTACGAGCAAGTCACGAAGCCAGGCCTGATTCACAGGGGAGCACCACCCAGGAGCATGAGTCGCAGGCCTCGTGGGTCACTGGGGCCTGCTCTGAAGACAAGCTGCCATGCTGTTATTGATCAGCGAACACCTGCAGGGGGCACAGGAGCTCAAAACAGGAAGACCACCAGCCCCGTCCACAGGGAGCATTCAGTGGACGACACTCACACAGATGGAGAGGACGAGGGGGGCATATCAGAGTAAAGAGTGAGTCCTGACTCGGGTGAGCAGAGAAGGCTTCCGAGGGAAGTAACTGTCCCAGCACATAAGCCAGCCTTGAAGGATGTGGGAGGCAGAATGGAGGGTTGGAAGGGAAGGGGAGGGCCCTCCGTGAGGTCACTGCCCAGCCTCCTACCACATCTGGACCAGCCGTGGACCAGGCCAGACCATCTCCACATTTCCCCTTCCAGGCACGTCACCAGGCCTGGCCACTCTGAAGCCAAGGTCAGGCAGCTCTGGAGCAGAAGCAGCTCCTGCCCGTGCCAGCCCATCAGGCCCATGAGTCTGTCCAATGCACCAGGGTTCGGGGAGGAGCGGTGAACTGTGGGCCTGTTTACTCTGGCTCGACCTCCTCACCCAGAACCAGCAGCACAATGACCAGCAGAAAGGCCAGTTATGCAACCACCGCTGCAGCAGCCTGCCAGCCCCCGAGACCCAGCCCAGCCACTAGGCCTGGTAGCTAGACTGCTGCAGCCTAGCAGGCTGGCCTGGGCTCCCTCTGCCATTTTCTGTACAGGGACAGGATGCACTGCTGACGAACACCTGGGGACAGCAGGGGCCGTGGGAAGGAGCTAAAAATAGCAGAGCTAGCAACAGAGGACGTCTCCAAGTCCTCAGGGTCTTGTTATTCCTTGTCCGCAGGCCTCAGGAACACTCACGGGCTGGCACCCGAGTTTTCACCCTTCTCAAAGGCTCATGCTTAGAAAAGCATGGGAGCCAGGGAGGCTCAGAAGCCATGGAAACAACCTGCCCTGGCGGCTGGGCCTAAGGATGGGCAGGCTGGGTCCACTTTCACACACCCCCATCCCCAGGGGGCTCTCTCTGGCCACCCCCACTCTGACCAATTCTCAGTGTTCTCCACCTTTTCTGAATCTCAGGTTCTTGATGTTTCTCTTACTTGTTTGGCTGTTAAGAATTATGGGCCTTGCACTATATTTTTAATTTCTCTTGTGAGTGTATTATACCCACCCTCCAGATGCCCAGAAAAGTCACACGTATGGACATGCGAGCTGTGCATGGCACAATTCCAGGGGCATCATTCATGACTGTGATGTGAATGGGGCCCCTGGAATCATGCAATGTGGCTACTGGCGCTGCCAGGGAGGAAATGATGTCTTACACAATCCTGTGTCCCTGGGAAAAGGAAAGCCACGTTAACAAAGATTCGTGGACTGACCCATTCGTCTCTGCTACCAAATATTCCGTGCATGGGGTTTGGCAGGCACAAGGCCACAATGCCCAATGGTCTAGAAAGAAATCCATAATGTGATACAATAATGAATTTTCAGTCCATGGAGGTGGAGAGGGGCAAGGAATCGATCTTTCTAAGGTAAGGGAAGATTCATAACCACTGAATAAGTTACCACTACCTCCTTCTGCATGTGCAGATTAAATTCTCTGTCCCAGCGACATTTGAAATGCACTTTATTTATAGCAGACCAGGGAATTCAGAGATATTTATTTGCTTTTCATAGAATTTCCATTCTTTTAATAACACAGTTTTGGGGCTTGAGATATGAGCAAATAGCATGTGGGAATAATAAGGCATCATTCCACCTCAGGATGCTTGGTTCAGAGTTTACTGATAAGTCTTTGCTGGTGGGTGTCAAACTATTTCACTCCTTCGCGTTCTCCTGCGTATGAGTGCCCCTGCCCCTCCCACACATACCTCTCAAGGTTTTTAAAATACGCTTGAATTCTGCATTCTACTAATATCTTCCATATGTGTGTTAAAATTAAAGCTATGTTTTTATCCACAACTTCTAAGAAGACTGATACTCAGAAAAAATGCCCCAATATGTATTCTGTGCCTCCACCTACCCTCCAGCACAGGGATACAGTATATGTGTCCTAGTTCATAAAGTACAATCGTGTATTATTTGATGTGAATCTCACAGCAGCCCTAGAGTTGTGCAGTGAGCAACCTGCACAACTGCACACAGCACACCTGCCTACCAGGTAGAGAAAAGGTGAACTAACCTACTTTCAAGCACGGACAACCAAGCTGTAGAGAGTAAAAGAACTAGATAATCTTTAAAATTCGTTTCTATCCAGATAGTACAGAACTCTCTGAACTTGACCAAGCAATCTCACATCTCACCTAGGGATGGATGCCTGAGTCTCCACACACTGACTCCTCTCCTCTTTCCTATGTCTTCACAGTTTCCTTCACTCCATGGCAGAGATGAGCTGAACAGAGCCCACCTACTGCTACAGGAGGTATGACTATAGGTGGACAGTGCAGAGGTTAGAAACGTGAGCTCCACTGCCCACCTGCCTGGATTTACACCTGGATCTGCCCTCATTAGTGTGTGACCCTGGGCAAGTCACTCAACTTCTCCATGCCTGTCCTGTAAAGGGAGGATGATGATACCACCAATTTCACTAGGTTGTTGCAAGGACTGAATAATATAAGGAGCTTAGAAACTACCAGACACACAGTAAACACTCAGTCTGTTATCCAAAAAAAAAAATTGTATTCTATATGCCTCAGTTTTCTAATCTGTAAACTGGGAATCATAAAAGTGTTAACTCCACAAGACTGTCCTGAGGTTTAAATAACAGAATAAACATAAGGAGTTTGACAAGAGTACTTGATGTACAGTAACTACTTTTAAAAGTTTATTAATTTTTTTTCCCTAAAACTCCAGTTACTCCAGTTCACATAGACTTAGCAAAACCAAAGTGACTGGCACTTTGTGTGGCGATCAATGCAATATCTGAAGAGGGAGAGAAAAGGCCAAGAGAGAATGTTTGAGAATCAGGTGCTGTTTTCTTAAAACAGGTGGTAGGGACTTCCCTAGTGTTCTGGCGGCTAAGACTCCGCACTCCCAACGTAGGCGGCCCAGGTTTGATCCCTGGTCAGGGAACTAGATCCCATATGCCACAACTAAGAGTTTGCATGCCACAACTAAAGATCCCACATGCCACAACTAAAGATCCTGCATATGTCAACAAAGATCTTGCGTGCCGCAACTAAGACCCAGCACAGCCAAATAAATAAATAAATATTTTTTAAAATAAAATAAGATAAAACAGGTGGTAGACAGGCTGTACTAGCGATTACAGGTCTGTTTTAAGAGAGTTCTTTCACAGGTCAGGAAGCAAAGAGAAGCAGGGATGAACAGGCATTGGTGGGGCAGGGAAGAAAGAACAGAAGCACTCACTTGCTGGCTTCTCTTTTCACCATTAAAATTGCTGTCAAGCCTTGCCTAGCATTTAACTAGCATCATCCCTGGAGATAGCTGTTTCAGTTTCATTACAGTCTGTGTTCATAGAGTACAAATAGAAACCTTCGTGATTTTATTAGTTTCCATGCAACTCAGGAGAGATTTGCATGATAACATTTCAAAAAGCTCCTGACTTAAAGAAGGGACCAATTAAAAACAGAGTGCTTGCATTGCCTGTCGCTGAAAAATGAAAATCTTCCCAGAGTTTTCAAAAATCTCTATCCTATCTGGTTCACGTCCATAAATAAACTATCTGGTACTGCAGATACAAAAACTATGGTCTTATATTTTTTGTTTATTTTGTAAGAAATATATGCAGGATGTCTTCCCCCTCCAATATAAGAATTAAACTACAATACAGAAAATCTAAGGAAGTATTTTTGTCTGGGCCCCGTCAAGTCCTACATCATCACCAGTTCACTCAATGACACCCAAAACTACCTGGCACTCTGTGGCTCTGTGAAGTGTTAATGTAATGTATCTGTGACAAGTTAAAATTTAATACATGGCCCCAGTAGCATAATCTGATTAATGTTATATAACCTAAGAGACTATTCAGCAGGTCTGATATGCTAGCTGCTTACGATTTGGGGGAGAGGCGGGTATTTCAGAAGTTATTGACCCCATCGGACACTCTCTCCTTTGCCACAGAAGCTGTGGTCATCTTATCCCTGATTTTGGCAGCTGGAGTGCTTTGTGGTACAGGGCTGTGATGACCATTCTCGCTCTGGGGTTGCCTTCTGGAGCAAGTTAAGGAAAAGCATGAAAGTAAGTGGATTCACGTGCCCCCTCTTTAATCCAATGTTTCCTTTTATTCCCTACCTCAACAAAGCCAGCCTATCATAGTGTACTGACTATGGTATAGTCTATGACTGTAGTATAGTCTATAATCTAGGATCTTTTCAACCTTTCCCCCACACGAGAAATTAAAATTAAAGTCTCAGTGGTGTCAGAAAGAGAAAGACAAATACTGTATGCTAACTCATATATACGGAATCTAAAAATGTTACTGATGAACTCAGTGACAAGAACAAGGACGCAGATACAGAGAATGGACTGGAGAACTCGAGGTTTGGGAGGGGGCAGGGGGTGAAGGGGAAGCTGAGATGAAGCGAGAGAGTAGCACAGACATATATATACTACCAACTGTAAAATAGATAGTCAGTGGGAAGTTGTTGTATAACAAAGGGAGTCCAACTCGAGGATGGAAGATGCCTTAGAGGACTGGGGTGGGGAGGGTGGGGGGGACTCGAGGGGGGGGGAGTCAAGGAAGGGAGGGAATACGGGGATATGTGTATAAAAACAGATGATTGAACTTGGTGTACCCCCCAAAAAAATAATAAATAAATAAATAAAATTAAAAAGCAAAAAAAAAAAAAAAAAAGTCTCAATGGTGATATGGCCATGTCATTAGAAGTAATATCACAGTCACAGAAACCTATTTCTGAGTGTTTGGTTTTTTTTTTAATGACAGACTTGACTGTATTTCCAATGGGCCCGTGTCCCCAGACTGTAATTCTTAAATACACCACTTCATCGAAATCAATATGGAAGTTTTGGGGACACGTTAACCAAATTTCACTCTTGGGATTCACAGAGGAACCAGAACTACTCCCTGGGCCCGTCACCTTGAGTAAGTTAGTCTTGGGCTCTTTATCAGGTAAAAATGATAGCTTTGAAATCTGACTTAAGAAATAGTTGCATATTGAAATCACTGAATCAGAGAGCATGTTATACACGAGAAAACTGGGGCCGAGAGACAATGACTTGCCTAAGATACCATAACTACTCACATGCCAAAATCAGAACTCCAGTGGTCCTTTTAACTTCACACACCATCAAAGCAGACTTGATGGGCAGAAAAGCTGTTTGGTCTATTCTTCTGCTATCGCTATGGGTACCCTCTAAATCAACAAGGCCAGGGGGCACTTCTCCTGGGACGGCCATTTACCAACCCTCAGAGGAAAGATATCAGCTGCCCCACCAACAAACACAGGCACCACGGTGAAGGATGTGCCCAAATATAATGACAGTGACCGCCAGGAAGTGGCGTTTAGAGGGATTTTTTTTTCTTTTCTTAAAAGTTTTAATTGTGGTAAAATAGACATAATATAAAACTTACCATCATAACCATTTTTAAGTGTACAGTTCAGTAGTGTTAAGTATATTCATCTTATTGGGCAGAACCTTTTTATCTTGCAAAACTGAAATTCTATATCCATTAAACAACCCCCTGGGGCGTCCCTGGTGGCGCAGTGGTTAAGAATCTGCCTGCTAATGCAGGGGACACAGGTTCGATCCCTGGTCCGGGAAGATCCCACATGCCACAGAGCAACTAAGCCCGTGCACAACTACTGAAGCCTGTGTGCCTTGAGCCCGTGTTCCACAACAAGAGAAGCCACCGCAATGAGAAGCCCTTGCACCACAATGAAGAGCAGCCCCCGGCTCACCACAACTTGAAAAAAGCCCATGCACAGCAACAAAGACCCAAAGCAGCCAAGATATAAAATAAAGTAAAATAAAATAAAAATTTAAAAACAATAACCCCCCCAGCCCCTGGTAACCACCATTCTACTTCCATGTCTATGCATCTAGGTGCCTCACATAAGTACTGTAGAATCACACAGCATTTGTCCTTTTGTGACTGGCTTATTTCACCTAACATAATGTTCTCGAGTCACCCATGTTGTCGCACGCATCAGAATTTCCTCCCTTTTTCAAGCTGCATAATATTCCATTGCATGTAAATACCACATTTGTTTATCCATTTATCCCTCGATGGACATTTGGGTTGCTTCCACCTTTTGGCTATTATGAACAGGGATGTGCAAATATCTTCTTTTGGATACACACCCAGCGGTGGCATTGCTGGGTCACACAGTAGTTCTATTTTCAATTTTTGTGAGAAACCACCATACCATTTCCCATGGTGGCTGCACTGTTCAGCATTCCCACACACAGTGCACCAGGGTTCCAATTTCTCCACATCCTCATCAGCACTTGCTGTTTTCTGGGCTTTGATGTAGTAGCCATCCTGGTAGGTGAGAGGTGTCCTTTTTTTCTTCAAACGCCTCTCTGTCCTGCCCACATTTTCTACAGTGAATATATATACACTTAGGATTAAGGATGAACATATAAAACACAAATTGAAAAAGAAATTTTATGGGGAAAGTAGGGTTGCACATGAACGTAAGAAATAGATTTCTTGTTTAAGACAGGAAAATTACTGACTTCTCTTATGGGTTCAGCTCAAGACACCATTCCCATACTCTTCAAGAATCTTACCAACTGGTCAGCTGTGGCTGCCACAATCTATGGGAGAAATGGCCATAATTCATGGGTAGTTAAAACAATTCCTCTAGGCCCTGGGGGTAAGTGCTCCCAGATGCACAAAGAAGAAAAACAATGTATTAAGTGATGGCCACCTTATGTTGGTCATGAAAATCCCTAGCCCTTGGATAAACCCTTTCATCTTCCAAATCTTTCCTCTGAGCCTTAGGGTCCTTATCTCTGAGTTCTCCATTTGCTAATCATTGTCCATCTACTTTTTCCCCTTCCAGAGCCACAAAAAATGTCTACTTTCCAAATCACGTAAAGGGAAAACAAACTCATGCAGCAATTTCTCCCAAAGAGAAGAATTCTGCTCCTACATAAACAGGTACAAGAAGAAGAAGAACCCCCAGAAACCTTATAAGCCCTGGTGTCTGGGTCCCAGGGCCTCACAGGCCCCATGCTAGCAGCTAATTACAGGGAGCTCACTTGAAAAGCTAAACCCTTCCAAAAGGGAAAGCACTCTTTCCACTGGTCTTTATATAACACTGCACACCTTGGGCATGAGGTCACTTGTCATGATTTATTCATTAAGACAAAGGTGAAGGGACTAAAAACAAAATCCATCCAATTATATATTTATCCAAACTCCAGCTCCCAGAAGAGAAATTCTACTTTTCTTTGCGTGAACATCTCCCTCTCCCCCTGCCCTGCCTCACCCTCCCCTCTTGTATGTTCTCTTTCTTTTCTGGTTTCTTTCTGCTCAGCAAAATAGGGGAAATGGCGGCAGTTGTGTATAGAAGCCCAGAGGAGAAGAGAGAAGATGAGCAGCCAGAGAGGAATAATCTTCAATTCTACGAGCAGCTGTATTTAAATGATCCAAAAAGAAACTGAAGATCGTTCTCTGTTCTCTCTCCTTTGGGAAGAGCCAACACCTAGAAAGAGTCCAACTTGGGCTTCTTAACAAAGGACCCACACTCTACATCTGGATCCCTGACACCACCCCCAAATCACATCTGCTTTCGGCCAACCCCAGCATTAAACTCTGAAAGAAGCTGAACTTTGGAGTCACTGGGCACATTCCAGTGACAAAGAGGCAACCCAATGGCTCAGGGATGGCTACATCCTCACCCACAGCTTCCAGCAAGACCCAACACATTGCACAGGGCAAACCACCAGAACCAACAGCCAGGATGGGCCACTGTGCAAACTCTGGGGAAGGGGGCACCGGGGAAACCTCGCCGCCTCTGGAGAAGAAGGACACCAGGCAGTCACGAGAGAGAAAAAGAAGGTGGCTTGCATGGTAGCAACCCAAGTTAAGGGCATTCTACATCTCAAGAACACTGCTGACACCTAAACCCCACCCAGCTCTGGGTCTTCCTGGGCCAGATTTAGAATTTGAAATCTATCATCCACCAAGACGTGTTCTGTGTGTCCTAGAAACAGCCGAGAAGCAAAGAGGGGCTAGTGCAAGGAGAAAGACCTTTCCATTCATTTTCAGGTGGATTTGTGCCCCACTGAATGGTGGCCTCAGAAAGCCATGAACACCCAGCCCCCTCTGGAGATGAGGCAGAGGGCTCCCAGCACTGGTGCTGGGGAGGAGGCAGGATCCTGGCCCTACCTCCTTTCTACCCTATGACATCATGATTCAATGTGCTTCTAAGCTTGCAAGAGCAAGCCTCTATTTGTTGTTCACTATCCTGCAAACTTCAGTCCCTCTGCTCTTGGACTTGGCAGGAATCACTAGGGAAGAAGAAAAGTCAAGGAAAGAATGAAGAGCAAAAGGAAGGAGACAAGGAAGGAACACAGGCGTTCCTGTTAATTACCTTTGAAATGCCCAGCGTCAACCGGATCTGGTCCCTGGGAAAACCTGGTAGGGAGGCCAATGAAAACAGCATAAAGAGTACCAAGTAAATGAGATGTTTTAAATAATTTTGCTTTGGGCCGTGTAAAGGAGCATTAGTCATACAGGTAATGAGATCTTACAGGGAGATGATTCGGAGGCTCGGCTTGCCAACGTGAAGTATATCCCTTCTTGACCTGGAGTGCCAATTACATTTCCAAATTGGCAATTAGACATAATGCCCCAAAGACAATCATCAAATAATGCCCAAAACAAAGCAAATTCCATCTTCAAGCAGACATTCTTTTGAAGCTGTCCTTCTGTCCCCTGCCTGACTCACCCATCTCAAGACCAAGTGTTCACCAGGAACAAATCCTTGTTACCCACCGGTCAGGGGAGACCGGGGTGGCATGAATAATTAACATCCAGAAATGACTCAAACCCATCCTTTTCACCCAGAGTTTCTCCATAGCGTCTAACAAATTACCCAAAAGAGCAGTAACCTGCATTTGCACCTACAACATTCCCACACAGCCTCCCACAAGCCACTGTGGAAGGTCCCTCCCAATATCAATCTGTACTTGTATTTATATGGCTCAGTTCCTGCCCTCAGGGGGTTTGCAGGCAACTTAGAGACCAGACATGTGCACACCCTATGAGAAGATAACTGCATTTTTTCCTCCCTTCCATCAAACTGGGTCTTATTTTTATCCCTAGCACCTAGGTTGATTCCTTTATGATGCACTTACTATGCAATAAAAGCCAAAACAACAACAATAACCATAAGATGTATTTGAGGACCTACTGTGTGCGAAGCATCATACTAAGGCCTTCATTTAGGCTGAAGATGCTCATGATAAATGTTCAGTCCAGGTTCTCCCTTTGACAATGGAATGACACGAAAAGTCCATCTCTGGGAAAAAGCCCCTGATGGTATGAGCTGTGAAAACCAGGACAGTATGGTGAGAAAAGGAGCTACTTCCAACTTCATCTGCTGGAATTCTCGAGAAGTACCACTGGAGGGTGGCACAGCACAGTGTCACACTTCTCTCCCTACTCAGTGATCAGGTCTTGAGCCCCATCCTTTCACATTGCACCCTCCATTTGAGAAAGCCCACCGAGGTCCCTATGGAAAATCAGGCTGGCAGTTTTGCTGCCCACTGACTTCAAACAGGCCGGAGGGAGTGGCCAGCAGCTGGCTTCCCGGAGCATCACCACAGCACAGCCCTGGCTCTACCACGAGCCTCTAATTTTGTAAGAAGCTGGTTTGGCTGAGTTGCCCTCCTGGACTTCGGAAAGCGTCACCCCTTGCAGCGCGCCCCGCTGGTGCGAGGCAGAGCCCACAGGCCAATGTGCAACACACAGACCACACCACATACACCTGCAGGGTGCTGCTCTGGCTGCCACAACCCAGCTCCAAACCAACAGCGCCATGAGCTCCTCGGAAGCAGGCACCCGAACAACCAGCTTTCGCAGTGAGCGCCCAGGCTGGACTGCAGCAACACGGACAGGCCTGAGCCGAGTCTCCTCAACAGGGCTGTCTTGACGCAGTGAACCTTCCTCTTCTCATCCCTTCCCACCGCTGGAGAGCTGGGGATTTCCATATTTAAAAATAGCCACGTCTTCAGAGAGGGACTGCCTGGAGACTGAGGAAGGGACCAGACCCTTGCTTCTCAAAGTGCGGTCTGCCCTGCATCGGCATCACCTGCGTCCCGTCAGAAATGCAGAGTCTCAGGCCCCACCCTGGACCCTCTGAATCAGAATCTGCACTTTCACAGCTCTCCAGGTGATTCGTGTACATGTAAAGGTGCGAAAAGCCCCAGGAGTTGACGGACTAGATGGTCTCTCCGGCCATGGGAGGCGGAGATCTGATACCCCAACTGAACATCCCTTGAGCCTCCTCCCAGAGTGCTGCGACACCCCTGCCTCCCAGGCTGGGGCCCCCGAGCTTCCTTCTCCATGTACCCAGGGCCAGGGTTCCACCCACTCAAGAACATTTCAAAAAAGGACACTCTCTTGATCTGCCCCTTGCTGTGCACAGAAAGGCTGTGGGATTTCAGAGGTCCTGCAGGAGGCCAACTTTGCCTGACCTCCAGGCAGGTCTCGTGGAGACCAGTGTTCCCCGCAGGGCTCTGGGAGCTGTGGCATCACAGCACAAACACAGCCCTTCTCACTGGAACCACAGAGGCATCCCTGCCGGGGCTCCACAGCTCTGAAGTCCCAGGAAGGTGGTGTTGGCTGCTGTGATTCGCAGGCTAGCACGGCCACTGCCACTGTGAGCTGGGACGCCCCTGCTGCCCACACTGGGAAGGAGGTCCTGGCATTGTAATCCAATGCCAACCGGACTGCTTCAGCACCAGGCTCCTCTTGCCCTGGTCAGAAAGAGAGACCCAAAGCAAGCACTCTCTGCACCAGGCACACAGTGACCGTCCCCATGCAGGGAAGAAGACAGTGGTGAGCCTTGCCCTGGGAACCCTTTCTCCCCCAGGCCAAACACTAGGGCAGCTCTTGCTTTCCTCCTGATGCCTGTTTGGACAAGGCCCCTGGACACCCGGAAATAGGGCCAGTACATAGCTTGCCGTCACCAGTGTCCTCCTAGGAAATGCTGTAAAGTGGGGTCCCTGAGAATACCCACCCCAAAGAGCTGTGCTCTACGACAATCCCCAGTTTACAGATGAGGAGACTGAGGCACAAAGCGATGAAGTCCTTGCCCAAGGTCACAGGCTGCCTTCCGGGTGCCATGCAGCAAGCTTGACATCTAGGCCGTACTGCTCAAAGTGGGCCTGGCCAAGCGCAGTTTAACCAATTCCTCTCCCTCAGGACCTCTCCCAGCCCAGGACGTGACTCCCCAAGGGGGATGCAGATATGCCCTGACTTACAATTTTGTTTCACAAGGTAACTTCAAGGGCAAGTGCTCCACAGAACACACTTGGGGACATACTTCTCTGGGGGCCATCAGGGTAAAGCCAGCCTGGGGAGAGAGCACCCTGGCAGGGAAACTGTTCCACTGTCAGGGGAACAGGTCTGTGAACTCTGGACTGGGGATCACAGGGGAGGAATTCATCCTTTCTCAAGGGACATTAGACAGCCACACCTACCCAGCAAACCTTCCACTTCTGCTAGTTCTGCACCTCCTGGAGCCCCACGACGACAGTGCTTGTCCAGTGACGTCCCATCCATCACAGCAGTAGCCATCCTGCCGTGCCCTCAGCCACGGAGCCTTCCTGGGCTGCCCCTCCTCCACCTGCCAGCCTTGCAACAGCCAAGAGCCATGAGCCCAAATCTCAGTCTGACCCTAACTGGTTGTTTGACCCAAGGACAATCGACTTCAGGGTTTAGAGGTCCCTTTTGGTTCAAAAATTCTATTTGTTGTAGTCTGTGCCCTTCCAGGGCCAAAAGTTCAAGGAATCGAGGAGGAAATTTAAAACTTGTCACTTTGTGGAGCTATAATAGCTCCCATTTACAGGCCTGCTGAGTGCCAGGCATTTCCTGGGTGCTGTATACGCAGCACTGTCACTCCTTATAAGACTCCTGCAAAGTAAGCATCATTACGCTCTTCTTACAGGTGAAGAAACAGAGCTTAACAGGGTTGCCAGTCTAACAAGTGCGGGATCCATGATTTGCACTCGGGTCTGTCTGATTGCAGCATCTCTACGGAAGTGAGCATTTCCCGGGAAGGGCCAGGAATGAGAAGCCAAAGCTCTCAGGACAAGGGAAGGTCACTGGGAGCTCCCCTATGCCTGGGACCTGAGCACTTCTCCAAGGCCACCCTGAGTGATCCGAAGGAGCATCTGAAGGTCGTCCGACTCAGCCGATCTCCAGGATGAGATGAGGCACCAGGGCCAATCTGGAATCAAGAATGCTGAGGCCCTGAAGCTCCAGCCCTGATTGGATGCATCAGGCCAGACCCTGGGTAATTACCAAGCCATAATGGGATCTGATGTTTATATTAGTCACGAGCCTGACAGAGAAAACGTGTTGTTTTCTCGGACACAGCCATGGAGACAATACCTTCATAATTCATTACATGCAGACCAGCCTCCATCAAGCCCAAACTTCTACAGGGAGGACAGCTCCAACTGAGAGCAGGATGAGTCTATGACCCACAGTAAACCACAGCTCCATAGGAAGCTGGCCTCAGTTTCCCCAGGCATTTAAAAAAAAAGCAGACTGCAGGCTGGAGGAAGGGCAGAAGATCGGAATAAAGACACATAAGTGCTCCGAGGCTGGAGAATGACAAGACACATTCTGAGCTAGAAACTTTACCCATAGATCACCAACTCCTTCTACTGTCTTCCACTGAGTACCAGAACCGGAAGGCACATTAGCACTTGGAATTCAATCCCACATTATACACACTAGGAAAGAGACCAGAGAGGTTAAACAACTTCTTCAAGGTCACAACCTTATTCAGACTGCTGGAGCCACTCCTTGTTCACCACAATCTATGACTGGCTTAGACCTTGAAACGTCACGGCCAAGTGAATAGGGGGCTCTGACGAAACCCAACAGAGAAAAAAAACAATGATTTGAAAATATACAAGAAAGAATATAGTACTGGAATGATTGTGCCCAAATTCCTAACTGGGGGAAAATGTGATGCTTTTTCTTCTTTATTTCCTAAAGAAATCCACATACCACTCTTTTCGGAACAGTAAAGCCATTCCCGATTAGAGATTCGGAGGCCAGAGAAACTAAGGATGAGATGCCTCATGATGTACATCCAGTTTCGGGTTCCTTTGATCAAAAAGGATGGTGCAGTCCCAGAGGCCAAATGCTCGTGATTCCTGAGCTCCTGCTGAAACTTATTCCCCTAGAATTTCAGATGCTAAAAAGACCAGCCTTCCTCTGGACCCTAGCTCTGGGTCAAACCACCTTGGGGCTGAACCAGGATGAGGGTGGACGTATCTGAGGGCTGGTAGAATGCTGAGGAAAAGCAGCCTTGGTTTGCTTGGGAAACCCAGCACTAAAATAATTATTCCAAACTGAAGCCAAATGCATTCTTCTGAACAGTGTCTCAACAACTACTAAATACTTGGAAAGCAAAAAGAATGAAGGACAAAAAATAAAATGATTGCAGTAAAAAGACAGACCTCAAGAGTAGAAACAAAAGCTTATAAAAGGCCTAAGTAACTATTATTAGGCAAAATGAGACAGCTACACACACTGTATAATTGAGCAAATCGAGGGGCAGGTATTAAGAGATTCTGGGCATGTTTTAAAGAGACTCCAATGGTACTAAAAGTGACCTGATCTCATTCTATACTGGCCTCACATCTTCCCAACGAACTGCAAGCATTGCTCATCTCAGGTTGATTCTTTGTAGAAACTTACAGTTACATCAACGCGGCATGTCTTGGAGCTACAAAGTATAGCCTTATATAGAGAGATTATTTTTTTCTAATGATCATCGCCAAAAAACTATTTTCTTGAGAAAACTTACAGAGGTTATGCTTGGTCATCATTTAAGAAAGAGACTCTTTATGTAAACAATCCAATCAGTATTTCATCAGAGGCACTGCAGTAGCACTGATGTACCCCCTAGAGTAAAAAGACTTTAGAAGCTGTGTTTAAAACCCCAGGATCACAAAAACGCTGAAACTTATTTCGACTCACTAAAGAAAAAAAAAAAGTTTTCATTATGACCAATCCTGTCCAGTTAAAAAAGAGATTGTTAAAAAGTTCACCAAAATCACTCAGTCTAGAGAACATCACTCCGTCTAGAAAACATTCGAGATGCGAACTCTGTCCCCTAAGGGTAGGCACCAATCTCAGTAAAGGAGAAACACTCCTTTACTGAAGACTGAAGACTGATGGGGAGGCAGAGAAGAGGTAACAGTGTGAACAAGAAGCCTCTATGAATAAGCGCTTGTCAGGAGGGCTAGGCAAGGGGCCGTGTCTAGGGGGTCTCGGGGTTAGGATTTTGCATGGCTTCTCTGGAATGTGGGAGGTTTTCCACCTTGAGAAGTAAGGAGAAACTGCTACGGCCAAGAAGGTAACTCCAGAGAAAACTGGCTGGCTAACATCTGGAGGTCTCCGGAGAAGGAGGAGGAGGAGGAAGTGAATGATGGTTTTTATTTTTCTCCCTTATTTCCAACACACCAGTATTTTCCAAAACACAAATGTGCTACCACAAAACACAGCTGAGCTCCAGCACCCAACATGATGTATAATTAATGATCAGGACAGAGAGCGAGAGAGAGCACGCTTCCCTTCACCCTTGTGTGTCACCCACAGCCCCCGTCTTACCTGCTCCCTCCCGGTGGCAATTAAGGAGGCTGCTACAAGTTGCTGTGCCCTGTGGAAGTTTAAGGGGTCCTGGGATTAACTTTATTAGAAAAGGTGCGAGCATTCCCACCAAGATCTGCCTCTACCTTGCATTGTTCCCTATCCCCTTTGATCTCCCCTCCCTCTGAAAATGCTGGCGCTGGTTAGTCCCCTAGGTTAAAAATTAGTCAAACAGAAAGCAACTCGGTTACTCTTTTTTCCAGCTCTTTCTTTTTTATCCTGCAGTTTTCTACGAAAAACTGCCCGCCACCTCTCACCTTCAGCCAGTGGCGGGGGGTGAGGGGAGAGGACATCTCTAGGGACACGACGGCGACAGACCAGGCAGCCAGCCTAGCAACCATACATAAGGTGTAATGAGACTCGGTGCTGGTGGGCGTCTCTGCGCCAGGAATAGCTTAAGCCAACATCCAGCCACCTCAAACGCGTTGGGGAGGAGGCTCGCGTGAAAACCGCGGCCTCCGCCGGCTCTCCCGCGGACCTCCGGCTCCAGCTCCACGCTGCCGGCGGCATTTCCGGGGACCTAAAGGAGGTGGCATGGGGGCGAGAATACAGATGCCAAAGAACCTGGGGTGGGGGTGGAGGGCCTGCTCCGCAAGTCGGAGAGGGAGGGGACATCAGGTTTGCGACCTCGCCACATTCCTAAAGTGGCAGCCTCCATGGGTTGCCTCCGAAACTGGGATGCATCTCCCCAACTTTCTCTCGCCCATCCAGGTCGCCCCACGTCCTCTGACCATGTTCCTCCCCTGGGATCCCCTAGTCCAAAAGATGTGCTCCCTTTCCCAAAGGATTTTCCTTTCCTTCTGATTTCACGAACTCATCTCCCCAACAGGTTTCTAAAGTGCGGGCTGACATGCTCCCCTTCGCCCACCACAAGGAGCCCATCCCCAGCAGGTGAGCCGCACGGAACGCGCACCCAGCGGCCCCCAGCTTGCTCGGTGCCTGCCGGGTCAGCTCTCCCTACCCCGCACCACTGTCCCCGAGCTGCGAGCGTCCCCCACCCCGGCCCCAGCCGCAACCGCAAACAACCCTACAATAAAGAAGGGGACGGGATTGGGCGTCCGCTCGGAGCGCACCGGTCGGGGGCAACTCCTCAGCCCCGGCGCGCCGCCCGCTGCCCCGATCGGCGGGCGCCCGGAGAGCGCAGGGAAGGGAAGGAGGCGAGGGGAAGGCAGGCAGGGATGGAGGGAGACTCGGCGCTGTGAGAAGCGAGGCGGTGGGCTACAAGGGACGCCGAGAAGCGGCGGGGCTGGCGCAGGGGGGAGGCGCCCGGGGCGCGCGTTACCTTCGTCTTGCCCCCGCAGTGGCAGCAAACGGTCCACAGGTACTTGAGCGTCCGCCAGAGCAAGATGATGAAGAGGCCCCCGAAGAAAGTCACCATGGAGGAGGCCAGGAAAGCCCACCACATGCGTTGGCCCCGGCTGTCGCACGGCACCTCCATGGTCACCGGGATGATGAGCGCATCCATCTTGGGCTCGTGGACCGAGGACGAGGAGGAAGAGGAGGAGGAGGAAGAGGAGGAGGAGGAAGAGGAGGAGGAGGAGGACGCGTCTAGGCTGAGATGGTTCGCGTGGATATTGCTACTCATTCTAAGACTGCTGCCTCCGCCGCCGCCGCCGCCGCCGCTGCTGCTGCCGCCGCCGCCGCCGCCACCATTTGCCATAGCTAGCAGCGGGCAGCCGGCGCAGGGGCTCGGGGGAGCTCCTCCCGCCGCCAGCGCCACCCCGAACACCCATCAACAGCCATATTGCCGCTACTGCCGCCGCCGCCGCCGCCGCGGAGCACGGGGAGGGGGCGGGGAGGCGCCGGGGCTCGGGGCGCTGTGCGCGACCTGGCGGGGTGCGCGGAGATATATACAGCGGGCCGTCGCCGCCCGCCCTCCCCCCGGCCGCCGGCCCGCCCGCCCAGGGGGGAGGGGGACGGAGCGCGCGGGCAGCTCCCCTCCCCGGCCCGCGCCCCACTCGCCCGGGGCTGCGCCGGCCCCGAGCGCCGAGAGCGAGGGGGCGCCGCGGGCCGCCCGCGCCCGGGGTCTGCGCCGCCCCCGGGCCCGCCCCGGCTCTGTGCGCCGGCCCGGGTGCCCTCGGCGCCGCGCCGCCCGCCGTGCGCCACGCGTGTGCGCCGCGCTCCGGCCCCGGGACCCCCTCCCCGCACGCCGCGCGCGCCGCTAGCCCGCCGCTCCGGGCTTATTAGGCGGCAACTCGTAAATAGGGTTTCATCAGCCCCCCCGCCCCGGGCGCCCCCGCGCCGGCCCTCCTCTCCCGGCCGCGCTTGGCCACCCCTCGCCGCCCCGGTGTGCGCCGGGCCGCGGCAGGTTCACCGCGCCCGACCCGCCGCCGCCGCCGCCGCTAGCCCATGCTCCTGGGATCCCCGAGCCGCGCCGCTGAGCCTCCTCGGCCTTCGCTCTGTCTCCCTCCCCGCTTCCTCAGGCTCCTCCTCGTCCCCGTCCTCGCCGCCCGAGCCTCTCCTGCGCGCGCCCCGCGCTCCCCGCAGCCGCCAGCAACAACAGCTGCAGCAACTGGAGCGGGCGCGGGCTCAGGCCGCCCGAGGCGGGAGGGGAGGAGGCTGGTCGCGCTGGCTCGCCTCGGCTCCCGGCTGGGCAGGGGGCCGGCAGACCCCTTGGCGGCGGCCTGGCACGCACCCCTGAGCCACAGTGCGAAAGGTAGAGAGTCTCAAACCCAGGCGCGGGAGCCGACACCTCTCTCCAAGGTGCTGCGCCCCCAGCCGAGCGCCCTGGGGAACCCGAGGAGGACCCGCGGCAGGCCATTTTCCCCAAGGGAGCCCCCGGTGGGGCGGGAGTAGTGACCAGCTGTTGATTGCACAGGCCGGACGCCCCAAGATCTTTGGGCTTTGGGAGTGAGGACCCTTCTCCTGGATACACACCCTCGTTCGACCCTTATCAACCCCTGTCGCTCAACCCTGTCTCCTTTCTAGGTGCCCCAAGTGTCCCCTGTGTGTCTGGAAAGCAGGGCCATCCAAGGGCCTGGCAGGTGGTCCGTGGCCTTTGACAGCAGCAGGTGGTTTTTCTGCCTTTTCCTTAGTTAATGGCAGAGGCTACCTAAAAGAGTAGGCAGAGATGGGCAAGAGAGACCCGGCCTCAGGGACGGTGCAGGCTCCTACAGACAACAAAGTTCCCTTAAGTCACTGCCCCTGTATTCAACCTCAGGCTCCATCCTGTGAGGAGGGCAGCTCCAGGCTCCATTTAAGCCCCCCTTTCCCCATTTAGGGTCTTCCCTCCTCCCCACTTAGAGGTGAAGACGGTGTCTGGGTTTGTTCAGCAGCCTCTGTCGCTAACCACCAGGGGAATCCCCCTTCTGATACTCTCAAACTTTGCTCCCTCTGGACCCTGCCCTTCCTCATGCTACCAGCTGGACCACAGTTTTTCCAGCGCTAATTAAGAGGAAGGTGATCACATTCTCCCTTCATTGCCTACAGTGGTTTCCCCAAAGTTTCCAGCTCATTAGTTTAAGCCTAATTGGAATTCTCAGGTTCCTTTCAGCCCTTTCTGTGGTGAAGGCCAAGTTAGCATCTTCCACTGCATAGGCCTGTGCTGTTTCTACCTGAGTCAGAGCTCAGCCTCTCCCTTTGCCCTTGGAGGCCCTAGGATGCAGGGGAGGATAGGGCAAGGGAGGCCAAGCTGGGCAGAGAGGCTCAAGGGGATGTTTGAAGCTCCCTTCTCCTGCTTGATCCAGAATACATTCTTTGGGCTCAGGACACACATCCATTAGTAGAGTCAAGGCCAAAGTCAAAGGGGAAATGGAATGAGGTAAGGGTGCTTGAGTGTTTGGTCCTCAAAAGCAGTATGTAAAAGGGAGCTCCAGCAGTATATTCCAGAAAGTGAAAGTGTCTGTCACCCACGTGGTACCTGCAGCCTGGTCCTCCATGTTCAGAAATCACTCTGAACACATCTCTGGTGCAGCAGCGCCATGCGTGCAGAGGGTCCTTTCCAGCACTGGGTTGGAGGGCCCAGCCCCAGAAGTGCTGGGGGGATGTGCAAGAAGGTGGCTGAGGCCCTGTGGTTCCTTGATTCATTAGCCTTCTAAATGGCTGTACTTTGCTGCCTTTGGCCTCAGCATATGCCAGGAAAGTTAAGAACTTTCTTTAAATTTTAGATCTGAAATTTAAAAACAAAACACCCATAACATGAAAAGAGCAGGAAAGGATAGGACTATCTCCCCAGTGGGATATGAAACCTCCAGAGTGGATTCCCTCCCCCCATATATTTGAGCTTCCACAAACCAACGAATCTCCGCCAGGCTTTCCTGGACTTTCCTCACAGCCTGGGTTCCCCTCAGACATCAGTCAGGGGGCTGGCAGCAAGAGGCCAGTGATGGCTATGACTTCTGTCACCTCAACTGCAGAATCTCCAGTTGTGTTTCTCCTCCATCATCACCTTCATCATCTCATCATCCTTCCAGAGGTGCTGGGAGGCCTCTGAGACATCATCTCCTCTGCTCTGTTCATCACTCATCCCGGTGCTGATTGAAACTTTTAGCAACTTCTGTTACACAAAACCGAGGCTTAGGATTCTCAGACACCCTCACCATCAAAGTCAAGAAACTACTCTTCCTACAATCTCCAGTCCTCACCACCTCCTGACTGGTGGGCACCAAATGAGAGGTGCCACCATCCACCACCACCCACCAGAAATAGACCTCATGAGGCCGTGGCCCAGCTCTCCCAATACTTCCTTACCAACCACAGACTTCAGAAAACCTGGCACCTGGCTTCACCAATTTAGGCCTCAAACGTAAAGGGAACCTTCGGTACCCCTTCATTCATTGTGTCTTCTCATTTGTAAATTGGAATAAAAATGGAACTGCCCTGCCTACCTCAAAGGATGGTTTGTAAGGATGAAAAAAGAAAACATACAGATCTTGTTCATACTGACTGTGGCCCCAAAACCAACAGCCAAACACAGATCAGATCTTCTGACCCCCACGCCAGTCCAGGGGCAGGGGAGTGGGCAGTGGGGGGAGATGCACGGTGCCATGGGGGAGACAGGTGCAGGCAGGATTTTCGCTTCCTGACCCACACTGCTGTTCCGCACCCCACAAGGCCCCTCAGTTGGGATGAAAAGTGACGCACAGTGCCTCTGCCCTCTGCTGCATCCGCCACACAGCAGCCCACATGGCCCCACAGACAGGTGGGTATGGACAGACTCCAAGGTGTGACAGAGCTGCTTCAGGCTGATGAGCCCTCTGACCCCTGACGCGCACGCCCACTCCCCACCTCCCGGCTCCCTGGGACGGCCTCGGGAATTTGAAGGCTGTAGAGAAGCACCTACGAATTGCCCCAGTGCATTTCACCTTTTGTAGGTGTGACTGCAGGCTGGGAATTGAGGGCCATGGCACAAGAACTTGAAAGCCTTTACAAAAGTAGACATTCCAATCTCCCTGTTCTGAAAACAATGGAAGCCACTTATTTATTTCTAATCACATTTATAAGCTTCTCAGTGAAGAGGGCAGCCTCTTTATCACGTGAACATGTGCCTATGGCGGCTTTCAAAGTAAACCAGGATTTTGTGTTTCTAAATTATTCTAATCTGAACAATCCCAACTGATTTAAAACAAATAAATAAAAGTGCATAAACACACAAACTGAAAAGGCAGAGAGACTGAAGTAATAGCCAAGGAGAACAAAGAAGCTTATTTACTTATATGTCGGCCCAACATCATATTTAATGTACACTGGATTTCATTTTTTTCAGGGCTGGACCCACTTCCTGTACCCGGCATAAATCTGCCCGAGTTGGCTCTAGAGAAGCCAAGTGGACTCTGTAAGTGATTTAGCGCCCTCTGGTGGTTCTTCTTGGCACAGGACATTATTTTGTGAATGTTTGAAAAACGGGCTTATTAAAACAGAAACTTCAGATATGAAAATTCCAAAGAGAAGACTCCTGCTCTAAAATTCTACAACCACAATAATATTAGTTATCCAGTTGTCAGTCCTACTAGCATATACTCTGTTGTCATAAAGACGCTAACAGGGTTCACTTTGTTACCATGGTTTGATGTCAGATCTTCTAAGCTTTAACTACTATTGGTAAACTACCACTCCTTAAATTACCATTGTGTTATCTTCTGAACAGCTAATAATACTCTCACCTTCCTTACCATAGTCTTTATAACCTCTTTGTAGTGTCAGAACGGGCAGTAGCTATTCTTCCATTTATAGGCAAGGAAACTGAGGCTTAGATCTGTCGAGTTATCACAAAAGACCACGTACCTTTGGAGAAATTTGTCTCTTTGTGATTTATAACAAAGGAAGACAACGGCAGCGCATCCCTTGAAACCATGTTCAAGGGCCTTTGGGCATCAGAAGGGAGCACTGGTCCTCAGGATGGAGAAAGTGACTCAGAGAGCAAGCGGGGCAGGGCGGGGGGGGGGGGGGGGTTTACTATAAATATCTTTTTCTACTTATAAGAATAACTCAGACTCAGATTTTCATAAAAGAATATAAAAATTACCTAGAACCTCACCATCAACAGATAACCAATATTAATATTTTTATATATTTCTTTCATGTGTTTTCTTGGGTGTGTATCTTTTCAAAATTAGGGTTAGACTGAACATCTAATTTTTATTCTACTTTCCCTTAACATTAAATTGTAAGCATTTTTCTGCATGTCATTAAATATCATAGAAACCACTTTTTACAAAACAATTGAATAATATTCTATTAGATGGATACTGCTGACACTTAGGTTATTCTAAAATTTAATCTTTCTCAATAAGTCCTAAACCTGTGTCAGTAATTTATACTAGTCAAAAAGATGCCCTGAAGATTTCCATGAATATTCTTATCTCCTAGCCCCAGTGCCTGTCTTCTAGAGAGGGTGTATGTCCAAGCCAACCTGCCTGTGGGCTACTTCCCAGCCTTGCCCCCCACCAGCGGCCTCATATCAGCCAGTTCTGAGTGAAGAATTTGGGGGCCAGAACATAGCACCCACAGAAAATTCTCCCTTTTTCTAACACATCAAAGCCAATGCCCTGGTGAAAACAGTGTCTGTGGTCCCCCATATCTTCCTCAGTCATAGTTCCCAATGCCAGCCAAGATACAAACTGAAAGAATGTAGCCTTCATTTCCCTAAACTATTGACACATCCG
The DNA here is from genome assembly GCF_030028045.1 of Hippopotamus amphibius kiboko. Classification (NCBI taxonomy): domain Eukaryota; kingdom Metazoa; phylum Chordata; class Mammalia; order Artiodactyla; family Hippopotamidae; genus Hippopotamus; species Hippopotamus amphibius. The sequence goes on along the minus strand of NC_080190.1, from coordinate 59,464,495 downwards.
TGGCTGGGGCAAAGTAGGCCCAAGTCATGGATCACCCCCTGCTTAGAATTCATCTTCCACTTCCATCCCATCAGACTTCTGGAAATTCCTGCCTCCCTGTCATCTCTGTGAGCAGTGTTGCCCAACCAGGACACCAGGACACTGGATTGCCTCTGGGAGGCAGACAGGGCAAAAATTCATCCACCCATTTTCACGGTGGGAAAAGAAGGCACCAAAGGAAAGGGGTTCTCCTTCGTACTCCTCACTTTTTCTTCTGACTCCCAGGCCAAAAGACTTTCTCATCGTTTTTTTAGAAGTTCCCTGATTTGATCTTTGCGAAAGCTCTGGTTCAAGATCTGGGCAGTTAGAACTCAACTCCTCATTCCTCACGCTCCAAGGTATTCTACTGACTACATTATAAAAGGGATGGAGGGACTTCCCTGGCAGTCCAGTGGTTAAGATTTCACTTCCACTGCAGGGGGCACAGGTTTGATTCCTGGTTGGGAACTAAGAGCCGCATGGTGAGAAAGAAAGAAAGAAAAAAGAAAGGAAGGAAGGCAGGAAGGAGGGAGAGAGAGAGAGAGAGAGAGAGGAAGGAAGGAAGGAAGGAAGGAAGGAAGGAAGGAAGGAAGGGAGGGAGGGAGGGAGGGAGGGAGGGAAAGAAAGAAGAAAGGAAAAGAAAGAAAGAAAGAAAGAAAGAAAGAAAGAAAGAAAGAAAGAAAGAAAGAAAGAAAGGAAGGAAGGAAGGAAGGAAGGAAGGAAGGAAGGAAGGAAGAAAGGAAGGAAGAAAAAAGAAAGAAAGAAAGAAAAAGAAAGAAAGGAAAAGAAAGAGAAAGAAGGGATGAACTGTATAGATGAATCAAGGGGTTTAATTCTGCCTCTGCCTAGACGCTCTTACTACTTTTGCAAAAAAGGACAATGCTGAGACCATCCTTCCCACTTATAAACCCTCTGGAGAGTAAGGACAGATGAGTCAAAAGTCAGATGTCTCTGTGGGTTTCACTGACTTCTAATTTTGACTTACACTGTTGGTGTCTGCTTTTGGCATAACATTATCCAAAGCAGGATCCCTTTGTATCACACTGACAATTGGCCCCCCTTGAAGACACATCCCTTCTTTAACTTTAGTATCTATCTCACAGTTGCCAAGCTTCCTGCTTCCCAAAGATGAGATAATAATATAATGGCTTAACGAATTATAAACCATGGTATTTTAATGAGCATTAAGGCTATGTGTGTGAAAACAAGAAATTCTGCTTTTGCAATATTTTTGCAAAAACAAACAAAATAAGACAAACCCCCAATCCAGCAATATCCTGGGAGTCTCAGAAGAATAAGCCATTAAGGAAACACAGCTCCAGAAACTGATGGCAGAGTTCAAGAGGAAAATCCATTACACGTCTTTGTGGAAGGAGTTTTCCACGTTTCAGCAGAAGAACGCGGTTAGATTTTCAGAATATGTGAAACACTGTCCTAGGAGTAGTGCCTGAGGACAAGAAGGAGAGGTAGATCCTCACCATTGGCCAAGACCTGAGTCCTTGAGTCTGCCACCAAGGGGAATTTGGCACAGTTGTCCGACTAATCCAGAGAGAGCACTGTGCCAGTGTCTGCAAGTTCAAACACAGAGAGGAGTGACCTCTGGCTTCTCCGGTGCTGAAGCTGTTTGGCGACATCCACTGAGTCCCCCACCAGCTCTTCCTCCCTGGGGACCTCTAACATGGGCTTATGTGAGCACAGACTTTGGGTACTTTAGATACTTCTAGAAAGATACCTTGCACTATGCATCTAGGAACAGAGCAGACTGTTAGAGGCAGATACTCCTGGGCACATGGCTGAGTCTTTGCCTTCAGAAAGCCCCGGGGAGCTCCAGGTGGCTGTGCTAAATACATTTCCTGCAAGGCACTGAGCTGGATTGGAGGCTTACAGAAACATCCCTTTGCTTATCTGTACATCTCATTTTGTTCTTCCCTCCTTATAACAAAATTGAAAGCTGTGAATGGAACAAAGTAACACACAAGTTGCCCTAAGTATTCTGGGAACTCCCTGGGTGGTGGATAGTTATGGACTTACAGCTTTTGATTTCACCTGCTCTTGACTTTTCCATCAAGATCTATCTTGGTGACACTACACTGAGATACATTGGCTGGTATGCATAAGTGGCATTTATCTCTGAAGGTAATATACACTCTGTTTAAAGTACAACAGCTCGGATGGGAATTCCAACCCCTTTATCATTAGCATAGAAATTCATGAAATGATTTTCCATTAAACTCAATGGGAGAGACCATTTGGGTCAGAACCAATCTGAAGACTGAACAGGATTTATCCCTACGCCGCACCGCCCAGAGGGCTAGCTCTGGGGAGACTGGTGCCATCAGCATTACCTGGGAGCCCAGGCGACAGCAGAGAAATGGCACGTGGCAGTACACCACCTTCCTTCAAGGGCAAGAATAGTCACGGTCACCCACTGAAGAGGTCAGGGACCATAGGAAGCACTTGACGTGTCTCCAGATTTAACGCAAACACTTCCCCCGATTCTTAGATCACCTTCACAACTTTTACCATATCATCGTGATGCCTTCACTATTACTTGCTATTTGTCTCCAACTGATTGCTTTTACTCACTCAAATTTATATCAAAAGGATATTCTACAACACTACCTTCATAAAAAACCAGCCTTGCTATGCACCAAATGTAAATAAATAAGAAATAAATTAAAAAATAAAATACAAACATAGAAATAAATAATAAATAGAAGAAAAGTGTAAAAAGGACATAACAAATAAAAATGATGTTATCAAATCAGAACTTGATGTTGTCAATAGCCAGCCCTTACCCTAAGGCCTGGACTCCCTTCGCTAGAAGGAGAAATTGGTGAGTGTTATCAATGTGTTACAGTCACGCCTACTGTCTCCGTGGCAACTGGGTTTGAGAAAGGACTGACTTTGTCACTGAGTGCTAGGATGGCAGATGAGCTAAAGTCAGCCTGCACCGCCTGGGGCCACATGGCTCATCCTCCGAGAAACGCTGTGCTTTCCTTCTTCATTTAATTCTAACAGGATCCCATAACTAGGTGTTACCATCACTATACAGATGTAGAAACTGAGGCTCAAATAGGTTACATACCCGCCTCATCCAGAATCACACACAGAGCTGGTATTTGCTCCGAGGCCTCCCTGGGGTCCGTGGACAACAGCAGCCTCGTGGTTACCCAGCCCTCAGCCCTTTCCTGGGACCATCCTAACTCTAGAGCTGGAAGGACCCTAGAGATCATTTTCTCTGACTTTTCCTTTCGAAAGGGAGGAACGTGAGGCTTGGAAATATTATGCAACCTGCCCAAATCTTCGCTCACCAGAGACTGAGCTGAAGTTGGAGTCCAACTCTTCCTCTTTCTTATCTGTGCCTTTCCTGCCCTCTCAAATGCCACCTGGGCAGCAGATGGGCCTGCTGGGGGCCTGGGGCTGGTGAACTTCCCTGGCCATCATCCCCTCTGCTCCCAGCAGGTCTCAGAAATCCCTTCTGGCTGACCTTTCTTTAAAAGGCTGATCTGGGTCTCTGAGCCCCATGAGGCCCTTTGTTCCATTGGGAGCCCACTGCCAGGGTTGCCCCCGCGGCGGGTCAGCACAGAGGGCCTCAGAAGTCCCCTGGGCTCATGGCAGGCACCCAGGGAGTTCAGCCCCACAGCATCGGGGCCTCTGGGCACCCTGCAAGGGCCAGGCATCCCAGGTAGCCCAGGAAATGCTCCCTGCTGAGGGGCTCTAAACTCAGCAGGTGAATCTGGCAGCCCAGCTCCTTGGCCTCTCCCTGGAGCCCGGATGCAGCCTGACGCCCCGAAGGGAGCTTTGAAGAACCTCTGTGGGATGAGCCCCTGGGCTGCAGACAAGCCAGGACCTTCTCAGGGTGTGGTGGGGCAAGGGAGGAGGCAGGACCGGGTGTCGTGCTGTGCCTTTGGAGAGAAAGAAGGCGTTGGGAGGTGGATGGAGCGAAGGAAAAGTTCAGAGAAAGCAAAGTGTGAGGCACAGGACAGGGACCAAGAGAGCAGAGAAGGAGAGGGGAGAAATGACAGGAAAAGTTAGAGGAAGGAGAGGGAGAGAGATGGGAACAGAGAGAGAGAAAGACAGAAAGAGGGAGGGGGAGGGAAGGACGACAAGGAGACCAGAGATACAAGGAAGACAGAGGGACACACAGTTGCCCAGACGGTGGCTTCTTCCGGATGTCCCACTTTCCTGGCAAAGCACAGACAGTTTGCAGCTGTAGTAGAAGGCGGCTCCCAAGCCTCCACAGTAAGAAACAGGTCATTTCCCTTATCAAGGAGAGACACAGAAGCCTGGTGGCAAATTCCTGGCAGTGAACCTCCCCACTATCCCCCACGCTCACAACTCCCATCACTCCGGGTTTTCTCCTTTCCCAGGAGAATAAACACTTGAGATGCTGGGTCCACCTGCAAAGCACAGGTCTGGGAGGACCCTAGAGCTTGAACATTCCAAGCCAGTAAAGGCTCAGGGTCTGCACTGGTTGGGGGGGAGCCCGGGCTGTGTGTGCTGGAGGTGGGGACGAGGGAGGAACCCCTTCATTATGTGGTCTCTTCTCATTACCAGTGTGGGGACTGATAATAATAGGATTCAGCACGATCAATATCTAGAAACCGTCACCCAGCCAAAAGAGTGTCCAAACGGCCATGCAGCAACTCCTTGTCACCGTCTCAGCTGCAGTAGGACATGCGTCTCAAAAGTCCCACCCAGCCCAGCTCCTTGCCAGGGAAAGTGACCACGACACTGGTCTCCCCAGCTGACTTCAGAGGACTTTAAAGCCAAGGGAGGAGCCGGGGAGGAGAGCATCTCAACCTAACACGTCCTATTCCACTGCTCCAGGACTCAGCTCCTCAATTCTACAAAGGAAAAAACACTGGTTGTTTATTAGGCAAATATTTATTAAGGACCCACCACATGCCACGTGCTTTGTGCTTTTGACAATTTCCATAAACGGGATCTCCCCATCCTCAGCAGCTCCCCACCCCCACTGCTTGTGGGGTCCCTGGAGGAGCGATCACCTATATTAAAGTATTTCGAATCATAACCCAGTGCAAGTGCTAGTTCAGCCCTAAAGTGCCTACATGCTCCTGCTCTGGAGTTGGACAGAGCTGGGTTCAAATTTCAGCTCTGCTCCTCTCTCTGGCTGTGGGGTGTGGGTTTCTTAGCATCTTGCCTTCCAGTGTTCTCATCTGTATATGAGGGAGCATAGAGGGGCCTCCTCAATGAGCTGTTAAGAGGATCAAAGGAAAGAATCCAGCTAATGCTTTTAGCACAGGCCCTGGCACGTGGTAGGTCTTGGCCTTCCGCTCTCCTCTGCTCTCGTGAATAACAGCGGAAAGGTGGGTATACACCGCTTCCCACATTCTCCGAGTCCTTATCCTCTTCACAATGAGACACCTGCCCTCACCCCTTGGGCCCCGTGCCATGTGACCCTTGCCTTTGCTCCCCTCTCTCAACCCAGAGATGATGGTAGTCTGGTCTACTCCTCTTTGTTTCCTGCTCAATGTCATCTCTCCTCCTGCGACTGAAGGGTTATTCCATCCTCTTTTCCCCCTTTCCAGAACCTTTGCTCATTTCTCTTCTGAGGCCACCCACATTCTCTTGTCCCAAGAATGTATGTCTCAACAACGGTGAAAATCTCAGATTCACAGGCAAAAAATGCTTAGAGGGAATGTGGAAGAGAAATAGATCCACTCCCAATAAAAGGAGGGTAAGGAGGTTTATTTACCTTTTCGTAAGTTGTCCATATCAACAACGAAGACAAGACTTTGTTGGGCATCTAGTATGCACATTAAAGTCTATTAATTGACAAGAATAAAAAAAAAAAGGTTTGTAGAAGAAGATACACATCGTCAACTCAAGATGGGAAGGATTCCCAAAGATAAAGCTTCATTGAATAGGAACTCACAATCCAAAATTTCAAAACCCACGAAAAAAACAATCACATCAGGAGCAAAGGTCAATAGATAAAGGAAAGCAGGAACAGTTAGGGCTGCCAAGAACTTCTGGTAAATGAATAATATGAGAGACAATATAAAATTAGTAACTTTAAATTATTAAAGGTATAAAAGGAGGAAATAGAAAAATGGAGGAAAATGCAACAGAACAAAAACCAAGCAGATTTGGAAAAGAACCAAAAAGAACTTACGAAAAAAATTTTAATAGCCACTGAAATTTTAAAATTCAGTGAGTAGGGCAAACAGCAAATTACACTTGGATGGCTATAAGAATTAGGCAAATAAAAATAGATCTGAGAAACATACCCAGAATGCAGTATACAAAAAGAAAAAGATAGAAATAAGAGCACTGACACGGCAGGCAGAGCAGAGAGAAGGATATCATATGGTATCTAGTGAAAGTTCCAGCATACGATCATGGAGAATGAGGAGAGATAATATTCAAAGAGATAATGGCTGAGAATTGATGAAAAACAAGACTTCATAAATTCAGGAAGCACAAGCTCTAGGCAGGATGGATTTAAAAAAAACAAACACGCAAAACATACCTATAGATGCTTTGTAGAGAAACCATAATTCACCATTGTCAAAGAGTGAGATATGAAAAGCAACAAGAGAGAAAAGAGAAATTACCTACGGAGGAATGACAATCAGCAGACTTCTCAACAGTGCAACTGAACCCAGGGACAGCAGAACAACACCTTCAAAGGACTGAATGAAAGTAACTGTCAAGCTAGAACTCTATGCACAACTGCAGTGTGACTCAACCGCGAGGCTGAAATAAAATGTTTTTAGACAAATGAAAACTGAAAGCATCTGTCACCAACAGACTCTCCCTGAAAGACTTTCTGAAGGATGAACTTCAGGGGGCAAGAAACGGGACCCAGAAGGGAGGAATGAAGAAGAAACACTGATGAGCAAGATACTGACTACCACATGGGTAACCCTCTGCAAGAACTAATTTCTAAAACGACGACAACAATATTAATGACCGATTTGGGCAGCACCAAACAAGCTGGAACCAAAATGCCAGACCCAGTTACATGTTAGCGAGTGTACATCAGGATTGGCCATAGCAAGATTCTTAGATTGTCTGTAAGAGGGTTAGAGGAATGAATCAAGTTGAGATTACCTCAAGTGAACATGTTAAAGTTTTAGAAGTAACCACTGAAGGAATAAAAATGAAATGGATCACCCCCGAATCAAAGAGAGATGAGAGGCAAACAAAGAAAGCAGAAAAGGGGGTGGCAGGTAGCAGTGTAAAGTAGGATAAACAGAAATAATAAAAGAAAATGATAGAATGTATTCAAACAGATCTAAAATTACAGTAAGTGTAAATAGATTCAACCCACCAATTAAAAATGTGCTGTTTCCCAGGAACACATCTATAATTTGAAGATCCAGAAAAGCTGAAAGTAAAGGACTGGGGAGAGACACAGCAGACAAATTCTAACCACAAGAAAGTGGTTTGGCTGTTTTATCAGCAGGCCGAATACACTTTAAGATAAGAATAAGTAGAACTGACAATAAGTGTATTGGTGGGTGAAGAGGGGCAGCCATTGCAAGCAGAGAGCACTGCGTGAGCAAAGACACAAAGGAAGGGCGTACCTAACACATTTCAGGAGCCCGGCTTCAAACATGGGGTAAATAAAGAGCCTTCTGAACTGTAACATTATAGTCTGTTATTTAAAATAAAATATATATATATTTGGCCATGCCACGTGGCTTGAGGGATCTTAGTTCCCTGACCAGGGATCAAACCCAGACCCCCTGCAGTAGACCCCCTGCAGTAGACCCCCTGCAGTAGAATGCAGAGTCCTAAAGACTGGACTGCCAGGGAATTCCCTTAATGTATATTTTTAGTATCTAGGTGCCAGGCACCTTGCTAACTGTTCTATATACATTGTTTCTACTTTTTTGATAAATCTCACAATGTGGGTACTTTGTTAGTACAGAAAACCACCTCAGTTTAAATCAGTGTAAGTGGAAAGTAAGGACAGAGATGGATCACCCATTGGAAAAACCCCAGGGAAGGACTCTGACTGGCTAAGTTTGAGTCACAGCCCCACTCGCAGCCCAAGAGTGAGCTTAGGAGGACAGGTCACTGTGATGGGACAGAACTGGTCAGGTGTCTGCCTAGCTTGGGGCGTGGGGTGTTACAATCAAGACCCCCAACCGAAACCTCACGGCCTATGTAGGGAAGGGGCATTTCTCAGCGAGGATGGGTTCCACAAGAGCAGATTTTATTATCATCATTTTACAAATGAAATTCTGAGACTCAGACACCAAGGGTTTGTCCAAAGCCCCAAGTTCCTACGTGGCGGAGCCAATGAGAAACCAAACTTTTTTTCCTCTAAAACGCTGTACTTTTTTCCAAGCAATAGACACAGAACCTTGTATAGAGCAGGTTCTCAAGATATATATGAACCAATTTTAAAGAAGCTATCAAAAATAATAATTGACCACTCTTCTTCCTAGTCACTAAAAGTTTTGGAACAAAGAACCTGAAAGCCAACAACCCTACAGCATATAGGCCCTCCCTGGGTCTTCCACAGACACCAGTGAACTTGGCATCATAACTGATCATCCTGTCTACAACCACTTTGCACTGATAATCTGTACTGTGCAGCTCAGCCCTGAAATCATCTTTCATTGTTTCATAGCTAGTCTGAGTCTAGCGCCTCACTGTGTCCCCCACAGCCCTCAACTGAGGCGGTAGTAGGTATTTAGACTGTTAGCTCTAGGTTATTCAGCTAAAATAATTATTCTTAACAGTTTTTAACTCATGGCTACATCTGGAAAATTGATGAAACCTATGGGATCCCACCGCCCGTCGGGAAGAAAATCAATGCCTCTTTGCACATATACACAAAACTTTCCGTAAGTCTGCAGACCCCCTAAAGTGCATTCATGAAGAATGCACTTCATGAATTAAGGGGGTTGAGAACTGTCTCAGCAAGAGTAGAAGAGAACTTTGTTACCTCCCCCTCCCGCCAAGAAATAGTACTGCATGCTATTTAATCCACTTGAAAAGATCGGGGCCAATTCAGGTGTGACCATCTTAAGTGGCCAGGATGTGCCAACCATCAAGTGAGGATACACCCCACAGTCGGCTGTCGGCCTCATGGCTCCCACTCAGCTTGGTGCCTGTTATGTCCCAGGTACTCTGCTGGCCACGGGGGCTACAAACTAGACTAGGACCTTGTCCTGGATCCCTAGGAGCTCAAGACAGATGCATGAGCGATGACCACTCTCACATGGTCAAAGCTACCATAGAACCATGCAGAGGTCCTGTGGGAACACTGGCAGGAGGGGGAGGTTAGGGAAGGGTTCCTGGGAGAGAAAGTTTCAGTGGAAAGAGGATCAGGTGTCTCCTCCTCTAGGGAGGAGAGAAGCATCCTCGATGGTAGGAACATGAGCAAAGACCCAGACACAAATGGAGTGACCTGTGCTGGCAACTCTAAGCAGGCTGGCATCACTAGAGCAGTGGTTCTCAATCAGGGTGATTTTGCCACCCCACTCCCAACCCCCCACCAGGGACATCTGGCAATGCCTGGAGATATTTCTGGTTGTCATATCTGGTGGAGAGGGGTGTTGCTACTGGCATCTTGTGGGTAGAACCCAGGACAGCTGCTAAACATACTTAATGCACAGAACAGCCTCCAGCAACTAAGAATTATCTGGTCCACAATGCCAATAGTGTTGAAAAGCCTGCCTTGGAGGATGGAGTGTGAACGGGAGAGCAGTCAGCTGTGTGGGAAACCAATATTCCCGTATCTGGGGAGCTGCTGCCATCGGACCTGCCTTCCCTAAAACACAGATACAAGACCTGCACCGCTGCAGCAGAAGACAAGAGTGGGAGAGTGAAAGTATAAATAAATTCTTGGAGCCAGCTTAACATCTGCACTCATACTTCAGTTGTGCTTGTTAAACAAGACTCTGCTGTACCAACGGAAAGTAAGCTGGGGGTCGTGATGGAGATGATTTGTACACCCACCCAGGGAGCAGCAGATCACCCAGTTTATCCACAGGATTTGGTTCTCCTGGTTAGCCCACAGCAGGACACAGGAATTGGAGCTGTTCCCAAGGGCCACCTGGGATCAGACATGATCACCAGGGACTGGAGAATTCTTTCCGCAACCCCGGGAACATTTCCTTGGGGAGTAAGACGCTCCAGATGTAAATGTCTCTACAGTGAGTTCCCAACTCTAGGAATATGGGAACACGTTCCTTAAAAGAGCTGCCAGGAAATGCAAATCAAAACCACAATGAGGTATCACCTCACACCGGTCAGAATGGCCATCAACAAAAAGTCTACAAATAATAAATGCCGGAGAGGGTGAGGAGAGGAGAAAAGGGAACCCTTGTTCACTGTTGGTGGGAATGTAAATTAGCGCAGCCAGTATGGAAAACAGTATGGAGGTTCCTTAAAACACTAGACATAGAGCTACCAGATGATCCAGGAATCCCACTCCTGAGCGTATACCTGGAAACAAAAAAACAAAAAAACAAACCTCTAATTCAAAAAGATACACGCACCCCAATGTTCATAGCAGTACTATTTACAATAACCAGGACATGGAAGCAACCTAAGTGGCCATCAACAGACAACTGGCTTAAGAAGATGTGAGATTAGATAGATAGATACATGCACATACATATACATACACACACACGGAATATACATATGGTATGGAATATATATGGTGTATATATATACATAATGGACATTATATATATATATATGGAATATATATGGTGGTGTGTGTCTATATATATATATATATATATATATATAATGGACTGTTACTCAGCCATAAAAAGAGAATGAAATACTGCCATTTGCAGCAACATGGATGGACCTAGAGAATATCATGCTTAGTTAAGTCAGACAGAGAAAGGCAAATACAATATTACTTATATGTAGAATCTAAAAAATAATACAGGGACTTCCCTGGTGGTGCAGTGGTTAAGAATCCACCTGCCAATTCAGGGGACACGGTTTCGATCCCTGGTCCAGGAAGATCCCACATGCCGCGGAGCAACTAAAGCCATGCACCACAACTGCTGAGACTGCGCTCTAGAGCCCACAAGCCACAACTACTGAGCCCACTCTTCACAACTATGGAAGCCCATGTGCCTAGAGCCCATGATCCACAACAAGAGGAGCCACCACAATAAGAAGCCCGTGCACCACAACAAAGAGTAGCCCCCTCTGGCCACAACTAGAGAGAGAATAGCTTGCATGCAGCAATGAAGATCCAATGCAGCCAATAAATAAATAAATAAATAAATAAATAAATAAATTTTTTCAAAAAATTGACTATCTGAGTCTCCTATAAAAAGCAATGCAAATGAATCTATATTCAAAACAGAAACAGACTCACAGACACAGAAAACAAACTTATGGTTACCAAAGGGGAGGTGAGGGAGAGGGATAAAATAGGACTATGAGATTAACAGAAAGGAACTACTCTGCATAAAATAGGTAAGCAACAAGGATTTACTGTATAGTGCAGGGAATTGTATTCAATATCTTGTAACAACCTATAATGAAATATATTCCAGAAAAAAAAATGACTCAATCACTATGCCATACTCCTGGAACTAGCACAATATTGTAAATCAACTATACTTCAATTAAGAAAAGAGCTGCCAGGAAGCAGGCTGGGAACTCCTTATGAACGATCCACAAAATTGCAGGAGCAGCAGCTCCCTGAGGGGTTTACTGCAAGTTGCTACAGGAAAGAGAAACCTCCCCCAGCATAGGCCAATGGGAGCAACCACTATCAACTATCACCAACCAGGGGAGGCCTCCGGGCCTCACTGACAGCCCAGCACTGCGCCCGAGAGCTACACAGAAACCAGCGATTCCAGGGCTTCTGATGGAAACCCGCTCCACCCGTCCCCACCCCTGAGATGGTCAGATGGAGTATCTACTGTCAGGGATTTGTTTATCAGAGTCGTCTCTCCCCACCCTGACACAGGCCACCCTAGACATCATTGTAGGAAGTATCATGGTTTTCAACAGACCTGTCACCGAGAGGAAAAGCCAGGCCCCCACCAACAGACTTTACCAGAAAGAGGTCTAGAAACTCTGGTTTCGCCAGGGAGACCTGAACGGCTGCCTTGTGCTTGAAGCCTGGGTGGAAGAGATGGTCTGAGGGGAGATGATATTCTGAGATACCATGGCTGACAGTTGTGGCCAAAAGCAAACAAACAAACAAAGAAACCAACAAACCCACTGCTTTTTCTTTTTCCTACCCTAATGCTACACCCAAACCTGTGAGTCTGGCTGTGGGAAATCAGCTGAGATAAGAAAAAGAGAACAAAATAAGGCCATTTATCCTGAAACAAACTGGTCCTTCAGTTTCCACAAGACATCTCATAACTCACCCCTCCAGGGAAGCACTTGCACGTCAGTTGCCTCACTCTCTGGGCACACAGCACCATTAACTTAAAAAATGTATAAACTGTTGTGGCAGAGACAGGTCATCAAGCATGGTGCTGGGGAAAGGGTGGTTTGGGCTCCATTTATGGAAACACACCGGGCACTCGCAGGCTGCAAACTTCCCTAGTGGAATCTTTTGAAAAGGCTTCTCCTTCCATCTGGCAATCCCACCAGCAGCAGACATGTGCCCTGGGAAATGTAGCCTGGAATTTCCATCTGCCAAACACCAGCGCTTTTGCATCTCAACTTACTCTCGACTTGGGGTTGCTTCCATGAAGTCAGTTGAGGATGGAGCCTGTAGCTCTACTGCTGGACCCTATTTTTAAATATCCTGTGATCTAATTATTTTCACAACCGAACTTTCATTGGACTGTTAGGCCTCCTCTGGGACTATGTAATTACCCGGCCCTATTTGCAGGTTTAAGTGCGTGGCTCTGAAGTTGTCTGAACACAGGAAAAAGTTTTGTTGTGCATACGAGTGCATAATGCCTTCATTGCCAAGTCACTCCTAAACAGTTAAGCGCTTTAAAGACGTGTTCCATAAAAACCTTCTTCTGGGCTCCATCCAAGGCGGTGGAGCCAGCATGGTCCTGGATGGATATTTCAGGAAGATGAGGAGCAACCGCAAAGAACCGTTGTGCCTAATCATGGCACCTGTCCGGATACTGTAAGAAAATCGCAACCAAAAATATCTCGTGAAGACAGAATGACTACATGGACTGGAGCCGACGGGCGGTGTCAAGGTGTTGGGTTTTTCCAAGAATGGCACAAAGAAGAAGACTACTAAGGGTTGAGCTTCGCTTGGAAAATGGCCCTGTCAATGCCAAGAGAAGCACTGGCAGTATGGAGAATAAAGAAAGCTTTCATGTAAGAAAATCTACCATGGGGCACTGCCATGATGGGAAGTATGGCACCGTCAAAAGCCACGTGTGGCAGCAGGCAGACCTGGGTTCAAATCATAGTTCTGCACCTTTCTATAAGTGTGGCCTTGGACAATCTAGTCACCTCCTCTGAGTGCCAGTTTCCCATCTATAAAAATGAAGATCATTGTGTAAGGCACCAAGAAGATCATAGCTATAAAGTATTTAGCATAGCACCTAGAAATAGTAGCTGTTAAAGCATTATTATAATTATTTTCTCATTATTAACCTCTTATATCTATAGAGTGTTTTAGAGTTTGCAAAAGGTCTTCCTAATCATCCTTTTTTTTTTTAGAAAAACTAGGTAATTTATTAATGCAATTAAAAAATCAAAACAATATGCAAATACATAATGAGAGCCTAGCACCCACCTGTGTCTGTCCACCCAGTCCCTTCCTCACGGCTGCCCCTTCAGGCAACCACTCTCTTTAGCTTCTTATGTATCCTCCAGTGCTCTTTTTTTTTCTTTTTTTTTTTCTAACCTGGGCCTTTGGCAGTGAAAGCGCAGAGTCCTAACCACTGGATCACTGAGGAATTCCCTCCAGTGTTCCTTTATACACACACAGTACGCATGTATTCAGATATTTTCCCTTCTCTTACACAAAGGTAGCACTCTATTTACACTATTCTGTACTTTGATGTTTTCACCTTACGATAAATCTTTACTATGGACAGATCCTACAACTACATTGTATTCCATGGTGTATGGCTCTATCCTAGTTTCTTTAACCAGCCCCTTCTGGGTGGACATGTGGGCTGTTTCCAAGGCAAGCCTTCCATTACTCCTGTTGCTGCTACAGTGAAGACCCTTGTCCACTGTCATTTTGTATAAGAGAAGGCACGCTCACTACCAACTGTAAAATAGTCAGTGGGAAGTTGTTGTATAACAAAGGGAGTCCAACTCGAGGATGGAAGATGCCTTAGAGGACTGGGGCGGGGAGGGTGGGGGGGACTCCAGGAGGCTGGAGTCAAGGAAGGGAGGGAATACGGGGATATGTGTATAAAAACAGATGATTGAACCTGGTGTACCCCCCAAAAAATAAAAAAAAATAATAAAAAAAAAACAGGATTAAAAAAAAAAGAGAGAGAGAAGGCACGCTCTTAGAATAAATAGAATAAGTAGTAGTGAGATCAAAGTAGTGAGCGTCTGTGATTCTGATCAACGGTGCCAATTGCACTCCATCAGGATTGTACCATTTTGCAAGATTTTGACAAAGGAACAATCCCTTTGAATGCTTTCATTGTCTCTTCTCCATGTCTCCAAATGTTATGCCTAGTTGCTGTTTCTTTACTTTTATCATTTTAACCATTTTAAATGTACAGTTCAGTGGCATTAAGTACATTCACAATGTCGTGCAACCATCACTACTATCCATCTCCAGAATTCTTTTATCATCACACACTGAAGCTCTGTACCTAGTAAACAATAACTCCCCATTCCTCCTTCTATCCATCCTTATCCTGTCCTGGCACTTACCCATGTAGCATGGTTTGAAGGGAACCAAGCCTCCTGCCAAGCAGCCCCCTGAAATACTCCCACTTGCTCTCAGAACCATAACATTCCGCCAATAATAAGGGAACAGAGACTTCCATTGTATTATGAGAAATCAGCCTGGTAGAAAAAAAATTGCCCTGGAAGAGGAAACCAAAATCTTAAAATTACACATAAACTTGTGCATAACTCATTTCTTTTTTTTTAAGCTCTCTATTGGAATATAATTGATTTACACTGTTGTGCCAGTTTTTGAGGTACACCAAAGTGAATCAGCTGTATTTTTTTTAAGCTCTTTCTTGGAATATAATTGCTTTACACTCTTGTACCAGCTTTTGAGGTACACCAAAGTGAATCAGCTCTATTTATACATATATCCCCATATCCCCTCCCTCCCGCAACTCCCTCCCACCCTCCCTATTCTAGCCCTCTAAGTCATCACCCATCATCAAGTTTATCTCCCTATGCATAACTCATTTCTATATGCAGCTTTCCATGCCGGTGGGTGGGGAGGGTGCTGGAAAGGGGAGTGATGATGGTATACCTCGTGGCACGTGCAGCTAAAGGGCTTAGAGAGGAAAGCCTGGGCCAAATGACACATTTATGTGCTCACTCTGCTAAGGACAAGGCCTGGTTATCAGATACAAAATGGTGAATCTATTTTTGCATCAGGCAAATCCTTTATTTCCTAAGCGCTTACAGTCCTATAGGCACCTCCCTATCAGGATCACCCTCTCCCCAGACTCTCCAGTCTTGTCCAGATTCCTCATTCCAATCTCCAAACCTCTCCAAAACTACAAGCCAGAGGGGTTAGGGGACAGGGAGAGAAGAGGAGGTGACAGTACATAGAAGGGTCACTAACTGAGATCACGCAGGTGAAGTGCTTAGCAGAGGGCCAGGCGCCCAGTACGTGCTCAGTAAGTGGTGATGATGATATAGATGGTGAAGATGATGATAATGTAAATGACGGACAAGTGTCTTCCAGTATCAGCTGCTTGATGATGGCTCAGCTCCTAACTTTTGCAGCTACTAACGTCCTTATTCTGACCTGGAACCTGTCTCCCTCCAGCTCCCACCCATGGATCTTAGTTCTCCCTCTTGAGCCACTCCAAATCTGATTACCCTTCCAGGTACACACACCACCTACCAGTGGGTTGAAGAGAGTGGTGATGGTTCTCTCTGGCCTCTCCTCTTCTCCAGTTGGAACATGCCATCATTCTTCAGATAGCCTTCATAAAACTTGGTTTCTAGAGCCTCACCAAGCGTTTTGACAGATTGGAACAAGGGAGGCAATGAGAGAGTGGTTTCTGTCCCGTGAAACATAGAGATGGAACACAGCTGAGAAGCAGGTAGAACTTGATGGGCCCAGAGACTGAGGGAACAGGATGAAAAGTGAGGGACACCTTGGGTCAGACCCATGAGGGCACCAACACTGGACTCTCAGGCTGGGTCAGCCCCAGATCAAGGGATGCCAGGACTTGGTAGGGTTCCATGACTGAATCCCTGGAGATATAAGTGTGTTACTTCTGAAGTTCACATCATGTGAGCCCATCTAAGTGGGATATTGGGGAGACACCCTCTCAAAGCCACCCTCTCTATCTTTAGGTAGAGAATTCAGCTGGGATGTGATGACTTTGAACTTCGCGTTCCAGGGACCAAGTCCCACCTAGACCAGAAGAGCTCTCTCTTACTCCCTGTGATAACCTGTTTGTGGCATAGGACAGAGCAGAGGAGCAACGTGCTGTGGAACAGGGAGGAGACACCGGCTGCAGCTTTCCTCTCTTCCCCTGGAGGTGCCTGCAGACACCACAGCCTGTGAGCGAGTGACAGCATCAGCATCAAGATCTACTAATCAACAGTGGTTAATGGGCTGGCAGATCCCCGGTGCTGAACTCCAATTAGATTACATGTCTATGCACATTTTTTTGTCCCATGTGATTTTGCAGCTCAAATTATCCAAGTATGTGTTCACTGCTGCAACTCAGCAGCTTAATTTCCTAAACCTTCATTCATTCCTTCCCATGGAGAAAATCTCCATCCATTATCCTCCCTCCTCACAACACTCTTCTAAAAACCTTCCCAGAGTAAATGCCACACAAACACCCTCTTCTCTATTAAGCCCAGCAATGATTTCAAGCATGAAGGCAGGGGCTTCCTAGGTGGTGCAGTGGTTAAGAATCCGCCTGCCAATGCAAGGCACACGGGTTAGATCCCTGCTCCAAGAAGATCCCACATGCCGCAGAGGAACTAAGCCCATGTGCCACAACTATTGAGCCTGTGCTTTAGAGCCTGTGAGCCACAACTATTGAGCTCATGTGCTGCAACTACTGAAGCCCATGCGCCTAGAGCCCATGCTCCACAACAAGTGAAGTCACGGCAATGAGGAGCCCGCGCACCACAACGAAGAGTAGCCCCCACTCGCCGCAACTAAAGAAAGCCCGCGCACAGCAAAAGGATACCCAACACAGCCAATAAAATTAATTAATTAATTAATTAATTTTAAAAAATGAAGATAGAAGTGGTCTTTGATACACAGAACACAGCACCAAGAAAGAAAGTTCACAGCCACTTGTGTCCCCTCTAAGGGTGTCATCACACAACTGTGAGCAGAATAGCCATCATTGGCTCCCTGCTTCTCCCAGTTCCTGACCACAGGGTTGGGCAGCCAGCTGTAAGAGACTGGTCGGTGTGAACAGTCTCCATGACATCACCAGCCTGGTTACTTGCGCATGCCAGGACAGATCCAGGTGGCTCAGCATTGGGGCCTGGAGGATTCTCCTACACAGTGTACAGATGTGGAGATCAAGTTCAGGTTCCATGATCCCAGCTGCAGGATAGGTGCGGCTACTCATAGCCAGCCTTGCCCTCTCCCGGGCTGTGGCTGTAAGTTCTTCCAGCAATGTACCGTCTTTATCGATACTGCCTAATTTTTCTTCCCATCCACCTTCTCTTTTCTTTTTCGGACAGTAGCGACTGCCTGAGTTGGCTCTTATGAGTCAGTTCCACCTACTTTTGGTCAAACTCCACTCCTGGCTTGGTGATTTTCCAAGACAAATGCAGACGCCACAGGAGGCTGGAGAGGTGCCCTGGCAGAGAGGTGCCCAGCAGAACTTCAATTAATTTCTCGAGTTGCCATCAGGACCTCCAACATGGGAGCAAAGCTCAGCGTCCAAGCCTGGCGGGGCACCTGGCTGGCATCCTGGGTAGACATTTAGGATATCAGGGCCTCTTTACCTCTACCTTTCAATACCTGAGAACCAATTCCTGATTGCAACACTCATACATACACAAGAGGGACAAAGGTTTTGAATTCCACATACATCCTGAGTCAAGAGGCAGAATGAAAGGAAGGTGAGAGAGGCAGTGAGGAAGGCAGACACAGAAGCAAAGAGAACATTGCTTCATGTCTGGCTCTGGTCCACCTCTCACACTTAGACCCTTAACTGCGTTCACCCCACATCTTCAAACTTACATCCCTCCTGTTCCCCAGCACCTACGGTGGCTCTAGAATTTTTATATGAGAAGTTGAGAATCTGGTTGGAAGAGGGACTAGGGAACTTGTTTTGAGGCCACAGTTGCTTATTAAGCACAGTATCTTGATATTGAATAGATACTTCTTAGGGGTAACTGATAGGAATGATTGGGGTATTCTCACTGCCCAGCAAGCACCACACCAGTTGGTTGAGTCAATTCTCTTTCCTCTCAACTCATGATGCCCTTGCCGTGGACCTAGCTTTGCTCCTCTCCCTTCCCTCCCCTTACCCAGAAGAACACTGCGCAGACCTTCCCAGGCTCAACTTCTCAATGAGACCCAATTAAACACATTCAATGAATATTGCTTATTTACTTGGCAGCCGGGTATGGGACCTGGATGGATGCCAGGCACTGCCTAACAAGCCCTGAATCTATTCAAAACATCACAGTTTGCAAAGCTTCCACATTCAGCATCTTCTTCAACTCTCACAACTGTTTAGAAGGGAAAGGGTCATTTTTCCACCTTAAAGATGAGGACAAAACCAACCATGGCAACACAGATTTTAGGCACACAGACCTGAACTGAAATTTCACCTCTAATAGCTATTGCTCTGTGTAAGCAGGGACAGGTGTGAGTCTCGGTTTTCCAATCTATAAAATGGGACTGTAACTACCCACCTTGCAAGACTACTGTCAGATCTAGAGATAACATATTTAGGGTGCCTCACAAAGTATGTGGAATGGAGTGTAAGCTCTTAAATGGTAACAGCTCTGATGGCAATGAAGATGCTGCTGCTGGGGGCAATGGTGAGGGTGATGATTAGACTAACCAAGATGCTGGCAGTGGTTTTGTTGTCTATCTATATTTTCTAATTATTCTACAGACTACTACCATTTAAGGAAAAAATGATTCAAGTCCTTTCAAACCCTCCTGATGAGGGCTTGAATCTTCTACTCCAGGACAACATATTAGCTCTGTAGAAAACCCAACTAGGAAGTCAGCAGCCTTGGGCAGGTGCCGTCTGAATACCTGGCCGAGGCCTCTTTCCCCTTGCTTGGTCCCATTCACCACGTATTCAAGTCCAGATAAGTGTGCCCAGCAGCCATTGGTTCCCATGTAATTGTCCCTAAATTGCTCCAGTGGCCTTTCTAGGCGAGAGCTCTTCATAATTAGTCCTCGCATCACCATGTTGAAAGACAAGTGATTATTTGGAGGAATTACTTGTCAGCAAGAAGACGCAGCTCTGATAGGACATAATAGAGGCTGTGTGTTAATTACAATCTGCGAGATGCTATCACATCATTTCTTAATCCACAGCTCATTAGGCATTCCAGCGTCAGCTCCCTGTCGTTACTGTGGGTTTGTTACAATGCGCGAAGAAAAAGGCATCTCAAATGAGGACAGTTTCAGGGCTGTGAGGATGCAAACATGCAGGTGGTCAGCAAGCATCTTCTTAAAGAGCCTAACTTTGCCTTAGACCCAAAGTACCACACGTACACCTACGAGGGCAGGCGTGCCCACACGCACACAGAGGCAGGCACTCTTAAGACATCTTGCGAAAAACGTCCAAACATTTCCTGGTTACATTTGTTCTATTTCGCCTTCTTCTTTTTTTTTTTTTTTAAGCAACTAGGAATGATTTCTTGAGATAGGAAAACAAAATTCTCAATCAAGTATTCAATATTTCAAGTATTCTCAATCAAGTATTCAAAATTCTCCATCAAATGCCAAGCCTGTCATAGGCACAGAAAAACAAAGAAGGAGAACACGTGCCTCATGGAGTTTGTAATCAAGTTAGAGAGAAGGGCTCAGTGCCCGCGGAACAAGGAAAAAAACAGTGGCAGTAGCAGGAAAGCAGGACAGTATAATTATATTCAAATGTTCCTGGCATCCTGAGAACAGAAGGAAGTGTATCAGGGGAGACCTAGGGGAAAAGAATAAATTGGGTTTAGCCTAGAGGAATGGATCAGGCAGGGGGCAGAAGCAGGGAGGATGGTCTTCTGTGAGCAGAGGGAATGGGAAGAAATGAGAGAGAGCGCGGACGCATGTGTAAATCTTGATGAGAAATGAGATAGGTCTCCACGGTGTTAATCTGATGTCCTTGTTCTTTGGGGTAGATTAAAGAGTTGAGGGCAAAACAGACAGGGGTTAGGAAGCTAATGGTGCCCTTGGCCTCAGGAAAGTTTAAGGCGAGCCGGCTCCTGCAATCTTGTTGTTTAGCTTAGAACCCCATCTTCCAATCTGGCAGGACTCTTCTATGCCAGTTTCATCCTTGACTAGGGTTTTTTCATGCTTGCTGAGGGTGTCCTTATTTGCAGATCACTAGTTACCTACAGCTTAAGGGGAGCCAAATTCCTAAGGGCAGTGACCTCAGATTTCGTCTCTCTTTGTCCATCCCGTAAGTATGAACCTCCACTTTCATTCTGCCCCACCTCCCAAGCCAAGTCATTTTAGGATCTAGCCGCAGGGGGCCAGTACTGGGTCTGTTCTCAGCACTGGGCAGGAGGCTTAACGGGAACTAAGGCGAGGCAGGGGACACCAGATTTGGTTTCCAAGCCATCTTCACCAGGATATTGGATTGCATTTAAGGAGCCACTAATGGAGATGGGGGCGGGAGGTGGCCAGCCCTTTGGAAAATAACAACCCATGAAGATTTTCCATCCTGATAGTGAAATCGAGTTGTCCAACAGCAGGCCACCGCTTGGGATCGCTGCTCCACTTTGTTTGGTTAGAGGGGAGTCCGTGACACCTGAAAACCTTGTACCAGACCAGGGAAGGAAGAAGCCACCAGCAGCGCTGTCTCCAAGTCAGTATCAGAGCAGGAAAGGAAATCATCCACTGAGCTCTCCAACTTCCTGAGCCCGTGGACCCCCTCGTAGAGCAGGCAGAGGTGGTCCCCCAGGCAGGAAGGGGTGGAGCTTGTCCACCGCCTGCACACCCACTTTAGCTATTCCTTCTCCACAGACAGCCTGGGGGGCTTTTGGCTTCCGAGGACCCCTTCAGTGGTGTGAATATCCACAGAGGCACGGGAGAGGAGCCTGACGTAGGGTGCAGGGAGTACGGGGTGCAGGGGGTGGGAGAGGGGTGGAGACTTGACTTGTGGTTGACTTAAAGGCCTCGTGGGAGCAGCAGCCAGTCTAGGCTCAGGAAGGGGATGAAAAAGTACCTAAACTTTACTACCATTTCACCAAGGTCAGCATTCGGGGAACGTGGCCTTCAGGACTGCTGACTCAGAAGTCACCCTCTAACACAGAGCCTGGGCTTAATCCCTCTCGGCTCTCCTTCCTGCCAGACCAAACTGTTTACCCATCCCGCTCAGAGCTTTTCTGCCTTCCCCCGGGGCCGGGCACGCTCCTCCTTCTTGCCTTCAGGGCAAACCTCCCAGACTCTGTCCCCTGGCGGGACCCAGCACCGCCACCCTGGATTTCCCTGTCTGCCTTAGAGCACGCAGCGAGGTGCGACAGAAGCACCCAGGCACCGCAGACCCCGGGCTGGAGTGTCAGCTCTGACACTGGTGAGCGTGGGGACCGTGCAACCCTCACTCCAAGGGTTAAGCATGGACATCCTTACAGCTCACTCTCGAGTTGTGGCGAGGACCAGAAGGTGATGTAAATGAGGTGGCCAGCCTCTGTAGGGCACATAGTAGGCACTACATTATTTCTCGCTCTTCAGAACGTGGGCCCCTGAGGGTAACGACTGGGTGTGCTTCCTCTTTCCTCTGTGCCATCCCAACGGGACTAGGACAGGACTGTGTGTGCAGGGAGGGCCGGTGGCCAGCGCCCAGACATCCGTGTTACCTCCACAGAACCGCCAACCCAGGGGGCCAACGTAGCATCATTGTCCGGGC
Organism: Hippopotamus amphibius kiboko; assembly: GCF_030028045.1. Lineage (NCBI taxonomy): Eukaryota > Metazoa > Chordata > Mammalia > Artiodactyla > Hippopotamidae > Hippopotamus > Hippopotamus amphibius. The sequence goes on along the minus strand of NC_080190.1, from coordinate 59,442,341 downwards.
TCCAAGACACAGCAGCTCATCTGGGTAATGAGCTGAGAATTGTCCAGGCTGCCACCCCTCTCACCCACCACCCCCAGTCCCACCCCCACGTCCCTAGGCCCCCACACAAACCTACCCTTTGCTGGCAGGGTCAAAATCAGTAGCAACGTCCCTCACTCACTCCCTTCTTCCCCTTGGGCCGACAGTTTTTTTTAAAGTCACATTTCATTATCAAGACGGAAAATCTCCAGAGCTGCTTTCCAAGGGACGCTCAACGAAGCAGCATAACACCTCGTTGGAAAGAACCAGAAGGCTATGACAGGACCCCGCTCTGCCATGTACTGGCTGAGCATTCCTGAGCCAGTCACTTAACTTCTCTGAGCCTCTTTTTCCCATATCTGCGAGAAAAGAGAATTAAGAAGGAAAAATTGCCAGGGTTTCCAGTGAGAGGATAAAGCAAGATAATGTTTATGAAAGGGCTTTGTTACCAGAAAGGGTTGTAAAAAATTGGGAGGGGCGGTTGTTAGGAAGGACATATTTTACAAGAGACAGCCTGAGGCTCTCTGCTGTCGTGTCCTTTCACTAACCACTTGCTGATTATGTGTTTCCTATGTGACAGGAAGAGCACTACTCTGGAGGAACACAGAAGGACCTGTTCCTGCTCTGGAAGGGCTTCCACGCTCACGGAGGAGAGAGACGGTGAATATGTCCTATGCCATGGGAGCAGGGCTATGAGGGCTGGAGCAGGTGGGGGTTAGGGAGCTGAGGAGGCTGGGGTTCCTGCTGCATAGAGCATGTACACCAGTAAGGGAGGGTCAGGGAGGGTCTTTGCAGCAGCACTGCCTGTCACCAGAGGCCTCCCACTGCAAACTCCCTTTCTCTGAGAGTCTGAGGACAGCCAAGGGAGGATGAAAGACTCCCTCCTACTGGTTGGCAGATTCTTGCCACCAACGTCATTGTTGAACATCGTTCCAGAAGTACAAACCAGTGCAATGAGATAAGGAGAAAAATAAGAGGCAAATAAGGAGGAAGCAGATGCAATATGATTCACAGATGATATGATTTTATATCAAATTAAACTAAAAACTTTAGAAACAAAAAGAGAATTGAGTTGGGTGGTTTCTTCTTATATAAACAGCCAGTTAGAGAATATACTGGAAGAAAAGATCCTGTCTATAATAAGAAGAAAAACGATAAAACACCTAAGAATAAATTTCACAAGAACTGTGCAGGAGCTAAATGAAAAAAAGCTTTAACCCTCCACAGAGGAATTTTAATAATATTTGAATATATTAAAAGACAAATTCTTGAATACAGAGTCTCGGTGTTATAAAAATTTCAGTTTTCCCCATTCAAAGCAATTCCAGTTAAGATATCAACATAATTTCTTTTGATGAGACAAACTTACTCTCAAGTTTACCTGCAAAAATAAATATATGAGGCTTGTCAGGAAAATGATGGGGGAAAATGAAGATAGATTTCCTTACCAGATATTTAAAAGTACTCATTGTTAATCTACAATAACTAAAACACTTTGAAATGGTGCATTAAAAGACAAATTCACTGAACAGAAGAGAGTGCATACATAAACCCAAATGCATATTGGAATTTGGTATAAATAAAACATAATTCAAATCAGTATTAAAAATTAGATTAGTCGTTCAAACGGGGTGGGAACGACTGCCTAATCATTGAGGGGTGTGAGCAAGAAACTAAGCTGCTTAATACCTTACATTGAAATAAATTACAGATGGAGCAACATTTTAAAGAAAAATGTAAGCCTTAAAAGTTCTAGAAAGATACATATTTGACTTAAAAGATAATATTGGAGTAGGGAGATTCTCTTCTTCTGGCATAACACAAAACCCAACAGTCCCTGCAAAAGAAAAATGTCAAAAAGGTCATGTAAGAAAAATTCTAAATCTGTATGGTTAAAAAATAAATAGCATGGGGACTTCCTTGGTGGTGCAGTGGTTAAGAATCCACCTGCCAGTGCAGGCAACACAGGTTCAATCCCTGGTCTGGGAAGATCCCACATGCTGTGGAGCAACTAAGCCCATGCACCACAACAACTGAGCCTGCACTCTAGAGCCCACAAGTCCACAACTATTGAGCCTGCGTGCTGCAACTACTCAAGCTCGCGAGCCTAGAGCCCGTGCTCCAAAACAAGAGAAGCCACTGCAATGAGAAGCCCATGCACTGCAACAAAGAGTAGCCCCTACTCGCTGCAACTGGAGAAAGCCTGTGCACAGCAATGATGACCCCATGCAGCCAGTAAATAAATAAATAAATTTATTTTAAAAATAAAATAAATAAATAGCATGGAAAAGGTCAAAAAGCAAACACCACACATATTTAATACAAATGTTAAAATAGGCTACTTGCTAGGTATTTTGTGTACCAGTTAGTAGAGATTAACTCTATTTTTTTAAAAGATAGACCCTAAAATGCATAATGGGTTAAGCTCAGTGGTTTCAATGAACAGCACAGAACAGGGAAGCTCTCCTCCTCTAAATCATCCAGAGGCCAGGCTGACAGGGGCCTTGACACCTTCGACCCCTGGCATCAAGGAGGAGGCTTGGTGGGAAATTATAATGGGCTATGCCCCCCTCCCCCCCAGTAGTGTATGTCATCCCTCCTCACAGCCCACTGGCTAGAGCTCAGTCACGTGGCCCCACCTACCCTAAAAGGGGCTAGAAAATAGAGCCCTAGCTGGCAACCTCATCCCAGGAGAACTCCACACATGAGAAGAGAGAGCACAATTTTCTCTGATGAACACTCAACTATCTTAGCCTCACTGTGAATTTATGTCACGCATAGAAAAGTAAAGGGCAAATATTGCTAACTTAGAGTTTTACAAATCTATTTAAAAAGACAAGCAGAGAAAAAAAAAAGACAAGCAGAGCGAAGGATATGAACTCGCTGTTCACAGAAAAATAAGTGTCAATACTCATTACAATGGAAAATGATGAATGATGAAACAATGAAAAATGCTAAAGCTCATTCAAAATTTGAAAAGTTAAAATGAAAACGGTAAGATACTACTTTTTATTTATCAGACTGGTAAAGATGAAAAAGTGTGGTAATGGTGGGTGTGCAATACACACTCAAATACTGTGGGTGGGAGTATAATTTAGTGCAATAATCTTGGAGAACAATTTGCAATATCAATTAAAAATTTAAATACGTCTGTCTTTTGTTTGATCTAACAATTCCAAACTAAGAAATGTATCTTGTAGATACACTGATCAAAACAGATCAGTTATGATTCATAAAGTCTATGAGTTATGAGGCTTATGGAAGCATCCTGTATATTAGCAAAAAAGCAACATGAACAGACAAAAACCAGAAACAATGTCCATGGCTACTGATAAACATACGGGTTAAGACATACAGTACAATGGATACTACACAGTCTATAAAAAGAATGATGTGGAACCATTTGTGCTAATATAAAAAGATCTTCAAAATACCCAGAAGCAGCACACTTAATCAGTTTTTTCCTAACAGACTTACCAAACCATTTGATGCTCTGTAAATCCCACCATATGATGACCACAACCCACCTCTCCAGCACTCCAAGGCCCTTCAACAAGCTGAGTAGGATGCTTAGAAGGAATCACTTGTGCTTGCTAAGTATGAGTACAAAAATGAGAGCTGTTTCTATGAAAGTTAAGGTGAATCTTTGGAAATGCTCAATAAAAGTGTGCTTCTAAAAAAACCAAAATGATGTCAAAATAGATGTAAGTGCAACAACTAGAAAAGATGGTGGGGGTGAGTAATAACTACCTGGGAGGATTCTGTCATCATCTCTTCCAAAGCATCTTTAAATTCTCATTCTCATTCTCATTCAAAAAAACTGAAACTGCAAATTGTAGATCACATATTATGGATGTAGTTTTCGCTGAAATGCAATATAGGACCCCAATTAGCTGATGCACACTCAAGAAAAGAGCCTCAGCCTCACATCATAAGTTCATCTACTGATGTCTGATGAAAGAGTCAATGATACATTTTGTAGGTATGATAATGTTACTGCCATGTTTGCTTGTTTGTTTGAAAGAACACTTATAGAGATGCAGTATTAGTTAGCAGAGGCTGCCATAACAAAATGCCACAGACTGGGTGGCTTAACCAACAGGAATTTCTCTCTCACGGTTTGAGAGACCGGAAGCTGGAGATCAAGGTGCCAGCAAGGTCAGTACCTGGTGAGAGCACTCTCCTTGGGTTATTACAGATGGCCCCCTTCTCACTGCGTCCTCACATGGCCTTTCCTTGATGCCTGTGGGTGGAGAGAGACGCAAGCTCTCTGGTGTCGCTTCTTATAAGGGTGCTAATCCCATCATGAGAGTCCCACCCTTATGACCTCACTTAACCCTAACTACTTCCCAAAGGACCCATCTGCAAACATGGGACTAGGGCTTCAACATATGAATTCTGGAGGGACACCGTTCAATTCACAGCAGATGCAGACTGACTTTTAGGCACAGGGATTAAGTAAAATTGCATCTGTGATATGCTTTAAAGTAATAGGTTGGGAGGACAGATGAAAAAGAAACAAGCTTGGCTATGATTTGATAATTTTGGAACTGGATGAAGGGCACATGAGGGCTCATTATCCTATTCTGCCTATTTTGTATATGTTTAAAATTTTCTGTAATAAAAAGTAAAAAAAAAAAACCCAAAGCAATATATGCTTCTACACTGTAAACTAGTAAAACATTTAAAGTATGTATATATAATTTTTATAATTACCCTCTTGACCTGCTCTTTAACCAGCGCCAGCTACATCGTTAAAGGGAAAAAAAAAAAGGTATAGATCCATTATTAGTATATTGCACAGAATATGCTACTAATATTGCAGCTGTAGCATAATTAAATTTTACCCCAACTCTCAGGCACAAGAAACATTACTTTCTTCAGTACTTTTCTGAAACCAAACTTAATTCTGAGTCCCCATGCTGCAAGGGTGATGAGAATGTTCATCTCAGGCATTCTGGGACTTCTTGTCCCATCTGGTGGACATCCAGTGAAGGAAATCAGCGTCGCTCTCCTCCTCCCCACATCATCAAGATGGCGATGAGACATTGCAACACCCTCATAGCAGCAGACCCCACTCCCTTCTCCTGGTGCCACTGGTCACCAGCACCCTTCCTCAATCCAAACCCCAAATAGCAGTCTCCACTGCCCATTTCTCCCGTCCCCAGCCTTCACACAGGGCACCTGCAGGGGCATCCTGATGAGCCCCAAGAGGTTGACATGGGCAGGTCAGGACTTCCTGTTCAGCCACTACACAGGTGTGTCCCAGACCTCATTCTCCCTGCTCAGGTGGCTGAGAGACGCAACCAGGAAAAATGCAGCAACTAAACACGCCTGAGTCTTTAAGGGTCTGTAAGGCCCTTCAGGGACTACCAGGGGGAAGCCCCTCTGCCCCTAAATGTCTCTCCCAGTCACTTTATTTTTTTTACCAAATTTTGTTTTTATCACTGGTAGTTTAGAAAAGTTCCTTTCGGCTTCACAATTTATTATTGGTAATGTCATGTACATCTTCAGAATTGTTACCACACTTGGGAATACCTCTATCAAGGTGCTTTCCTGTATCAGGTGAAAAATGGCAGGGTATTTCAATTTTTCTTAAGTGTACAAGTCGGTGGTTTTTTATTGGGTTCCCAATTACCTTTTCAAATATACTCTTTTGAACCTCCAGACTGTGCTTTCTAAGAAATTATCTGTTAAAATGCTGCTTCCTTGGGGTAAGAGGATGCAAGGCCATCATCTTTCTTGGAAGTAGACAGTGGTTTGCAGGTGGGAGAAAAAAAGAGAACCAGCCACTGCCAAATGCCTACAATGTACCATGCTGTGGACCTGAGAGCCTTTTCATCACACATATCCCACCCTCTCTACGATGCTGGGAGGTAGGTATTCTTACCCACTTACTTTTAGACGTGAAAGGGAACTAGTCAGTTGCACGTGGTGGGACTGGGATGCAACCCAAGACCTTGTAGGTGCCTGGCTCTTGCTGTGCGGCTGCGGGCCCGAGGATCACAGGCAGCCCACAGTTCAGGCAGTGGGAGCTTTGCTGGGCTGAGCACTTGTCTAGCGTACCCAGGTCCACCTATTTTTTTTTCCATTTTTATTTAGAGAGCTTCCATCATCTGCTTTCTTTTAAGCAACAACCAGGACTATCAGCAATAATGTATTTTAGGAATGTTGAGGAAGTAAAAATAAAACGTGTAAAGAGGCCCGTTCAGTGCCTGGCCCTTCGTAGGTCTTTCGTAAGTCATAGCTTTTAACATAATTGTCACTATTCTCTTTTCCCCCCATTCCTTCTCTCCTTCCCCTCCTCCCATGAAAGCATTTCAAACTGCAAAGGTCAGTTGGCTCCTCTTGCCTCCCAACTATCTAGTTTGGGTTGCTAATGAGCAGATGTTCTTGGAGATCAGAGGGAGTAGGGGGAGGAGAGGAGGGGCTGCGCGCACAGGCTCCCTCTGGGAGATGCATCCCGCAGGCCCCGGCCACCTGGGGCTGTGGAAAGAGCACCTCTTCTCACGTGTGTAGCTGAGCACCTGGCCTGCATCTGGGCTTCTTCCATTTGTTGGCTGTAAATGGTGACTTAGCTGGGCCATGTCCCTTCGCTGGGTCTGTTTCCTGCCTGTAAAATAAAAGGGTTGGACTAGATTGCATTTACTTTCCTTTTCAGCCCTTTCATTCAAGAGGCATTCCCTAAGTGACTGCTGGGTGCCAGGCCTGCCTGAACAAGACTTGGCAGGCACCACCCACCTGCTGTTAGCAGAAAGCTCTCCCAGCCCGGGTTCTTGGAGGGTTCTCTGAGGGTCCTGGGCATATTTCTCCATCCTCTGACTCCTGTTCAGAGGCACTTCTAGGATCTGTTCTCAAATGACAGAATGAAAGCGACTGAGGCCAGCCATTGATGGGCCACCCACTCTCTACAGGGAGAAACCCGGAGGACATTCACAGCTCACCCTAGTCAGGGAGAAAATGTCACCAAGTCCGTCAGTTGCCTGCTCCCTGCCCAGGGAGACTTGGGGTTAAATCCCAGGTGCGTAGTCAATGCCACAGGAGATGACACTTCCCACTCACTAGGATGACTAAAACAAAAAGACAGACAATGACAAGTGTTGGCAAGGATATTGGGAAGCTGGAAGTCTAATACATGGCTTGAGGGAATATAAAATGGTGCAGCTCCTGTGGAAAAGTCTGTCCCTTCCTCCAAAAGTTAAATATAGGACTATCATATGACTCAGCAATTGCACTCCTAGGTGTATACCCAAGGGAAATGAAAACATAAATCCACACAGAAACTTGTACACAAATGTTCATAGCAGCAATATTCACGATAGCCAAAAAGTGGAAACAATCCAAATATTGATCAACTGATGAATGGATAAATAAAACTTACCATACAATGGAATATTATTATTCGGCCACAAAATGGAATGAAGTTCTGATACATGCTACAATATGGATGGACCTTGAAAACATCATGCTAAGTTAGAAAAAAAAAAACCAGACACAGAAGACCACATAGCATATGATTCAATTCCTGGGAAATGCCCAGAATAGGCAAAACCATAGAGAGAGAAAGGAGATATAAGTAGTTTCCAGAAGGAAATCCATCCCTGAAATGCATCTGGTTGAAACATGGTCATCTTATGAAGTCCTTATCACACCCTGGGAAGAAATAGAATTTTATTTAAAAGTTGCCTGGGATTGACTGCTTAAAGGATACCTTTTAGAAACCCTTTCTGCGTGAAGTGCATAATCACCTACTAGTTCACCTCTCCCTCCTCTAGCCAAGTTTCACATCGTCAACTTGCTTCAAGCCAGGTGTTGCTGTATTTTGGCATAGGTGCTGTGCTTAACGGGGCATCCCCCTGCTGACCGCATGCTGGAGAAAATACTTCAAAGCACTTTTCCAAGCTATAAACAAAGCCCCAAATGAAACCTGTTTCTCTGACTGTCTCATTCTCTGTGATAAATTGGCTCCCCCCGCCACCATCCCTTCTTTTGAAAGTGCCCAGGACTAAATCAAATAAGGACAGGCTCCATCTCAGAGGCCTGAGTAAGCAGGCACACAATCATCTTTCAATGGAATCCTATTTTTCAAACCTACATTTAGCTTACATGAAGCTCCTGATGCAGCCAGACTCGGGAGTGGGAAGGATGAGGGCTGGGGGCTCGAGGCGGAGGCTGGGAGAAGAGGCTCTGGGGTGTTTGGAGATGGAAGCCCAGCAGCAGAACAGGCTTTTCTTGCAGGGCTGGCAGGTACCTATGGTGGAGCTCATCTCCCTCCCTGGACAACAGCTGTTGAAAGCCCACCCTGAGAAACCATACAGGAGTTGAAGAATCCTGTAAGAGTGAAGGTGGAAGGAATGTCAGAGCTGCAAGGGATCCTCGCAATGGCTGTCTAGCCAAGCACCTCCTTTCACAGATGGCGGGGCAGGGGGGAGGGGCATCTTCCCCGGGCTGTGTCAGGCTGCAGGAGAACAACCAAGGGCAAGTGGTCCAGGTTGATACCTGAGCAAGAGGGCACTGGGTGGAAATGCTCAGGGAGCAGCCTGTTTGCTTTTCAATTCATTGCCAATCTTTCTAATGATCTTAAGGAAAAGCCTTTTGGGGAGTGGATCTCTCTTTAGCATCTAACTCGCTGTCTCCATATTGACCTAGACAACAAGCCAGGTGATAGTACACAGCTAGGATTTGATAACACTGTTTTAGTGCGTGGAGGTGGTGATGATGGTGGTGATTTTAACCGTTATCCTCTGTTCACACCACACGATTCTGGTTTTCTTTTATGGTACTGATTTCAGGTTTCCTTTAAACAAATACTTGTGTCCAAAAGAGTGAATTATTTAAAGAAAAAATAATATATAAATAATTAAATGGGTCCCAGATATTTCAAAAATCCAAAAGATGGTACATGGATGAGAAACATTAATCTAGTGCAAGCCTACAATAGTTGTGTGAATTGCATTCCTCCTCTCTCTCTCTCTCTCTCTCTCTCACACACACACACACACACACACACACACACACACACACTCCCTGCCAAATGTTTATCCAGTCTCAGCCTGGATATGACCGGTGATGGAGCGTTTACTAGCTTTCTAGCAAGATTCTACAGTTGGGGTTGGAGAGCTCCAGCTACTCACAACAAGAAAGTGTGTACTTAATGCTCTCAGCAGCAATAATCCCCCAGTGCACGGACCCTATGCCCACCCCTTGTTGGCTGGGGAGGATCTGGCCATCTGCCCGGCATATCTATGGCCAAGCTCCCTGGGTCACTGGTGCCCAATACAGGGCAAACCTGAGTTTGGTGACAGGGGCTTGATAATAACTCTGAGGTCCCAGCTGGAGGGAAAGAGCTTTCTCTCTCTGAGTTTGTGTTTGGGTGGGGGGGAGGGGAAAGGCCAGGCAGGCCTTGCAGCCTCCTGCCTGGGCTGGCCTTACAGCTGCAACCTGGCTGTGTGCTGTGAGTTCTGGGGCCGCAGAGGGGCTGTGACCACCCTAAACACAGACCTCGATGACTTTCTCAATTTTTGTAGAAGCTTCTGATACAGAGGAACCTTGAAGCCTGGGTCAGCCCCTAAGGTTCTCACTGGCACGCCGCCCCCCCCCCCCCCCCCCCCCCCCGCCCAACTCATGAGGCCCTGCAACAGGGAGCAAAAAAGGTCTCCCTTTCCACATCTGACTCATCATTTCCTAGCCTGGCCATCACGCCTTTTCAGGGATACCTGCGGTCCTCGTGCTGCCAGGTGAGTCCTTCGGCCCCTCCCCGTCCTGGGCCTGGTTCCTTGCAGTCAGCTTCAGGTATCTGCCGACTCCAGGAACTCCTCAGGGCAGCTCCCAGCTGCATCCTTCCTGACTTCCTTCCTCCTTGGCCCCAGTGTCCTTGGCCGCCCTCTCTTGCCCTCTTGTGATCCAGGTCACAAGGCTCTTTTCCTTCATCCTGGCCTAGCTGCCAATCAGTACTCACCCACGTGAGCACAAGCAAAAGACTGCAGGAGGTGATAGTGTCCAGGTTTTCCACAGACGTCGTGCCTGTTGGGTGCTGGAGCCATCCCCCACCCGCTCTGATGGCTCAGGAAGTCTCCAGCTCCATGCTGTGACTCTCATCCCCGCACCCTCCTCCCACTCCCCCTGCTGCAGGCTGCTTCCCTCACCCAGGAAAAGTCGACTGAGGTCAGTCATGTCATTCTGCACCACCCAGGAGTCCCTGGAATCACAGCTCCTACCCTCCCAGCTGGCTTTCAGCACATGGACGCCTTCTCTGGCCACATCGCCCCCCCCACCCCCTGCCCCCAGGGATGACAGGCACCAGGAGAGGCTGGCCTGGGGGCAGGCTATGAACACCTGGGAACCTTTCAAGCCTTGGGGTAATATCCATGCAAAGAGTTAGATTTGATTTTTCCTTCTTGAGCCTTTTTTCAACTGATTGGAAGCAAAAAGGGAAAATGTGGCTCCTTATCCCTTACCCAGAATTTTAAGCCAAAGTAATTTACAGATCCCACTTTTCAGCTCAAACTTGATTCAAATCTCCTGTACCCCCCACTGCAGGATCAGAACCACCAGCGGCCAACCAGCTCGTGTGACCTGGAGCAATGTCCTCTGAGCCAACTCCCTCTCTGACAGTCCTTAGAAGGTGACAGCCCCTGCCCTCCCTGCCCGTTCCCATCTACCCGGCAATCCTGCAAATGGTGGCAGAAATCCTGCATTGGGGATGCCAATCAGACACTCCTAGAAAGGGACACCATGGGAAATATGTCCAGCCCAGTCCCAGAGGCAGGCAGAATGGTGCAGGCTCCCTGAAGGTAGGCCATCTTCAAATTCCCAGTTCTGTGTTGCTTGTTGAGTGTAGGGAAGCTGAGAAACGAGGAGGAGAGAAGACGGAAATCGTTAGTCCCAAGACTCTCTCGTTCTCCTGAGGGGAGTGAAAAATGGTGCGATCTTTCAGGGCACCCTTGGCAATGCCAATCAAAGTCTTTCATAAACAGGCAGGACTAATTTATGGTTAAAATAAGTGATCAAAGGGCAATTACCTCTGGGGTTGGGGGTAGAGTGACTGGGATGGGGCATGAGGGAACGTTCTGGAGCGATAAGATTAAATGTATACGTTTTGCCTTGAAAGAAAAAAAGAGCTATAAACAAATATCGGGGCTTCCCAGGTGGCGCAGTTGTTAAGAATCCGCTTGCCAATGCAGGAGACAAGGGTCCGAGCCCTGGTCCAGGAAGATCCCACACACCACAGAGCAACTAAGCCCACGTGCCACAGCTACTGAACCTGTGCTCTAGAGCCCACAAGCCACAACTATTGAGCCCACGTGCCACAACTACTGAAGCCTGTGCGCCTAGAGCCCATGCTTCGCAACAAGAGAAGCCACTGCAATGAGAAACCCGCGCACCACAACAGAGTATCTCCTGCTTTCCACAACTAGAGAAAGCCTGGGCACAGCAACGAAGACCCAATGCAGCAAATTAATTAATTAATTAAAACAAATATTAAACTCTGCAGCAGCACTGTCCAACAGAACATTCTCAGTGAAGGAAATTGTTCTGCGTCTGTGCTGTCATCGGTCACTGTGGCTATGGAGCTCCTGACACCGGGCCGCTGAATTAGATGCTGTGACACGCAGGTTCTCCTGGACCCTCTCAGCCCTGCAGGGTGAACTTCTCATCAGAGACAAAGGTGGCTGTAGATAGAGTGGGTAAGGGACTCACCCAGACCAGAGAGACGACCAAGGGCAGAAAGCTCTGAATCTCCCAATACTGAGGTGTAGTCCTGTTTCCCTCACATCCCAGAGGGAGAGAAAAGCCTTAGAGCTGGGGGTAAGGACAGACCTGGAGGATGGAAAAGGCCCAGGAGTCTCCACAAGATGCCAGAGGCGCTGAAGGCCCAGCTTAGAGAGGACAAACTTCTTTCTGAAGTGGACAACCTTTGGTTTAACAATGGCAATGTTCTAGTCCATTCTGACACTTTATTTTTTATAAATTTATTTATTGGCTGCATTGGGTCTTTGTTGCTGCACATAGACCTTCTCTAGTTGCAGAGAGCAGGGGCTACTCTTCATTGTGGTGTGGGTTCCTCATTTCAGTGGCTTCTCTTGTTGCGGGGCACAGGCTGTAGGCGCGTGGGCTTCAGTAGTCGTGGCACATGGGCTCAATAGTTGTGGCACACGGGCTTAGTTGCTCCGTGGCATGTGGGATCTTCCTGGAGCAGGGCTCGAACTCATGTCCCCTGCACTGGCAGGCAGATTCTTAACCACTGCACCACCTAGGAAGTCCAGTTCTGACACTTTAAATGTGTAAAAGCGGTGGCACATACAGAGTCTCTCATTCCATCCTCAGAACTTGGAAAACAGCCTGCCTTCCCTCTCTCCCTCCCTCTCTTCCTTCCTACCATCCATCCACGTGGTGGCCGCAAATAAGATGTAGGAGTAAAAAGTTTAGACTCTGGAGTCAGAGTGCCAGCGTTGCATTCTGATTTATCAAGCACACGACTCTGTGACACGGCTTTGTAAGTGACAAGGTTAGTACTGGAGTTTGGCCAGGGTCCGTTCAGAAGCCCAGAGGACAGCAGAGTCCTGACAAGTCAGAGCTAGAGCTGTCCAAACCCCACAGGACGGGGAGGATGGGGTCACCGGTGGGCCCTTCTCCCTCCGAGCAAGCACCTGAGCTGCGTTTTGCACTCGGCCCTGAGGTGTTTGCCCTTAGAGAGGGAGTCCCTTCGGCTCCTGAGTCTCCCACCTGAAAACTGTCCTCTTCCTGACATCACTCGACTGGAGTGATGAATCACTGGGCCCGTCACCACCGTGTTTAATGAGCCACCTCCTGCTGCCCAGCGGACAGCATGCTGAGCCCGTCTGGAGGCTGCAGGCAGGCGGCAGCCTTACAGGGTCCAATTAACATAGGGAAAAGGGGCTTCTGGGCTCTCCTGTATTCCCACCGACCTGTCAGGATGAAAGATGGAAAATCAATCGCTCGTAAGCCGTGGGTGTCGTTAGTCGTGTGTGTGTGTGTGTGTGTGTGTGTGAGAGAGAGAGAGGTACTTTACATCACACTTACGAGCTAATTTGAGTTTTACAAAGCCTTAAAGGAGGGAGCATTTTTTATTCCTATTTTTTGAGATGAGAATTGAGTAAGAAGGGGCTAAATGACCTACCCAGCTCAGCTGTATTCAGTCTTGCTGTATGCTACTAGCATCCCATCAATTACGACATGCCTGGAAAGTTCCCTGAAAGCACCACCTTTAATCAGAAAAGGGCATGCTGAAGTCACAGCCAGGTGTGTCTGTCCGACAGGGTCCTCCTGCCTTCACGTCCCTTGGCCCCAGACCCAGGCATCGCCATCGCGCCAGTCCTCTGGAGCACCTCTCTCGGTTGATGGATGGCACACTTAGGTCTAGGGAGCAGGCATTACAGAGACCCCCACTGTGCTGAGCACTGAGCCTGGGGCAGGATGGGAGGGGGTGGAGGCGTGGGGATATAAAGACACACAAGATGCAGGGGCTGGCTTCCAGAAGGTAATAGGCACCTAGGACCTTAGACACCAGGGCTCCAGACTGAGCTATCATTCATGTCCACAGCAGAGAACAATTTGTTGATATTTGACCTGCAAAGATAACGCTTTGTAAGTTTAAGTGAGATTCTGTCTTAATTATGGTAATAGCTATCATTGTGGAGCACCTCCTGCTTGCCAGACCCTGTGCTAAGTGCCTTATATAGCACAGCCTCAATTAAGCCTCATCTGAATTGACAGAACCTTGTGAAACAGACACTGCTATCATCACCGTCTTACACATGAGGAGCTTGATGCCTGCCAGAGAGCCACCCAGCTTGGCTCGTAGGTGGTGGAGCCAGGATTTGAACCCAGACAGTGCAATTCCAGAGCCTCATGCTGGGCTGTCCGTGTAGGTCTCACACTATAAAAGACCTTTTCCTGAGCCTGTGTGCATCTAACACATGTATGGAAATTCAAGGAACATTTCATTTAAAACCTATGTGATTAGTTTTAGCCATGAAGGTGTAAAGTACCTCTTCATCAGTTTACTAATCCCCTGCTTATGCCCAAATGAACACTTTGGCCACATTTTTGTCCATAGGGGTGACATAAACAAAACAAATCGTTGTCTGAGCACACAGGGGTCCCAGGCTGTCCTCCAGGTCCTGAACTTCATTGTTTCATTTCGTAGTCAGTTCAGAGGACCGCTAGGCTGGATATCACCTCATACCCGGAACATATTACCTAGTGTAGGGGGCACTGGGGCTTGAAAATAGGGCTCTGTCCTTTAGCAGCCTGTGTCCTGGGGTATTCACTTTATGTCCTTGCAGCCTACTCTAACCTGTCAAATAAGCTCTAGAGCCCTGCCCTGCCCTCAGCACAGCAGAGATGACACTGCTGATAACAGTGACCTGGTAACAGATAAGCATCACTGACTGGTCACCCACTAAGTGCCAGGCACTTCCTGCCTTATCTAATTTGGTTCACAGAGCACCCCTGGAAGGTAGGTACTATAACAAACTGCGTATTATAGATGGGGAAGCTGAGGCCCAGAGGAATAAGTGATTTGTACAGACTTAGATAACTAGTAAGCGGCATGCCCATGTTCATTCTATACAAGGCCTTGCTCTTGAACCACTGCCAGGTCTGTGGGCGCCCTGCAGAGCTCTGCAGGAGGTAAGGGCCCAGCAGGAAACACATCCCAGCCCCCAGCACCTGGTCTCAGCGAGCAGCCTGGGTTCCTGCCTAATCCTGTCCTCTTGGTCTTAGGCTGACTCATTCAGAGCTATAGAAGAATCCACCTCCTCCCGCTTTAAGAGGCCACCTCTGCCTGATGCTCCCCATCCCAGGGAACAATATGCACTCCTGGATTCGGCAGCCAGCTTGTGCAGTTCTCAGCGCAGGGTAGGTGTCTGGTGAATGTTGATACGGGAGCCCATTAACCTTCCGCTCCTGTGGCAGTGGAATCCTGCTGCTGGTGGTGCCTGGCGGCCCCAACAGATGCTGCTTCTCCAAGCGCCAGGGCAGGATGTCTCGGCATTTCCCAACTACCTCTGGCAGGTCTGTGCAACCGCCTGAAACCAAGCAAGTCCTGAAACACATCAGACAGATAGATTGTGGAGCTGCCACTGGTAGTAACTTATTAAAGATTTGCTTCCTCAGGGATTCAGAGACCCCGGTCCCCAGCCCTCAGCCAATTCTCATCCTCCTTTAACCATCCTCACCCCAAACACCCTTGTAAGTGCATATATGTAGTGCCAGGTCCTGTTCTAAATGCTTGACACGTATTAAACTCATTCATTCTCACAATCACCTTTGACCATTAGGCTAGGTTTGCTGGGAAAGGCGCTGGTTTATATTACTGTATTATATTATCACATAGTATCACATCATATCCCATCATATTGTTGAATCGGTAAAACAATTTTGTGGTCAAAAATACAAAAGAGATAAAAGGATATGTCAGCCCATAACCAGGGTGAGCTACCCTGCAACAGCTTTTAAATGGGGACTAGAATGGGCCTCTGCTTTCTGCCTGTAGCCTGGCCAGCTCTGCACTGACTCCCAGCTGTGACCCAGAGCAGAGCCAGAGGCTGGCGGCCCTTGGGACAGGCTGGTGGAGCCTGGGCTAAGCTGATGTTTCCCAAACTTGGATCTTCCCAGGACTTCTGTCTCAATTTTTGTCCCATTCACCTTATACCTCTACTACGTGAATCCTTTACTTAAGAATTATATTAGTTCACTTTAATTGAAATAATTTTTCAAGGAAAGAGTATCACTGTTCCAAAGGAGACAGTACGGAGTAGCTGCTAAGAACATGGGCTCGGCCCTTTCCTCCCTGTGACTCTCTGGGTATTTGCTAAAATTCCCTGAACCTGTATCTGAAAAATGGGAGGTTCTAGGACCTCTCTCATAGGATTGTTGGTGAGGACCAATTCACTACACTGCTTGGAACCTGGCAAGTGTTAGCTACTACTTAGGAGATGACTGCAAAAACAAACATGAGGAAAAGCAAACAACATATTAAATATTAACCAGACACTGCCTGCCTGAAACCCAGTTTTCTCTTTGTCAGAGCTAGATGAACAAAGGTTAGAGCAGTTTTGAAAACTTATAAACACCAAACAAGACTTTCTTCTTAATGTGGTCAGGAGTACTGACAGCTGAAAAGGAAACAACCATCTCACCTTGTGGGCACTGTTATCATAGCCATTCCTGTGTTCAATCTAGAACCATCTTGTGTACTACCTGTATCACTCGGTCCACACTCTGGGAAGGGCTGGAACAAGTAGTAATTTCCTGGGGGTGGGGGGAGGTGTACGTCTCTAGCAGAGAGATTTGCTGATTCTCCCAGCTCATCTTCCACCCCCACCCCTGCTGGGGCTTGCCTGTCTTCCCCAGGTGGAATTACTATGCCTAATGAGAGCTGTTGTTTGTGGGGGAGTGTTGCTTACGTGAACAGTCTAGAGGCAAGAAAAAGGGTTGAGATCTGCGAGTGAAGGGGCACCTGAGCCAATTTAGCCGCTTGGTATTAAGATGGAACCTGCAGCTGTTCCTTACTGAGTTCACCAACTCACTGAAAAACTCAGGCAGATGATGGTAAAACCAAGACAAACCATGATTAGCTTAAATTGGACAAGGCAGTAGATGACATTAAGGAACCAGTGTTAATATAGCTGGGTATGATGATTTCATGGTTATGCTTTTTTTTAAAGTCCATAGCTATTAGGAAAAATCAGTAATGTCTTTGTCCTTTTTCCCTTTTCGTCAATTTTGATTTTGTATATTTGAGGCTATGTTATTAAATGCAAATAAATTTGAACTGCTTCAGTTTTCTGATTCATTTGCCTTCTACATGGAGTTTAACTAAATATTTAAAAAGAATAACACTGATCTTTACAAATTTTTCCAAATACTAGGAAAATAAAAAAGAAACACAATCCAACTCACATTATGAGGCCTATAGAATATCGATACCAAAACTGACGGAAAAACTGTATGAGAAAGGAAACCTACAGGCCAAATCCTGTTCTTGATATTTAATATTTTATTAATGCAAAATTAATTAATAAAATATTAGCAAGTTAATTTCAACAGTCTATAAAAAGTATCTGGGACTTCCTAGGTGGCGCAGTGGTTAAGAATCCACCTGCCAATGCAGGGGACATGGGTTCGAGCCCTGCTCTGGGAAGATTCTATGTGCCACAGAGCAACTAAGCCCATGTGCCACAACTATTGAGCCTGTGTTCTAGAGCCCGGGAGCCACAACTATTGAGCCCATGTGCCACAACTATTGAAGCCCATGCGCCTAGAGCCCATGCTCCACAACAAGAGAAGCCACTACAGTGAGGAGCCCCTGCACCACAATGAAGAGTAGCTCCGGCTAGCATCAATTAGAGAAATCCCATGTGCAGCAAAAAAGACACAATGCAGCCAATAAATAAAATAAATTAATTTTTTAAATTTTTTAAAATTATTTTTTGGGGGTACACCAAGTTCAATCATCTGTTTTTATACACATATCCCCATATTCCCTCCCTCCCTCAACTCCCCCCCCACCCTCCCTCGAGTCCCCCCCACCCTCTCCGTCCCAGTCCTCTAAGGCATCTTCCATCCTCGAGTTGGACTCCCTTTGTTATACAACAACTTCCCACTGGCTATCTATTTAACAGTTGGTACTATATATATGTCTGTGCTACTCTCTCGCTTCGTCTCAGCTTCCCCTTCACCCCCGCCCCCCCAAACCTCAAGTTCTCCAGTCCATTCTCTGCATCTGCGTCCTTGTTCTTGTCACTGAGTTCATCAGTACCATTTTTAGATTCCGTATATGTGAGTTATCATATATATACTTAAAAAAGTATCTGAAGATGATTTAATATTGTGCTATATACTACATTAAGAAAATAAAGGGTAAAAATCTCAATAGATTCATTAAAAGCATTTGAGAAAATTCATCAATTCACACTTAAAAAAAAAATCAGCCAAAAAGAAATAAAAGGAAACTCCCTTTTCTGATAAAGGCAACCTACATAAAAATGTACAGTAAACTTCAACTGTTCTAGACACCCAGCAGAAAGCAAACGGCACCCTCATGTGGGGTGATTTGAAGAGAGTTTATACAATAACTGTTTATGTAGGTGGGGGTAGAATTTAAAGAAACTAACAATGGATAATGTATCATCCTGGGCTATAAATGGGTGAAAGGACCTGAAGAGGTACAAGAAGGGAGCAATTACTATAAAATAGAAAGAGTGGCAGTATGGAGAGGGCTACATGACATAAGCTGTGGCCTTTGGTAGAAGGACACACCTAGAAAAACAGAGCTGGAGGAATCAGGCTCCCTGACTTCAGGCTATACTACAAAGCCATGGTAATCAAGACAGTATGGTAATGGCACAAAAACAGAAATATAGATCAATGGAACAGGAAAGGAAACCCAGATATAAACTATGGTCAACTAATCTATGACAAAGGTGGCAAGGATATACAATGGAGAAAAGACAGCCTCTTCAATAAGTAGTGCTGGGAAAACTTGACAGCGACATGTAAAAGAATGAAATTAGAACACTCCTGAACACCATACACAAAAATAAACTCAAAATGGATTAAAGACCTAAATGTAAGGCCAGACACTATAAAACTCTTAGAGGAAAACACAGGCAAAACACTCTATGACATAAATCAAAGCAAGATCCTTTTCAACCCACCTCCTAGAATGATGGAAATGAAAACAAAAATAAACAAATGGGACCTAATGAAACTTAAAAGTTTTTGCACAGCAAAGGAAACCATAAACAAGACAAAAAGACAACCCTCAGAATGGGAGGAAATATTTGCAAAGGAAACAACCAACAAAGGATTAATCTCCAAAATATACAAGCAGCTCATGTAGCTCAATATCAAAAACACAAACAACCCCATCAAAAAATGGGTGGAAGACCTAAATAGACATTCTCCAAAGAAGATAGACAGATTGCCAACGAAACACATGAAAAGATGCTCAACATCACTAATCATTAGAGAAAATGCAAATCAAAACCACAATGAGGTATCACCTCACATCAGTCAGAATGGCCATCATCAAAAAATCTAGGAACAATAAATGCTGGAGAGGGTGTGGAGAAAAGGGAACCCTCCTTCACTGTTGGTGGGAATGTAAATTGATACAGCCACTATGGAAAACAGGATGGAGATTCCTTAAAAAACTAAAAATAGAGCTACCATATGACCCAGCAATCCCACTACTAAGCATATATCCCGAGAAAACAATAATTCAAAAAGATACATGTACCACAATGTTCACTGCAGCACTATTTACAATAGCCAGGACATGGAAACAACCTAAATGTCCATCGGCGCATGAATGGATAAAGAAGATGTGGTACATATATACAACGGAATATTACTCAGCCATAACGGGAATGAAACTGAGTTATCTGTAGTGAGGTAGATGGACCTAGAGGCTGTCATACAGAGTGAAGTAAGTCAGAAAGAGAAAAGCAAATACCATACGCTAACGCATATATATGGAATCTAGAAAAATGGTATTGATGAACATAGTGGCAGAGCAGGAATAAAGACACAGATGTAGAGAATGGACTAGAGAACACAGTGGGGAAAGGGGAGGCTGGGACGTAGTGAGAGAGTAGCATCGACATATATATACTACCAAAGGTAAAATATATAGCTAGTGGGAAGTTGCTATGTTACACAGAGATAAGCTCAGTCCTTTGTGATGACTTACAGGGATGGGATAGGGAGGGTGGGAGCAAGGCTCAAGAGGGAAGATATATGGGGATGCATGTATACATACAGCTGATTCATTTTGTTGTATAACAGAAACTAGCATAACACTGTAAAGCAATTATACTCCAATAAAGATGCATAAAAAAAAAAGACACACCTAATCTATATGACATGGCAGTGAAGTAGTCTGGGGTATAAATAACACAATTCAATTTTCCTCTCTCCCTACCCTATCTCACATTGGTGTATTTAATTGGCCACAACCAATCCAAAGTGAAAGAGCAATGGAGCCCATTGATTCTCTGTTGCCTCCCCAGGGCACAGTGCAGAGGCAAAAGCGTGGAGAATGAATCTGGGGAAGTAAGCAAAGAGTATACAGCATAATGTAATTTACTAGTAAAATGTGGACAGTTTGCCTTTTGAGATTTGGAACAAGACAAATATGTCCATTTCTATCTAACACTGAACAGGAAGTAGCCAGTAAAATAAGGCAAGAAGAAGAATAAAAAGCAAAATGATCAAAGGGAAGAAATAAAACAATCAGGAACAGGTTATTTGATTGTATACAGAGAAAATCCAAAATAATGTGCAAATAAATTGTCAGAATAATGAGTTTAGCAACATTGCTCAATAAAAGGTCAATATACAAGAATCAATTGCATTTGTATATACTAGAAACAAAGATGAAAAAAATATCAAATATCTAGGAATTAATCTAACAAACTATAAGACCTTGCAGAAAACAATGAAACATTATGAAGATAAATAAAAGAAGATGCAAATAAACAAAGCTGTATACCAGGTTCATGACGTGGGAGACCTGTATTTTAAAGGTAATTCTTCCCAAACTGATGCATAGATTTAACGTACTCTTGATCAAATCTTAATAGGGAAACTTATAGGAGCTGTTTTCTAAACCTGTCTGGAGAAGTAGATCTGCCCACCACAAGCGTAAGCTGTGCAAGCCATGAGTATATCTTAGAGACCTCCAACTATAGGGAGAGTAATTGACCAAAGGCCCCAACTACTGTTTGGAGATTCATCATCAAGTTCATGCTGAGGCCACAATTTCCACAGGCTGCTCCCAGCCAATGACTGAATGCATTTAGGAATACCAAAGTAGACCTATCCTTGGGAGACACAGGACCCTTCCGATGGCCAGCTTTGGCTCTAGGAATTCCCAGTAATCTTGTCAAGACTTCCTTTGACTGCACAGTAGCCTAGAAAGATTCCACCCAATCTTCTCTTCCCTCTACTTGGAATCAGACTTGTGTTAGAGGCTGACAGTTCTCCCATCCTTAGCAAGCTCCCTCCCTATTTTCTCTCATATAAACATTTTCCTTAATAAAAGTTATTTATTAATTTTTAATGCCATCTTGGTGTCTTTCTTAGAGAACCTAAACTAACACAGTAGCCAAGATGTCCAAGAAGAAAAAGTTGGGGGGATACACTTTATTTAATATCAAGATTTGTTATAAAAGCACAGTAATTAAAACAGTGTTTTGACACAGGTTTGGACAAATAGATCCAAAGAATATAACAGAGAACCCATATACCTTGTGATGCGCGCACGCACACACACACATACGCACTTCAACAAATGTGACTCTATGAAAGAGTAGGAAAGGGACAGTATTTTGATAAATAAAACTGGAATATTGGATATCTGTACGGGAGGGGGGCATGAAACAACACTTACTTCACACTTCATACAAAAATCAATTCCATGTGTATTCTAAACCTGAATGTAAAAGAAAACAGTAAAGCTTCTAGAAGATAATATGGGAGAGTCTTCATGGATCCAGTGTAGAAGAAAGTTTCCTAATTGGGACACAAAAAGTAGCAACAAATAAGGAAAAGATTGCTATCTGGACCCAGTTAAATTAAGAACATTTTCATCAAAGACAACCATTTAAAGGTTGGAAAGACAAACCACCGAGAGGAAGAATATCTTTGCAACACATACAACTGACACTGGGATCATATCCAAAATGTAAAAAGAACTCCTACAAAACAGCAAGAAACAAACGTTCCAATAGAAAAATGGCAAGAGTCTTGAACAAGCAACTCACAGGAGGAGCTCAGCCCCATTCAATATCAGAGAAATGCAAATTAAAATCACTGTGCGATATCACTATATACCCACCAGAATGTACAAGAAGTACAAAAGTACAAAGAATGGCAAATATACAGGAGCTACAAAGAGGTACAAATGCGTCCTGTTTGAACTGATGAATCCTAGTGTGGGTGCAGATGTGAAGCAATAGGAACTCTCATATTGAGAGTAGGGATATAATTTTGGTGCAACCACTTCGGAAAACAGGCTGGCACTACCTACTATAATTGAAGATAGACATACCCTAGAATTCAGCAATTCTACTTCTAGGTGGAACAAAATGCCTATTCACAGAAACATGATTCTTACAGTCCTCGAATGGAAATTACTCAAATGTTCATTAATAGCAGAATGGATAAATATACTGTGGTAACTTCATACAATGGACCACTACACCAAAATGAAAATGCAGCAGACCACCATTGCATATAAATATATGCATCAATTTCTCAAACATAATGTTAAGACGCATTTCTTAAGAACATACGGTAAGGTTCTATTTACCAAAAATCAGAATTAAGCAATACTGTATTGTTCAAGGGTAAGTACATACATGGCAAAATTATAAAGAAGCATGATTACCGTAAAGTCAGGACAGTGGCATTCTCTGGGACAAAGGGAGGGCAGTAATGAGTCGTCAGAGGCACGAGGTAGGGCCTCTGGGATGCTGGCCAAGAGCAATAGTTACTTGTGTTTGCTTGTTTGTTATTTACTGACCCGTAAAGCTTTACGTAGTGAACTCTTCTGAATGTGTGTCATATTTCAAAATAAGCAAACTTGACTTGGTTAATTGGTTTGGCAATGAGAACTAGCTTTGCCACCTGGGATATCTGATGAACATTTTCCAAGGCTTAGATGAAAATACGTTTAAAGCTTCCACTGAGACAAAAGCATTTCATCAAAGATATGACAATGATAAGGGTAAACTGAGATTTATGTTTGGATATTTCCCAGCTCTTTTTGTGAATATCAGTTTAAATAAATGTCCCTTGGTAAAGGAAAGAGAGGATAATTAATAGTCATTTGATAGGTCTTGGTACATAGCCTTTTTGATGTACTTCCCAGAAATTGAGAACATGAATCACTCTAACGATTGGATTGCAATCATTAGAATCAATGATTTCTAATTCTTTACTTTCAACAAAAGTTAAGGACTTAGTGAAACTATTAGCTGATGTAATGTTAAAAATGGTTTTTGATGATATATCATTAAGTGATTTTTAAGCATGTAACTCATAAATTGTCCAAACAATTATATATATAACAATTTTATAATAAAATATGTCCATTCCTATTTACTTGCTTATGGGAACAAGGTTTCCTAGTGCTTACCTCTTTAAAAATATTCAATAAAAAGAGAAATTAGCTGAATTCTTTCTTATTCTAGCAATTAGTAACATTCGACAATGGATAAATGAACCAATGCTCAGTTCATATTATTAAGAAATGAATTTCCTTTTTTTTACTTTTATGCTTATTTATAAAAATTTTAATTTATTCATATTATTTTGCTCATGTGTATATTCATTAAAATCGTAATATAGCTTAATCCAGGACACATATTCAATCTTTGGAGATATATGATCACAAGAAATTTGAAAAGATTTTAATTTGTGTGTGTGTTTAATTTTATTGCAGAGACACAAGATAAAGTAATCTATAAGACTTTCAAGCATAAATAATATGTTAGAATGAAATTCTGTAAGATACATACAATAGACTATTAAAGACTTTGTTCATGTATTTTTAAATAGATGATGGTATCAGATTACTATGAAATTTAATGTCTACATTTTAAAGTGATCTGACAGCTTTAGAATGTTAACAGTTTCAGTAAGTCAATTACATCCTTTGCAACTATTCAAACTTATTAAAAATTTTAGATGTCAACTTAAAAATGTGCACAGAGGTAAACAGTTTTTAAGCCCAATGGCTTAAACAGACTAATGGTTTATTCTTCTACATAAAAGAAGTCAGGGACAGACAGCCCAAGCTGGTGCAACAGTTCCTTGAAATGATCAGAGGGTCAGGATCCTTCAGTTCTTCTGTTCTGCCATCCTTGGAAGGTGGCT
Source organism: Hippopotamus amphibius kiboko (assembly GCF_030028045.1). Taxonomy (NCBI): domain Eukaryota; kingdom Metazoa; phylum Chordata; class Mammalia; order Artiodactyla; family Hippopotamidae; genus Hippopotamus; species Hippopotamus amphibius. The sequence continues at coordinate 59,418,410 of NC_080190.1, read as the reverse complement.
TCTACCCTCAAGGCCACGATATGGCTACTGGAGATGGCTACTGGAGCTTCAGCCATGACCTGGGAATCCCAGGGACAGGCCACAGCAGCTTTCCCAGGAGCCCTACCGAGCCACATCCACTGGCCATGGATGCTCCTTATCTGCCAGGGATCCTGGAAATGGAAACTTTTCAACTGGGCATATTGCCCAGAGCCCTGTTACCAAGGAAGACGATGAGAACGTATATGTGGCAGGCAATTAGCTGTCTTAGTAACACAGAATGCGATCCCATGCCCACTAGGTTATGCATATGCGTCTGTATTTATGCACTGTTGCGTCTGGAAGGATAGTAACCACTGTACTAATGGCTTAGCACTGCATGGGGGAGGTATCAGGCTATTTTTGCTTACTTCTTGGCATTTTCATACATTGAATTTTTTTTTACAATAAACATGGCAATGCTTACAAAAAATTGTTACAGATATTCTCATAAGTTAAGAAGGGCCAAACTGGAAGAAAGAAAAAAAATCAGAGTTTAGAGTCAACAGATCAGAGTTCAAATTCCACTCTGCAGTATGATTTAGGCATATATCTTAATATCTCTGAGCTACAATTTCCTTCTCTACAAATGCAAGTTTGGTTAGATTTTTCCATTATCTTCTGGCTTGCATTATTTCTGATGAGAAGTCCGTAATCATTCTCATTTTCATTTGCTATATGTAATGTCTTTCCCACTGGCTACTTTTAAGATTTTTTTCTTTATCATTAGTTTTCAGCAATTCTCTGATGTGCCTGGTGTAGTTTTCTTTGTGTCTGTTCTGCAGGTAGTTTGTTGAAATTCTCGCATCTGTGTATTCATGTTTTTCATTTGAAAATTTTCAGTCATTACTTCCTCAAATATTTTTTGTGCCCCCATAATCTTTGTGATAAACCAATTACATATGTGTCAGATTGCATGATATTGGTCCACAGGACAGTGAGGCTCTGCTAATTTTCTTCAAACTTTTTTTCCTCTTTATGCTTCCATCTGTATGGTTGATATTTCCTGTTCTGAAATTCACTGATGTTTCCTTCCACCGGGTCTACTCTAATCTGCTGTTATGTCTATCCAGGAAAATTCGCATTTCAGACATTATATTTTTTACTCTATGTTTTTTTTTAAGAACTTTTATTGAGATACAGTTAACAGACAATAAGCGGCATATATTTAGAGTGTACAATTTGGTATCTCAATCTCCCAGTTCATTCCCCCCCAACCCTCCCCGCTTTCCCCACTTGGTGTCCATATGTTTGTTCTCTACATCTGTGTCTCGATTTCTGCCTTGTATTTCCTCTTTCATAGTGGTTAGCATTTGCCTTATGTATTGAGGTGCTATATTGGGTGCATATATAATTGTTATCTTCTCTTCTTGGATGGATCCCTTGATCTTTATGTAGTGTCCTTTCTTGTCTCTTGTAACATTTTTTATTTTAAAGACTATTTTATCTGATATGAGTATTGCTACTCCAGCTTTCTTTTGATTTTCATTTGCATGGAATATCTTTTTCCATCCCCTCACTTTCAGTCTGTATGTGTCCCTAGGTCTGAAGTGGGTCTCTTGGAGACAGCATATATATGGTCCTTGTTTTTGTATCCATTCAGCCAGTCTGTGTCTTTTGGTTGGTGCATTTAGTCCATTTACATTCAAGGTAATTATCGATATGTATGTTCCTATTACCATTTTCTTAATTGTTTTGTTTTTGTTTTTGTAGGTCCTTTTCTTCTCTTATGTTTTCACTTAGAGAAGTTCCTTTAGCATTTGCTGTAGGGCTGGTTTGATGGTGCTGAATTCTCTTAGCTGTTGCTTGTCTGTAAAGCTTTGGATTTCTCTGTCGAATCTGAATGAGATCCTTGCTGGGTAGAGTATTCTTGGTTGTAGGTTCTTCCCTTTCATCACTTTAAATATATCATGCCACTCCCTTCTGGCTTGCAGAGTTTCTGCTGAGAAATCAGCTGTTACCCTGATGGGAGTTCCCTTGTATGGTATTTGTTGTTTTTCCCTTGTTGCTTTTAATAACTTTTCTCTGTCTTTAATTTTTGTCAATTTGACTACTATATGTCTTGGCGTGTTTCTCCTTGGGTTTATCCTGCCTGGGACTCTCTGCACTTCCTGGACTTGGGTAGCTGTTTCCTTTCCCATGTTAGGGAAGTTTTCAACTATAATCTCCTCCAGTATTTTCTCAGATCGTTTCTCACTCTCTTCTCCTTCTGGGACCCCTATAATGTGAATGTTGGTGCGTTTAACACTGTCCCAGAGGTCTCGTAGGCTGTCTTCAGTTCTTTTCATTCTTTTTTCTTTATTCTTTTCCACATCAGTGATTATCACCATTCTGTCTTCCAGTTCATTTATTTGCCCTTCTGCCTCAGTTAATCTGCTATTGGTTCCTTCTAGTGTATTTTTCATTTCAGTTACTGTGTTGCATATCTCTGCTTGTTTGCTCTTTAATTCTTCTAGGTCTTTGGTAAACTTTTCAATCTTTGCAGCCAGTCTTTTTTCAAAGTCCTGGATCATCTTCACCATCATTATTCTGAATTCTTTTTCTGGAAGGGTGCCTATCTCCTCTTCATGTAGTTGTTTTTCTGGGGTTTTATCCTGTCCCTTCACCTGGTACAAAGTCCTCTGCTTTTTCATTTTCTCTATCTTTTTGTGGCTGTGGTTTTCAGTTCCACAAGATGAAATACTGCTGATATTGCTTGATACTGCTGTCTCTCATTCTGTAAGTTTTATCTTTATTATTTTTATAATTTCTGTATTCCTATTATGTTCATGTTTTCCTTTAAGTCCTTGAACATATTTTTAAAAAGCTATTTGAATGCCTGCTCTCCAGCCATGACTTTTTTTTTTAAGCTCTATGTTAGAATATAAGTGCTTTACACTGCTGTGCCAGTTTTTGCTGTACAACAAAGTGAATCAGCCGTATTTGTACGCACATCCCCAAATCCTCTCCCTCCAGTGACTCCTTCCCACCCTCCCTATCCCAGCCCTCTAAGTCATCATCCATCACCGAGTTGATCTCCCTGTGTTATTTTTTTTAAAGAACTTTTGTTGAGATACAATTGACATACAATAAACTGCATATATTTAAAGTGTAAAAAAAAAAAAAAGCTATTTGAAAGTCTATGTCTGCTAATTCTATTATCTCTGACATTTCTAGGGCTGTTTCTATAAACTGAATTTTTTCTTCTTTAAAAAATTTCATTATATGCTGAGCATTATAAGTGATATGTTTTTTGAGTATTGGAATTTATTGTCTTCCTTTGAAAAATATTATTTTGTTCTGACAGGTAATTAAATTAGTTGTGGATCTGCCTGCTACTTTCGAGAAAATTCTAAAAAATTATTTTTGTTAAAGTACATCTAGAATAGCCTTTACCTTGGGGATAGTTTGAACCCTCCTCTAAGATGGTCTTCTTTTTCTTTGTCTGGCTTTCTGGGGCCTCACCGTATACATGTGCAGTTTAGCATTCAGCCAAAAACTTAAGGGGATCCTTTTTGTTCCCCACTTGTTTTTTATTGACAAATAACCACATACAATAAAATCTACCCTTTTAAAGTGTATAATTCAGTGGTTTCTAGTATATTCACAAGGTTGTGCAACCATCACCACTATCTAATTCTAGAATATTTTCTTTACCTCAGAGGAATCCTATAGCAGATTTCTGGAGCTCTATGTTTAAAAAGCTCTCTCCTCTCCAATATTCTGCCCCATAAATTCCAGATATCTCAGCCTCTCTGAACTCAAGACTCTGTTTCCCCAGCTCAGTGAGATTGCTGTGCTCTGCCTGGATCTCCTTCCCTGTGCTTGGTTCTGGCAAGTGCCCCTAGGCAGAAAGCTGGGCACTCACAGGGCTCATCTCAAAGGGATCACAGTCCTCTGCTGTCTGTTGTCCAGGGTCTGAAAACACTTGTTTCATATCTTTTTTCCAGTTTTTGTAGTTGTTTACGGAAGGAGGGTTAATCTGGCATAATTACTCCATCATGGCCAGAAGTGGAGATCTTGATTTATTTGATTTTTGAGATTAAGCCAGCTTGTCATGGTGCCTTGCTATAACAAACAACAAAAAAGTCTTAGTTGCTGTTGACTTACTTTTTTATATGTTACTGAAGTGGACACTGTAGTTATCTCTTCAATATCTCTTCTACCCTTCTCCCACTGTGTAGTAGCCACAGAATTGAGTGGAGGGAAGAAGCACGTAGGGGACTTCCCTGGTGGTGCAGTGGTTAACAATCCTCCTGCCAATGCAGGGAACACGGGTTCAATCCCCGGCCTGGGAAGATCCCACATGCCGCGGAGCAACCAAGACTGTGCGCCACAACTACTGAAGCCCACACGCCCACAGCCCATGCTCCACAATAAGAGAAGCCACTGCACTGAGAAGCCTGAGCACCACAATGAAGAGTAGCCCCCACGCAGCAACGAAGACCCAATGCAACCAAAAAAAAAAAGAAGTACCTACAGATTCCATTTGGCCCCATATTGTGCTAATCCAATTGGTGTGATTCTTTCCCCTTTGCCATATCGATTTTGATTAGTTCAGTGAAGCCAGACCTAAACTATTTAGTGCATGATATTCTCCCAGCCATATGTCTCTGGAATGGGAATTTTAGGGGCAAGGGAGGGGAATGTATCATCCCCTCTCCTTATGTTTCCCTCCCTTGAAGGAAAATCCATTAATGTGGTTTCTGATCTCTCTCTACCCCTTTACTCATTTTGCCCCAGGAGAGAGAAAGTAACAAATCTAATGGAAACCAGAGAAGATTATATTGGGCGTGCTCACCCCAGCTCATCTCTTCTTCCTCTTCGGAGTGAGCTGCCCATGGAGAACACACGGTCACCTCTGCTTCTGCATGCTAGGAGACTTTCAGGGCAGGTTTCCCATATCAGAGACCTCAACTGGGTGAGTAGAGCAGCCTGATTTGGAGGTTCTGGAAGCAGGTTCACTATGTTCTTACACTAGGTTATAGCCTCCAACAGTACAGGACTAAAGGTAATATTTTACTCTTTTGTTTTACATATCAAAGTTTGTATGACTCAGAGAAGCCTCCCCAGAGACCATTACAGACACAATACCCCATTCAGACCTGGGACCAACATGGGCAGGTGGTGGGTGACTTGAGAAACTTTTTCTCCCCAAGGATCTCTTTTTCTGTGGTTGTAGTGAGAACAGGGCTTCCTGCAGCCACCTCAGCCCAAGCCTCAGAATGAAGCCAGCACCAGGAGGAGGACAGAACCGAGAGAAGCACAAGGAAGCCATGATGCCAATGCCTGCCCAGTTTTTGGACTTTCCAATTATAGGAGCCAATATATCTCCTTCATTATGTAAGTCAGTTTGAATTTTGCTTTCTTTTACTTGGTCAGTGAAAGCATCCTAGCCAACATAAGCCCTATTCAGTTTGAAAGTACTTGTACTTTTATTATCTCATTTGATTCTCTCCAAGTGGGTCAAGAGAAGAAATTGAGAGCCTAAAATGTAAAATGACTTGCTCAAGACCACAGTATAGAGAGATGGTGGACAGCGATGGGACTCAAACCCAGTCTCCTTACTCCAAGTTTAGTGCTCTTCCCACTGGAACACACTGCCTGTGCAGGTTGCCAAGCAGAGGGTGTTCTGATGACTTGGAGGAGAGGTCCATACTACAGATGACATACTAGGGATGCAATCAAGCCTTTGGGACTGACATCAAAGAGGGCAGGGGCCACGGTCTCCTCAAGTCACACCCCTCTGTTCCCATTGGGCCTGGGATCTCACACTGGGTGACCCCTAGAACCAAGCCCCCAACAACAGAGATTTGGATGGGGATGCTACTTGCTAATGGAGACACCCCTGGAGGAGCCAAGGAGGTGTTTCCAGAGCACAGGGAGCTCAGTGATCACAGGTCAGTGATCAAGGAGATTGGGAAAGCCTGGTGAGAATCCATTGCCTCTGGGCCTGAAGGTAGGCATTTGTAAACTCAACCTAAAAGCTAAATAAACTCATATTGAGAACACCAGCAGCATCAGCATTCAGCCTCAGAATAACCATCCCTCAAGCCACTCACCGACACTTGAAATTCCACCTGTGGAGGCCATTCCCTTAACTTTACAAATTTATTTGTTTGTTTGTTTGTTTGTTTGTTTGTTTTATTGGCTGTGTTGGATCTTTTTTGCTGTGCGTGGGCTCTCTCTTAGTTGCAGTTTCTGGGGGCTACTCTTCATTGTGGTGCGTGGGCTCCTCATTGCCGTGGCTTCTCTTGTTGCAGAGCACGGGCTCTAGGTGCGTGGGCTTCAGTAGCTGCAGCACATGGGCTCAATAGTTGTGGCGCACGGGCTTAGTTGCTCCGTGGCATGTGGGATCTTCCTGGAGCAGGGATCGAACCCGTGTTCCCTGCATTGGCAGGCAGATTCTTAACCACTGTGCCACCTAGGAAGCCCCATTCCCTCAACTTTAGAGTCGAAATGCCACTCCAACTTCGCCCCTCACCACCAATGGGGAGCAGTGAGCTGTTAGGCACAGACTATCGTCTGTTCTGTATTGTGATTGGGTTATCACTCCCTTCCTGAAAGACAGGGAGAGTGAGTCTTGGAAAAGATAAGAAGGATCCCCAAAAGGAAGGTAACGCCTCCATGGTACCAGCAACGCCTGCTCTCTGGGTGTCCCTGGGCCTCCCTCTTGACTGACAGACACAGGGCCATCACCATAGGCCTAGAGAAAGGGCAGACAAGTGAGCTGAGCTATAGTCTGATGCTCGGAGGAGCCACTCCTTCTTTTCCTACCCCTCCTCCTCAGTCCTCCCCCACCACCCAGGGAACAATGCCAACAGGAAGAAACACATCCGTTTCCACCCACTGTTCTCAGTCTCCTTCATCCCAAAGTCTGAGTTCTGCTGTGACCAGGTGGGGCTGGCCCTGAGCCAAAGGTGGAGACTACAAGCAGTTGACTTGCCCGTGGTTCTCTTGGGGACACTGGGGTTCCCCCAGCTTTATTAGGCAGAAGGGCAGGAGCAGGAGGAACAAAGTGTGGACCGTCTAGTCTCCTGGGGAGCACATCACCACCAACCTGAAGTTGGATGCAGAACACTGGTCACATCACATCAATACAAGGAACAGTAAAAACCAAAACAAATCTCTCCAGTGGAGTCTTAGAGCAAATGATGTTTCACTAGGCATCTTGTGAACACTTACTGGGGGCCAAGAAGGGGGCCTGTCTGTCTTCACCAAAAACATGTATATCCCTGGGGAGGAGGCCCACCCAGTAGAGCTGCACCAGGACAGCAAGGAGAGAAGCCAGGCACCTCCACCCCCTCCCCAGCCTGTCTAGACAGGGGAGGCAGCAGACAGGACTCTCGGTGTCAGAGTCACTGGAGCCGTGGACAGGTGGCTCAAGATGGGAGGCGCTTCCCAAAGTGAGGCACGCCCCTTCTGCCTCTACCCATGGGTCCTCCCCCAGCTCCTCTGTGCACTGAGGAACCCTGCAGTGTGGGCAGAGTTGGGGTGGACTCATATGGATATACCTTTCCTGTGGAGAGGGCTAACAGCTTTTATAAGATTCTTGACCCTTCTGCACAAGATACTGCAGTGACATGGACAGATGGAAACAGACTTCCTGCCATCCCAGACCACGGCTCCCTGTGATGAGAGTGACCAAGAAGGGAGGAGAAAGAGCCAGGCCTTGCCCCTGATTGACAAGGGGGCTCTGAAGCCCCATGTCCAGCTCCACCCCTCCCTTCTCAAGCCCAGCTAATTTCCCCTCATCCTAGGTGCCTCTTCCTCCAGGAAGCTCTCCATGCGCCCCCATTGGGGCACTTCTCACACCATGTGGCGATTGCCTTCTCAGTTGTCTGTTTCCCCCACTAAATCCCAGATTCCGCTGAAGCAGTGCGCTGTGTCTGCCGGGTTCCGCCCCTGCCAGGGGCCTGGCACATGGTGCTGACCGGTCATTCCCGAGTGACTGAATGAACGGATGAACAGTAGTCCTAACTTAGGGGGCTCTCAGAAGCCCACATCTCTGAGGAGGGCTCTACATTTTATTTTTTAAGGAAGTAGAGACAGAGGGGACCTTAGGGTCACAAAGTTCCCTCCTGCAGGTGAGGGAAGACCAGTGGGCAAGGGCCCACGGCCTCGAGCTTCCTTGTGCAGAACGAAGGCGGGCAGGGGACACGGAGGCCCTGGGCTCTGAGAGGTGGGTGGAGGCCTAGGCCTCTTCTGTTCTGGGGCCCCTGGCCCGCACAAACATGAATGCATGCGATAACTGCCTTGCAAAAATGATGGTCCACCTTAAGCGTTCATATTTAACAACTGGACTTGTTTTGGCCTGTTGTGTACCATCAGGGGAACCCCTCATCGTACACATGCTCTGACTTTGAGATTAGGTCCCAAGCCTGGTCTGTGGCCCTTTGTGATTGGGGGCCTGGGTCCGAGGGTCCTCTCCCCACCACCCCTCCACACGCACATGTCCCCAGCCCCGGACTGGGATATGCCTCAGTTATTACTTCTTACTGTCCATGTTCAGGGTACAGGCTGTGCTCAGAGCATCTCAGGCTTAGGAAAGTCCTGATGCCCAGGCCAGGGCCTCCCTGCAGGACAGCGCTGCACGGCCATCCTGGCTGTCCCCAGGAAAGCAGGAGCCCTGAGCCCTCACTTCACTTCAGGGCGGGGTTCACGAATGGCCGCATTCCCTGCTACCTACTGTCTTGCTGCTCCCCTGGGGCTCTCTCTTTGCCACTCATCCCACAGATAATGCCAATAACTGGCGCTTCTCCAGACAGGGGCCCTGAGGAGGCCTGAAGCTGCGCTGCCAGCTCCACGCCAGGGACAGCGGTTCCAGGACCAGGCCTGGCCTGCAGACTGGCGCCATCGCCTGGTGGGGAGCGGGACTGACATGCTCCTTTTCCTCTGTCTCCTCCACCCAAGTCTCCAGAGTCAGGGAGCCCTTCTAGAGCCCTTGCAGTGTCCCCTGACCTCTGGGAGGGATGTGAGGGGGACGGAGATTTAAGGCACAATGTACAGCACACAGAGTCTATCATCTAGTTGGGGAAAGCTGTCAGGCCAAAGGAGCACAAAGCCGAACAAGACGAAACCCCAGCCAGGAGAGGATCAGCTTATGTGCAAACAGGCCTGTGACTCAGGGTGGAGAGGAGAGAGAGGCAGATGGGAGAGCCTGGCTCAGCCTCCAGCAGAAGGTGCCTCTAAGACAGGAGCGGAGCGTGTGCATGGGCTTTGAAGCTGGACAAGCTAGGTCTGAATCTCAGTTTTTCTCCATAAGCCCGACGTACGATCTCTAGCAAGAGACCGTTCTTCTCTGAGGTGCATTTTCTGAATCTGTAAATAAGGGTTAAGAACACTTGCCTTGCTGTGCTGTTGTGACAATTAACTTAAATAATGGATGTGGAGCACTTGACACAGTGCTCAGAATCTGTCCTTAAAAGCAATCCATTAATAATAGGGAACCAAGGCTCAATAATGATTACTTTTAGAGATTCAAGTTGATTCCTATAAGAACATCTTGGTTCTCACTCGTGTTCTTGCGTAGCAGAGAAGGGAGCAGAGTGGCCACCAGCTGAGGAGAAGACGGCTCACCAGTCACCGTCTATCTTACTCAAGCTGCAGCCATGGAGAGACCCTGCAAAACTGTCACCAAGAGCTGTGGGGGCAGCGAGGAACAGATGCCAGCTCTGATGGCTTGGGAGATGCACTCACTGCTCTATGTCCTTTAGGTGCACCAACTCATTTAATCCTCAAACTCCCCCATAAGTAAGTGCTGTTATTGTCCCTATTTTAGAGATGAGGAAGCTAGGGCACCCAGAGGTTAGGGGACCAGCCTAAGGTCACACTGCTTCTAAGCAGGAAAACTAGGATTGGACCGGGGCTGTCTGGCCCCAGAACCTCTCTACTCCCAACTACTAGGCGATAACTGCCTCTGATCTGGGAACTGTGTTCATCCCCATTTCTCAGATGAGAAAACTGCTGTTCAGAGAGGCAAAATAACTTTTGCAAGGTCACACAGCAGTCATTGGCAGAGCTAGCACAGTCATGATTTTAAGATGTGATTTTTAGTCAATTGAGTTTCCTATTTAATTCAACTTGAGATCCAGAAAGTAAAAGCCAGCCCCTCTCCAGTAGTGGGAACTGCAAAAGGTGAGCCGAGGGCCCTGCTGGCAGCCTTGTTTCCCATGCACAATGTAGCAGAAGCTAGTCAATGGTGAGAGACCGTGAAACCATCACAGGGAGAAAAGCAAAGCTGAGACTGCCAGCAGATTCAAGCCCTGGTTCCAGCCATTCCTGAAGTCCAGCTGCATCCTCCCCTTTGGAAGATTTGGTTGTTCAAATTTAGGACTTGATTCCAAGAGCCAATAAAGCCTCTCTGTGTCCCCAAGTTGTTATGATTGGGTGTCAGTTATTTGCAACCAAAATGGGTTCTTGCAGAGAAGGCAGCATGTAGAAACAAGAGGCTGAAACCAGAAGACTGGGGGGCCAGGAAGAATGACAGAGGCAAAGAGAAGGTGAGAGAGCCAGACAGAGCACCAGAGGGCACAAAGCTAGGAGGGCCATTAGCCCATCCTCCCAAACCCCAGCACTGCCCAGCCCCCGAGCTTGGCTCTCCAGCCCCCAGACGGCCCCCAAACAGCCACGAAAACACTGTGGACTCGCGCTTTTGAACATTTCCTGTTCCAAATGCATGTGAGTTTCATAGCCCTTCTGAATTCCATGTGTAGACACTCATTTATCCAATTTCTGCTTAGAAAAGCAGAACTTCCAACACTTCCAATAAATCTTCGCACCAGCTAGAAAAAACTCCCCATCCTTCAGAACACCTGTGTGTGCTCCCTAACTATCTGCTCCTCCTGCCTGCTCTCCACCGCACCACCCTGGCAGGGAGCTTCTGGGAAGGCAGATGGTACTAGCTCAGAGCTGACCCCAGCCCAGCCCTCAGGAAGGCAGGGCTGTTGATGAGTCAGCAGGGTCTGCACGGAAGCATCTGGCCCCAGTTACCAAGATGGAGACTGCTTCTTCAAATCACTCACAACCCAACAGGCAGCGCCCCATGCGGGCCGCCCCAAGGCCGCCGTTAGTCACACGGGAATTTTAATTTAGCTACAGAAGAGGGCTGAGCAAAGAGCAAAGAATAATCTTCTCCTTTAGAGAGAGAAAAATGGGACCTAGGGAGGTTACGTGACTTTCCTAAGGTCACCAGCCAGTCAACAAAGAAGCCCTCGCTGCAGCAGGTTTCCTGGTGTTCATTTGAAAATCCTGGTCTAGGCAACATGTTTCTCATTCTGGCTGGAATCTGTACCAAGTTACACTCTTCACCCTCTTTTTTTTCCCCTGCCCTAATTTTACTTCCTCTCAGAGCTTAGACTAGAGGAGATCTGGTTTAATTCCATCAATCTGTCATTTATTGACTCATTCATTCAACGTGTGCAGGGCTGGAAGGGACCTGTGAGTCATCTGACCAAATCTTTCCCATCCAGTGTCAATGGGCTCTTTGATTCTAAGAAACAGAAATTGACTCTAGCTAACTGAAGCAGTTGTTTTAAAAGAGAGGAAAAAAAGAAAGTAAAGAACTTACGAGGAGATGGGAAAGCTCATAGAATTGAAGAAAAGCTGGAGACCTGGGTCCCTGACAGGATAGGTTCCAGAGATCTTAGGAACAAAAACCCCTGGGCAGTGTCTTGAGGGTTACACCCCCCTCAGCCCCCACATCCCATTCCCCATCAGTGGAAAACGTGGTGCCACCTGATATCACTGTTTGGGTGGAATCAAGAGTTGACCCTCAGATAACGCTGAGACTCCCCTTTCACATCAGAATGCCCTGTGTGGCTTGCGAACACAGATTGCTGGGCTCTACGTCCCAAGTTTCTGATTCTGAGGTAGGACTCCAGGATTCTGCATTTCTAACAAGCTCCTAAGCAGGGCTGGTGCAGCTGGTCCAGAGACCATGCTGTGAGAGCCACCACTCGGGGGAAACCTAGCCTGACTTGTGTGTCCCTCTGAGATGGGGAGCCCAGGGCTCCTTGAGAAATAGTTCCACCAAGGCGGTACTCAACGGAATCAGCAAGTCCCACAGGGTTGTCCTCAATGGGATTCCCAAAGTAAAGTCAGGATACTGTGACTAAAAGGGGGGATGGATGTTAGCCAGGCAGGAGAAAACACAGATGTGCATTATTCAGGTATCTGGGGAAGGTTCTCAGGCTTTGCTGCGTAGGGTGGGTTAAAAATTCACCAATTACATCACTGCTCTTCATGAGGCTGATGACCCTCCTTGCAATCCTGAAGGAGAACAAGTCCACCCCCCCCCCACCTCCCATCAGGCAGGCAACAGGTTTATTGCAAGCCTAGTATCTGCCCCGCCTAATGTTTTTATTGATGATACAGTAGCAAAAAAGGCAAACACCAGCTCTCATGGAACTTTAGGGGGTAATCTAAATGAAACTTAGTTTGACAGATAAGGTCTCTACAGCATGCAACAGTGAGGTGATCACCTCCCTCATTCTGTCCAACATGCTTCTATTGATATGGCCTGAGATGATGTTAGGTTTCTCGGCAGCCACATCCTACCACTGGCTTATTACCATTATTCAGGAGTATTTAGTGAACACTTGCAGTGCATCCAGCCCTGTGCTGTACATCCCAGGAGTGCAAGACAAGCAAGAGGCCAGCCTCAGTCTCTCCTGGGCTGCCATTAGTCTTGCTGAAATGCTGCTTAACTGGCAACCAGACAAGATCCCCCAGTCCCACACTGGATACCCAAGGAGTGATGGTCACCTATCCCATTAGGAACACTTGGACCCTCTGCATCAGCAAAACCCAGACTGGGAGGCAGGCCCCACAGGCAGGGCATCTGCCACCGCATCTCTGTGGTGTAATATGGAGCCTGGCGCTCTTGAGCCTCCCACAGCCACCGCAGATGGGGGCTCCCCCTGCCCCTCTCTTGACGGGGTTGATGAATGGTCAGCTCTGAGTCAGCAGTGGGGGCAAGAGCTGAAGCAGCAAAGAACCCTGAGCTGGAAGATCCATAGCAATCACCTTAGTCCAGCCATCACATTTGACAGAAGACCCTGGGGCGAAAGGTCAAGGTCACACAGTTCACAGATGACACATTTGACAGTTCTGGGATCCAGAACCCAGGTCCCCTCCTGTTCTAAAACCCAGAGCTCTCGACTACACCATGGGAAGCAGAGGCGGTGCGGCAAGGGACAGACAGAGAAAAGGGGGCACATTTACTCATGAACTAGTCCACTCAGGAGACAGATCTGACCTTATGGTGCCCAGGTTTCAGAAAAATAGCACTGAGCTTCCTGGGTTGTAATAAGAGCTAACATGTGCGTGGCGCTTACAACTTGCCAGACATTGCTCTGAGAACTTTGTAGATATTCACTCCTCACAATAACACTATGAGGGATGCTATTACTGTCCCCATTTCATAGCTAAGTAAACTGTCACAGAGAGGCTGAGGAGGTTGTCCAAAGTCACACAGCCAGTGCAACTAAGCTGGGATTGAAGCCAGGTAGTCTGGTGAGCAGACTTGCTGGGTTGCTGCGGGTGCCCCAGCAGGCCCGAAGAAATCCTCGGGGTGCCCCTGGGCTCTGGCTTCTCACAGCCATTTGGGAGCTGGCTAAGCTTTCTAACTTGAACTGTTGCTGATACTGCAAAGTACCTCAATAAATACTGGCAATAATAAAATTTTTGTTTGTTTTGCTGGTTGACTAGAGAGCTCTCATATAGAGCCAAACCGCAGTGTTTTATGTTTCTTAAGAGATATAGAGAGGTGGGATAGGGAGGGTGGGAAGGAATCACGGGAGGGAGGGGATATGGGGATATATGTATAAATACAGCTGATTCACTCTGTTGTACAATAGAAACTGGCACAACAGTGTAAAGCAATTATACTCCAATAAAGAGCTTAAAACAGACAAAAAAGATATAGAATTGGCCCATCAATATAGTGTATAAGCGTCATTTATTTTCTTCTCATCCATTTCCTACTACTCATGATACTCTGAGGAGTTGCATTTGACCCTAAACTCAAGGAGTGGCCCCCTCTGTATCCTAAATGAGCCCCGGGATGATGGGTCCCACTCATCAACACTTCCTAGCCTGGTGCCAGGCCAGCCACTACAGGACACCAGCAGATCAGATATGATCTCTGCCTTCTATGAATTCACAGTCTCCTAGAACCACTGAGTGCAAACAACAGTTACAACATGACTCAGCGCATGGTACTGCAGAATGGTCCAAATGCTTTGGTTACAGAAAGAAAGAGAACCTACCTCTTGGGAGAGCAGCAGGAAAAGAAGCTAAGGAGACTGGGGTTTGATCGCAGCTCAACAGTCTGGACAGTGTCAGAGAGGGTGAGGAGACACTGGAAGGCTCGAGGTTGGGGTACAGTTTAGAAAGACCACTCTTCCAGATGCACAGAGGTGGGGAAGGACCAGGAGGAGGGAAACCAGTTAGGAGATGACTATAGAGTCCAGGTAAGAGACGAGGATTACACTAAGGCACAGGCACTGAAGATGGAAAAGAAACAATGGATTAAGGGGAAAAAATCAGAGGTGATGTAAATGGGGCTTTTTTTCTTCTGTGGGGTTCACTTCAGCTTCAGGTTCATTTGCCATAAAAACAACTTTGGATCTTACTCCAATCGTGCCTGAAGAATCACAGAAACCTGGTTTTTAGTTTAGGTGACTTCAAGCTTCTGGGAAACACAGTCAGATCAAGGACCAGAGTTCAAATCATGTCCATCAGATCAGTAGACATGCTCTCGAGCAAGTCACTTCCATTCTCGGAAAGTCAGCCACATCATCTGCGAAGTGAGAATCAAGGCTTCTGCCTCTGAGCTTGTTACGGCCTCAGCTCACTTGGGCGCTGATATGGTCTCATCTCTTTTTATCTTTCCTAACAGCAATAACATCAGCCTGCACAATTTCCTGAGCACTTACTATGTGCCAGGCGCTATTCTAGCATGCATTAACTCATGTAACCCTCACAACAACCTCAAGAGATAGGTACTATTATTATCATCATTCTGCATTTAAAGAAACGGCAGCAGAAAGAGATGCAGTAACTTGCCCACTACTCATAGAGGCAGAACAAGGATATGAACCCACGAGAGCCGCCTACCATAACTGCCTAAGCACCCACCTACCCTTCTGTACAGGAAGTCCAGGCTCTCCCTCTGGAGCCCTCCCTCCTCCCCTGCACTAAGAATCCTGCTCCTTGCCTCCTGCTTCCTGGCAGCAGGTGGTGCCAGCTCTCTGCTGTCATTGCTAGATGCCGCCACGAGGTGTCGCTATTGAAAGTCAATCCTACAAGGTTGGTGCAGGTTGTGAGTGGTGGCCTGCTCTTACTGGCTCAGGCTCCTGTCCGAACTACGGTGGGGTCCCAGGCTAGGGCTCTGAGACTTCACGTCTTCTCTAGTTCTCATCTATGTGCTTAGCTATCGCTTATCAAATCACTCTGGGGCTGGGGGGCTCTGAATCCAACAAGGCTTCCAGACTCCCCTTTCCTTTCTGGCCAGTCTCTTTTTGGATCCCTTGGGGTTCTTCCCTACCAGAATGCCATGGGCAGGGCCATGTCATTTGACTTCACTAGGTCTCCCTAACTTCAAGTTTCAGGGAGCCACTGAACTTAAAGCCTAAAAACCTTTACACACAGAAGCACCCCTCTCCACCTGCCCCGAGGCAACTTGTACAATTTGGTTCACCCCCTCTGAGACTGACCAAAAGAGAGAAGCAGCATTTTCTAAACACACACACACACACACACACACACACACACGCACACTCAAAAACAAAACAAAACAAACAACATGCCCTGTTGTACCCTTTCCTGGGGTAATGGGCGTCAGCTCCCCTCACCTATGCGTAGCTAACAGGGTTCCAGTGACTGCTGTCTGAACAAAAGCCTACTCCACAGCACATGTTCTGTTCACTGGCAGGCAGAAGTGCTGGAAGATTCTTTCTCTAACTATGTCTAAAGAGGTGATTACATACCTTAAGGCTGTTAGGAACCCTCTCCTACACCAAGTAAAAGCTTCCCACAACAGATGTTAGGGCAAGCCCTGGGGCCACCAAGACCACATGGAGTGTGTTGAAAGTTTCTTTGTGGAGTGACTTCAAAAGGCTGATGAACGTACTTTTCTGTCCTGCGCAGAGAGAATCTGAGGCTGAAATCTATTATAAACACAAACCTCTTCATGAAACAAAGAGTCCCAATACCAGTCCTGGGCAAGAGAAGGGGAATGCCACAGAAAATCAGGTGTATCCTTAAGTATAACTATGACAAGCACAGCCAGATTTAGCAAATAAAAACACAAAATATCCAGTTAAATTTGAATTTCAGATTAAAAAAAACCTGCAACACTTGGGACATACTTTCTCTAAAAAATTATTGGCTGTTTGTTTGAAATTCAACTTTAACTAAGCATCTGGTATTTTATCCATCAACATTAGTTTTGAAGTATAACCATGATCAGAAGTAAATCCAAGTCCTAAGAAAGCAAAGGTCAAAGGTACTGAACAGGTCAACAGTTAAAATTCATTTGGCTACTATAACAATGACCAAACTTTTTAAAATTTTAAAACAGTGGTCCTTTAAGCCTGGCTACACATTGGAATTAGCTGAGAATATTTTAAAATATAGATATATAGATGCCCGTGACTGTCCCTGAGGATTCAGTTTTTTAAAAATATTTATTTACTTATTTATTTGGTTGCACTGGGTCATAGTTGCAGCACGCAACCTCTTTAGTTGTGGCATGCAAACTCCCCGTTGCGGCATGCATGCGGGATCCAGTTCCCTGACCAGGGATGGAAACCGGGCCCCCTGCATAGGGAGCATAGAGTCTTAAGCACTGTGCCACCAGGGAAGTCCCTGAGGATTCATATTAAACTGAATTCATATAAATTTGCATTAAAACATTCGTGTTTTAAGAATTAATAATATTGCTATGAAATAGGCAATGCTAATGTGCAAACGGAGTTGAGGACCATTGTCTTAAAGAGTTGTCTGTACCTGCCTACTCAGCTGAAGACTTTCCTGAAGTGGTAAAGGAAATAGGACTGATGCACTTCATTTGCAATTATAAGCTTCCTTAAACTCATAACTCACAGTGGGTTCACACTGACAATAGCCCTAAATGTCTTGAGGAAAAACTGGCAAAGAGATAGGTCAGCTTACTAGTATTTCCTGTTGTAAAAATAACATTTCTAATCATATTCTTTGTTCTCAGAAATTCCACTTTAGGTATAAATCCTAGGAAAATATTCAGCAGTCCAGACAAATAGTTGTATGCAAAGAGGCTAATCATACTATAATAATGAGGAAAAATTGTGCTTCCTGTAAAAATCATTTCCCTTTAGCCTGAGAACTTCTTTTATGATTTCTTGTAATGAAAGTCTACTAGAGCCAAGTTCTCTCAGCTTTTTTCTGTGGGAAAATGTCTTTAATTTTTTTTTCATTTTTGAAACATGTATTTTGAATGTTTTTTTTTCTTTCAGCATTTTAAAGAAGACACTCCACTGTCTTCTGGGTTCTACTGTTTTTGATTAGATGTCAGCCATCATTCTTATTATTATATCCTTAAATGTATGTGTCCTTTTTTCCTGACTATTTTTAAGATATTCTCTTTAATTTTGGTTTTCAGCGATTTGACTGTGATGAGCCTTGGTATGGTTTTCCTTATATTTATTCTAGTTGGGTTTTCATGGGCTTCTAAGATCTGTGAATTAATATATTAGTATTTCTCGTTAATTTTTGGAAACTCTCAAGCACAATCCCTTCAAATATTCCCTCTGCCCCATTTTCTCTCTCCTCTTTTTGAGAGACTCCAAATATGTATATACTATAGTGTTTTATATTGTCCTATGGTTCTCTGAAACTCTTCTGTAACTTTTAAAATTTAAATTCAATTTAATTTTTCTCTCCTTATGCATTAATTTGGATAAATTTTATTAACTGTCTTCAAGTTCCTGATCTTTTCTTCTGCTATACCTAGTCTGCTGGTAAGTCCTTCAAATAAAATTTTCATTTCAGTTCTAGAATTTCCATTTTATTCTTTTATAGAGTTTCAGATTCTCTGGGGAAATTTCCCATCTTTTCATTCATTTTGCCCATCTTTTCCAGTAAACACTTCAACACAGTTATAATACTTAAAGATATTGTCTGCTGACCCAACATCTGGGTCATTCTTGGTTCTGTTGCTATTGGCTATCTTTTCCTCTTGATTATGGGTGACATCTTCCTGCTTTTTCACATGTCTTCTACCTTTAAATGTGTGCTCACTGGTAAAGAATTGGTGGACATGTGTGCCTCAAGGGGTTCTCTCTCTATCCTCCTTCCTGTCCCTGCTGCTGTGATGTACTCAGTAAAGACTTAGAAGAAAAAACAAGAGGTGAGTGCTCCAAAAGAAATCTCTGTCCATCCTCATTTCCTATCCTTCACCTTCACCAGGCCAGGGCCCTACAGATAAGAATTGGCAGATAGATGCCATTTAGAATTTAAGTTTGGGGAGGGAGGAGGATTTTAACACATCATGCCTGCACATGGAAATTTCAGCTTGTTCAGCTAGTTTCTCAACGCATTTTCAAAAATCCCCTGTCTGTGGTGGGTCTGCTCTTCCATCCACCGTACCTCTTTGATGAAAGCAGCCTCATGTCTCACTCTCCTAGCAAGGGCTCTTTCCACTCTGGAATCTAGTTCATTTTAAATTCTGATGGATTTTTAACAACTAAAATTCTGCAGTTCATCCAGCTTACTTGCATTGTCACAAAGAGAGTAATGATCTCTTGCAAATTTCTATATCCTGGAAATGGAGGTCCAAACATTTTTCAAAAACACTTATAAATTGAAAATACAGAGAGAAAGGGTGAGAAGGAAGCCTCTGACACCTAGAGACTATAAGATTATCCATTTCTTCTCTATATTTAATTGCTAAATTGACTCAGGGAAAACACCCCCAGGTCACTTGGCTAGGTCTGCATCCCTGCTGAGAAAGTCCAAGAAGGCTAATGTATCAAATGCCCACTGCTCAAAAACATCTGCCTTTAAAAGGCCACCTGTTTTAAAATGGAATGTGGGAGAAATGGAGTAAAAACTAATTTGCTCTTACTTCACCAAATAGGATTTCTGATAGCATTTTAAATGCCCTTTAACCTTATTTCAATATATTTCCACTTCTTAATCCTGCTGAATTGGAGCCAAATCCAGAAGCCCATTTCTCTAACAAAGCTGATGAAAATGAAGAGATAGTTTAACTTAATGCACACCAAAAAAACTTGGGTACAACTAGAGTTTATGCCATTTCACATGAAGAAAAATAGAAGAGGAAAAGGAGGCTGACATGAGAGACCTTTTGTAGCAACAACTTTTCTGAAGCAGGAGAGAGAATACAAAATCTGAAACACAAGCCTTCTTACTCCAGAACACTCAGTCAACTGTTCAAGGTCTTATCATGTAGAAGGATACAACTGATCGATTCAGTTTGAAATTACCTAAAAATCCACACTTCATTGGTTTTAAAGAGTCCAGAATTTATGGTCACAAAACCCTTTTTAACATCTGATGAGGAGGCACAATGGAGGGGACTACAGCTGCTCGGGTTTTGAAATTTTCCAGTGCCCTCCCAGGAACAGATACAATTAGGATTGTAAAAGAAAAAGAGATTGTAGAGTAGGTGAAGCAGTGCTTAGAAGGAGGAAGGTCCACAAGCTATCATCTAAGCTTCCACAGTAAGAAAGTAAAAAGAGGGGACTTCCCTGGCAGTCCAGTGGTTCATACTCCATGCTTCCACTGCAAGGGGCATGGGTTCGATCCCTGGTCAGGGAATTAAGATCCCACATGCTGCATGGTGCAGCTTAAGCCCAAAATAAATAGAGGAAAGTAGAAAATGAAGATAAGAATAGAATAATGAAATAGAAAATGGACAACTAGTAGCAATAAACCAATTAAACCAAAAGCTATCTTTTAAAAATGTGAAAAAAATTGATAATCCTCTAGACTTACCAAGGAAAAACACAAATTATCAAAATCAGAAGTTAAAGAGGAGGGCTTCCTAGGTGGCACAGTGGTTAAGAATCCGCCTGCCAATGCAGAGGACACGGGTTCGATCCCTGCTCCAGGAAGATCCCACATGCCGTGGAGCAACTACGCTCGTGCGCCCAAAAAAAAAAAAAAAAGAAGTTAAAGAGGAGCCAGAACTACAGCTCCTGCAAACATTAACATGATAAAAAGGAATAATAGGAACAAATTTATGCTCCCAGATTCACCAACCAAATGAAATTACCTGTTCCTTAAAAGGGCCAAATTATAAAAACTGACATAAGAGAAATCATCTAAATGATACTATATCCATGAAAAAAATTGAATTCATTTGGGGAAAAAAAAAAAAAGAAAGAAAGAAGAATAACAGCCTGGAAGGCTTCATTGGTGAAATCTATCAAACATTTAAGAAGAAAATAGCACCAATCTTACACTAACACTTTCATCAAAGAGGTGAAGGGAGCGTTCTCACATTGTTTTATGACGCCAAAATTATCTTGATAAGAAAAAAAGCTATTGTAAGAAAATTAAACAATAGGCTAATATCTCTCATGACCATACTCATGACCATAAATCTTTAACAAAACATTAGCAAATTGAATGCGGCAAAATATAACGATACTCCTTGTGACTTAGTGGAGTTTATCCCAGGAATGCAGAGCTGGCTTAACAGTTGAAAAAAATCAGTGTAATTCCTGACATTAACAGAATAAAAGAAAAATCATGATCACCACAAGAGACATAGAAAAACACTTAACAAAATTAAACAACTGTTTATGATTAAAAAACACTTTCAGCAAAATATTGGAATAGAAAGAAACTTTCTCAACCTAATAAAAGGCATCCAGAAAAAACAAACAAAACTATAGCTTCTGCATGTGAAGAGAAAAATAAGTTGAGGGAGGAGAGAAAGTTGCCTACATAAAGAATAGGACATTCCCCAAAAAAGTAATTCTAGTCCCAGAGAAGACAAAAACATTTCATGATCACAAGCCACTTATGATACTAAACACTCAAGTGAAGAGACAAAATCTGTAGATTAAACAATCATTGTAAGGATTGTGAGAAGCGGGTTTTAGAAGCAAGGAGCAACAAAGAATCAAGGAGCAGTACATTACGTGATACATATTCTTAACCCACCAGACACAGGTTGAAAATGTGCAGATTAATGGGCAGATTGGCAGGAAGGCTATCCAGCGTAAACCTCAGTTAAGCCACTCCTCTCAACCTTCCTCTGACTTAACTAGAGAAACTGATGAAGCTGCTATTGAAACAGACTAAAATGAAGGTGATGGCGAAAGTAACATATCTGTAAGAGATGAGGAAACTTCAGGGAAAATGTCTAAGGAGCCAAACAGTAAAGTAATGGGGGAAGCAAAAGAGCCTGGACACAGCGGCAGTCAGCCAGACAGGCTTAGCAGGAACCAGAGTCAAAGCAGCCCCAGTGTTAGTCCAAGTAGAAGTCATAGACCTTCTGGAAGCCCAGCCCAAAGCTGCAGAAGCAATGGCATCGCAAACTGTACAATAATTAGGAATGAACTTAACAAAATGGGTACACAAGACCTTTGCATATCAAAATACTGCAAAGCATTGCTAAGAGAAAGTAAAGAAGACAAATAAAGGGATATGCCATCTGCATGGGTTGGAAGACTCAGTATTGCTAAGATGTCAGTTCGCTCAAAATTCACCTACAGATTCAACATAATCCCATTCAAATTCCAGCAGATTTATTGGTAGAACTTGACAAGCTTATTTTAAAAGTTATAAGAAATGCAAACAATCTAGACTAGACAGAAAACTTTATAAGAGAAGAATAAAGAAGGAGGACTTACACTACCTGATTTCAAGTCTTCCTACAGAGCGATGGTAACCAAGATGCTGCAGTTGATCAATGATTTCCATGAGCGTGAGTTCACTGCTGTACTTTGTTGGCTGTAAAATCAGTTCCTCGGTCAGAAGCAATGCAAGGTGAATAAGATATTCTGTGAGCGCATGGATACTAGTTTGGGAAAAAATGTTGCAGGCAGGAAAAGCAAATCCATATCAAAAGTAAGTGTCTGTGGGGCTTCCTCGGTGGCGCAGTGGTTGAGAATCCGCCTGCCAATGCAGGGGACACAGGTTCGATCCCTGCTCCAGGAAGATCCCACATGCCACGGAGCAGCTAAGCCCGTGCGGCACAACTGTTGAGCCTGCGCTTTAGAGCCCGTGAGCCACAACTATTGAGCCCATGTGCTGCAACTACTGAAGCCCACGCACCTAGAGCCCAAGCTCTGCAACAAGAGAAGCCACGGCAATGAGGAGCCCATGCACCATAAAGAAGAGTAGCCCCCACTCACCGCAATTAAAGAAAGCCCATGCACAGCAAAAAAGACCCAACACAGCCAATAAAATTAATTAATTAATTAATTAATTAATTTTAAAAAAAAAGGAAGTATCTGTGTCAGTGAGATTAATATACTGCCCCTCACATGTTGGAGGTGGTTCAGTGATTCTCCCGAAGAATGGTACCAATGGTGGGGACTCAGTGTTGGTCTCTGCTGTTGGAGGGTTGGCCAGTCAGCAGTGACTGTAGACGGAAAGGCTTTAGGAGGTGGTCAGTCCATGTTGTTGAGCCTACACACAGTCTCTGCTGCCTTGGCTACTTTGATCATGAGGCCTTTGGGCATGGACAGAGGTAGTGGGGAAAGAAACTAACGTGCAGAGAACAGATGATTTTATCCACCTAATTATCACAATACTTCTCTTAGGTGACTATTGGGACACAGATCTTCACATTCTGTGGTCATTCAAAGAGATCTATCCACACACCTCTTCCCCAGAACCTTCTCATTGTGATCATTTAACTGTGTCCTTTCCAAGTCCCTGACCAGCCAGCCAAACCATTAGCCACTGCCCATGAATCAAAGTAGGTCATACCTCTGGTTATATCTAATTCCAGACAAATGAGTAGCCAGTTGCACTGGGTGAAGTTCTGCCCACTGGAAGTATTTTCCTCCGCTACTGTCCTCCAGGACCACATTAGAATGGCTTCTTATTCAGATCTCAGTACAAATAAACCAACTGCAAAAAAGACATTCATGAGAGATTGTAAATGGAATGTGCATTGATACTAGATTTTATTAAGACAATATTATTGGGCTTCCCTAGTGGCACAGTGGTTGAGAATCCACCTGCCAATGCAGGGGATATGGGTTCCATCCCTGGTCCGGGAAGATTCCACATGCCACAGAGCAGCTAAGCCCGTGTGCCGCAACTACTGAGTCTGGGCTCTAGAGCCCACAAGCCACAACTATTGAGCCCATGTGCCACAACTACTGAAGCTTGTGCGCCTAGAGCCTCTGCTCCGCAACAAGAGAAGCCACTACAATGAGAAGCCCGCATACTGCATCAAAGAGTAGGCCCTGCTTGCCACAACTAGAGAAAACCTGCATGCAGCAACGAAGACCCAATGCAGCCAATAAATAAATAAATAAATAAGTACAGACATTTTTTAAAAAAGAAAATACAGTATTATTAATTCATTAGATGTGATAATGAAATGGTAGCATGTTCTATTTTTAAAAAGTCCTTATCTGTTGGAAATATATTCTGAAGTATTTGAAGTTTTGTAAAAAGATAAGATGTATGGGGGATTTTACTTACAATTTCTCACGGGAAAAAGGGATAACTCAATGGAAGAATGATAATTGTTGAAGCCAGGTGATAAGTACACGCGGGTTCATTAAACTGTTTTCTCTGTTTTTATATGTGTTTAAAATGCCACATAATAAAAAGCCTAAAGAATATTCTAATGAAAGCTATAGATAACCTCCTCTTATAAATGTACCTAAGAATGTAATCTAAATGTCACCTTGTCTCACCAGCCTATGCCCTAAAAATAAGATTAAATTTCTACTCAGACCCAACTTATGATGACTGTAAGCCACTCACCCATCCCTGTACCCCAGGAGCACATTCTCACCCTCTCCGGAAGAACTCCATTATTCCAACAAGTCCTCAAAAGGGTTCCACATATTAGACCACAAACTAGGCTGAAGCTGACAGCCATCCCTCAGGCTCTGCTATTCTAGTTCCCACTTGTCTACATCTACTGCCTGAGAAGCTGCTTAAAGAGGCTTAGTCACTGCTGTTGTTGACAAAAAGAAAGGCATAGGAAGCATTCCAAATTAAAGGAAACTAAAATACACATTAAAGGAAACTAAATGCAACATGTGCTCCTGAATTGAGTCCTAGACTCCGGGAAAAATGACTATTAAGTCATTATTGAGACAGCTGAAATTACCAAAATATGGACTGTGGATTAGATGATAGTATATTAATGTTAAATTTCCAGATTTTTATCATTGTATGGCGGTTATGTAAGAGACTGTCTCACACTTCGCAAATACACACTAAAGTATTCAGGGTGTAGAAATAAAGCATATACATTGAAAATTCTCCCCCTCAACCCAGCCTCTCAGCCACACATATCCCCCGCCTCAACAGGCAACAAATATTTACTCTTGGATACATCTACCCAGAGGCGTTTCATGCTTTTGCAAGCTAACACATGGTCTAACATCTCTTTTACACCAAAAAATGAGAGCATTGCTTACACTCTGTTCTACACTTGCCTCTTTCTTAATATATCTTGGAGATTGTTCCATATCAGAACGTGAACCTTCTCCTCATTATTGTCTACAACTGTGTAGTATTTCACTGGGAGATGTACCATAATTTATTTAGGAAGGCTCTACTTTATGGACATTTGGCTTATTTCCAATCTTTTGCTGTCCTTTATTAAGATCTGCAGAATAGCAACCTTTAGGGAACCCAGTAGGATTTGGGAACACAAGCATATAACAAAAGTATGATGTTAATATGGTGATAATTTTGTCAGGGATTATATTTTAAGTGGTTACTAATTAATGCAAAATTTTATGTTATTAACCAGGGAAACAGACTTGAGAATGAATGATTGGTGGGTATGAAAAAACAAGAATGTGGCGGGGGAGGAGTCAATGTTAACAGCCCTCCGTCTTACCCATTAAACCTGTCCGAAAGAGCATTTTAATACAAAGGGATTTTTTTCCCCAGAACTCTATCAGATACTGGACACAATAAGCAATGATCAAGAATAGTAGTAGAGGGCTTCCCTGGTAGCACAGTGGTTAAGAATCCACCTGCCAACGCAGGGGACATGGGTTCGAGCCCTGGTCCGGGAAGATCCCACATGCCTCGGCGCAGCTAAGCCCATGCGCCACAACTACTGAGCCTGTGCTCTAGAGCCCTGAGCCACAATTACTGAGCCCATGTGCCGCAACTACTGAAGCCCAAGCACCTAGAGCCCATGCTCCGCAACACAAGAAGCCACCACACTGAGAAGCCCACTCACTGCAACGAAGAGCAGCCCCTGCTCACCACCACTGGAGAAAGGCTGCATACAGCAACAAAGACCCAACACAGACAAAAATAAATAAAATAATAAATAAATCTTAAAAAAAAATTTTTTTAAAGAATAGTATAGAGCCACTGATGATGTTGTTGTTATTGTGTCATTAATGAAAGTAATGACACGATGAACTAAAAAAAGAGTAGGATTTGGGGTTTGTTAATAAAAGACCTGAAAACAATTAATGGCTTAGAGTCACAACAACAAATGAAGTTGCCTGTCACTTCACCCTGCCAAATAAGGCTGTTCGGAAGGGGAGGAAGTTAACGAACACTTAGAGAGCAGGGTGACGTGTGTACATCCTATCTATACATACGCGGAGTCTGGGGTTGTCGGACTTGTGGTTGTTGTTGATAAACATAAATCCTGTGCCCATTTTTATCTTCAGCATTTTTCCTTAGGTTCTGAAACTGCAAAAGATGGTGACTTAATTCAACATAGATTTGGACAACATCCCAGAAACCAAAGAACACATGTGCCACTCATCCTGACCTAAAAGCCTCTCTCCTTCCAGGACTCCGAGTCCAGCATCTGTCTTCCCTCACAGACTCACCCCCTCCTTTCCCGCTACAGGGGCCTTTTAGGGTTTTCACTCCTCCAACTGGACAGTTAGCTGTTTGAGGGCAGGACTACCACATCATAACCATCTAGGCTGTGCAGACTCCACTACTCGAGCAGGTGGGGGGCAGCCCCCGCTCTCCAGACGCGGCCCAGCAGAGGTTCCACCCACAGCATCCACTGCCTGGCGTCACAGTGACGGTCGTGTATGTCGCTGTATCTACGCTGCCAGTGGTAGCGTTGATATCTCCACGGAAGCAGTTTTGGAATGTGATTTAGGGCATTGTGTCTGAGTGTGAAGCCACCAAGCCTAGTTTTCTGGCTTTATTGGTCCGAATAGGCGAGGCCATTCCAGAAAACAAACCCTGACCTCATAGCAGCTCACACAGTGAGGTTTATTTCCCAATCGCACGCAGGTCCATGCAGGCTGGGCACCTCGGTGGGGCAGCACCCGTCCAGGCGGTGACTTGGGGCCCACCTGCTTCTACTGTGTGGCTCCCCTGTTCCAGATGCCCTCTCACAGGAGGGTGAAAACCAAGGGTCTGGAGAGAACTTTTAGGGCCAGGCCTGGAAGTGCTGTACGTCACGTCACCTGCCCCCATGTTTCACTGGCCTAACTGAAAGGCAGGCTGAGAAACACTGTCTTCCTGAGCACTTAGGGGCAGAGATGGGATCGGGAGTGTCCAGCCAGAACCCACCCTCTCAGACACTTCATGAGCCCCCCTTATCTTTCAGAAATCTGTTTTACAATTTTCCCAGCCAGGCTTGGTTTCTCTACCTGCACCTGATCTCCCCGACTGACAGACCAATTGGAGGCACTGGTAGGGGTCAAAGGCACAGACCTGAGCACCACTCCAGGCTCCTGCCCTACTGCGTGCTTTAGTAAGCAGACAGGACTCCTCCGAAAATTCCAGTCTGAGTGTCTGCTTCAGGAAAACGAGCTTCTCCAGGCAGGATGCTGTGTTCTCTTTGAATTCATATAAGTGCTGAGCCCCTAGAAAGGGCCCCCCCAGGACCTGAGTATGTCATGTGCTCCAGGAAACCTCCCTGCCTAAGTCCAGACAAGCTTCTCTCTCTCTCTCTCTTTTTTTTTTTTTTTGCCACACCACACAGCTTGCAGGATCTTAGTTCCCCAACCAGGGATTGAATCCAGGGCCATGGCAGAGAAAGCACTGAGTCCTAACCACTGGACCATCACTCCCCCAAGCTTCTCCTTTTAAAGTCCTACCTTTGGGAGCTGGACTTGAGGCCAGCAGGGCCGGTTATCTTACCCAGGTTGTCCTCTGGCTCCGGAGTAGGGGTGGAGGCGGGCAAGCCTATGGGAGCCACGCCTGCGTGGAGACAGCAAGGTCACTGGCCCCTCACCAGGCAGGTCCAGGGCTAGGCTTAGGGTGTCCAGAGGGGAAATTGTTGTTCTGAAGTCCCAGGTGCAGGCTGAAGACCCTCTTCTAAGTGTAAGGCATTGGGCTCGCTGTGGGGACAGGTACAGGGTCTTTGCTGCACAGCAGAGGTGATCAGGGATGCATGCACTCCTGCGTTTGCTAAGCTGCTTGCTGAGCCTGTGAAAACCCTATCCCTAGTTTTTCCACCAACATCTCCTCTGTTAATCCAGAGACCACACTATAAAAGAGGCAGTTTCCTCTGCCAGAGACCAACAGGCCCAGGCCCCCATCCTCAGTATGCTCCCATGGAGGACACGGTGACAGTGGGGAAGGCCTCTCCTCGGGACAGGTGTAAAATCCCTGGGGCTTCCCCTGGAATGTGGCCTTTCTAGTCAAGAACAGTTTCAGGTAATGAGCACATTTCAGGCTGAGTCCTCTTTCTCTGGAGAAAGATTTTCCAGATATGAAAGGATCGAGGTTCCTACTTTGAGAATCTCTTCCTGGAGGGGGACAGCCCAAACTGTCCCTAAAATAGTAGCATGCAGCAGAACACAGAGCAGGGGAGGCGTGGAGGAAGCAGAGGTATGGACGTGGGTGACCCAACGGCACGGCCAGGGAAATGGACACAGACTCTCAGCATCGGAAATGCATTCAACAGGCCGGGCCCAGGGCACACAGGGGCCCACCCACTGCTGGGTGTCTGGGTGCTGACGCAGAGAATGGCCCGCACTGGAGTCTAGGTCTGTCATTTACTAGTCATGGGCCTTGGACTATGTCAACTGCCTGAGCCTTGGTTTCTTCATTTGTCAACTAGAGATAAAATTCCTTGCCCAGACTGCTTTACAAGGTTATCCTGATGAAGTAAAAAGAAAAAGGCCATAAGAACACTTTATAAACCATAAAGGGTTTTCTTAAAATAAAGCATTGTTATCATTGTAGTTGTTAAGATAAATCTTAACTCTCCAGGGACCCATAATCTAATTGCAGAAATAAATTAAGATATCTGGAACAGTAAAGTCGTAAATCATGGCAGTATGCACTCAGCATAAAATAGTGTTAGCGAAATCACATGCAGTAAGTTTTCTGCAAGAGAGTCGGGTGTAGAATGAATCACACAGAACAAATTTCATGAAACTCGTGGTAAGAGCTGAAATGAGTCCTGGAAAAAGAGAATGTTGTAGAGACATTGGAAGAAGTAAGGCATTAATCGATTAATCGTGTGTGTGTGTGTGTGTGTGTGTGTAGTAAAAAAGCTCAGCCAGGACATGTACCATTCTAGGTTGTAGACATACTTGGAAAGTGAATAGTGGGAAATGGGTCTAAAGCAGAGGTTGGCAAACTATAGCTCCACAAGGCAGTTTTTGTGTAGTGTGCAAGCTAAGAATGGTTTTACAGTTTCAAAATGTTACACGCTTATTAGAATGGCCAAAATCAAGAACGCTGACAACACCAAGTACTGGTGAGGATGTGGAACAACAGAAACTCTTATTCACTGCTGTTGGGAATGTAGAATGATGGTACAGACACTTTGGACAACAGTTTGGCAGCTGCTAACAAAACTAATTATGATTTTACCATATGATCCAGGAATTATGTTCCTACTTAAAGAAGTTCAATACTTATGTCCACACAAAAACCTGCACACAGGTGTTTATAGAAGCTTTCATAATTCATAATTGCTAAAACCAGGAAGCAATCAGGTTACCCCTGAGTACCTGGATAAATAAACTGTACGGTACATCTGAAAACTGAATGTTATCCAGAGCCAAAAATAAATGAACTATCAAGCTGTAAAAAGACATAGAAGTATCTTAAACATATATTACTAAATGAAAGAAGCCAATCTGAAAAGGCTATGTACTATATGATTCTAACTATATGACATTTTGGAAGAAGCAATGCTATGGAGACAATATCCACGGTTGCCAGGGTTGGGAGAGGGGAGGGAAGAGTAGGTAGAACACAGAGGATTTTTAGGGCAGTGAAACTCTGTGTGATACTATAATACGTGTCATTATACATGTGTCCAAGCCCATAGAATATACAAAACCAAGACTGAATCCTTATGTAAACTGTGAACTCTGGATGATAACAATGTGTCAGTGCAGGTCCACCAGAGGTAGCAAGTGTACCACTATTGTCGGGGATGGGGATGTCGATAACATGCAAGTAGGAAGGATACAGGAAATCTCTGTACCTTTCTCTCAACTTTGCTGTGAGCCTACAACTGCTCTAAAAAATAAGTTTCTTTTTTTAAATGTTATAAGGAAAAACAATTAGCAGGAGTGACATAGATCACAGTCCCACAAACCCTAAGATATTTACTATCTGTCCCTATACTGAGGTTTATTGACCCTTGGCCCAAAGGCTGAACACAAGACTGAATGACAGTGGAAATACAATATAACCAAATTTGTGTGATACAGCTAAATTAGTGCTGATAGGAAAATTTACAGCACTAAATAAAATGTTTACACTTAGAAAAAGCCTCAAATCAATAGTCTAATTTCCCATAATAAGAAACTAAAAGCAGGACTTCCCTGGTGGTGCAGTGGTTAAGTATCCGCCTGCCAATTCAGGGAACACGGGTTCGAACCCTCATCTGGGAAGATCCCACATGCCGCAGAGCAACTAAGCCTGTGTGCCACAACTACTGAGCCTGCACGCTAGAGCCCGTGAGTCACAACTACTGAGCCCACATGTCACAACTACTGAAGCCTGCATGCTTTGAGCCTGAGCTTCACAACAACAGAAGCCGCAGCACTGAGAGGCCCGCATACCACAACGAAGAGTAGCCCTG
Organism: Hippopotamus amphibius kiboko; assembly: GCF_030028045.1. Taxonomy (NCBI): domain Eukaryota; kingdom Metazoa; phylum Chordata; class Mammalia; order Artiodactyla; family Hippopotamidae; genus Hippopotamus; species Hippopotamus amphibius. The sequence goes on along the minus strand of NC_080190.1, from coordinate 59,388,205 downwards.
CTCTCCACAACTAGAGAAACCCCGCTCACAGGAAGGAAGACCCAATGCAGCCAAAAATTAATTAATTAATTAATTTTTAAAAAGAAACTAAAAATAGAAGAGCAAACTAAACCAAAAAGCAAGCAGAAGGAAGAAAATGATAATAATAATAGCAGAAATACATGAAATTGAAAACAGAAAAAAACACAGAAAATCAATAAAACAAAAATTGGCTCTTTGAAAAGTTCAAGAAAATCGACAAACTTCTAGCAATACTGACAAAAACAAAAAAAAAAGAGAGAGAGAAGATACACATTACCTGTATCAGGAATGAAACAGATGACATCACTACAGACCCAGCAGACAAAAAAAAATAATAAGGAAATACTGCAAACAACTCTACACACATGAATTTGACAACTTAGATGAAATGGACCAATTCCTTGAAAAGCACAAAATACCACAAGTCACCCAATACAGTACAGATAATTTGAATAGCCCTATAATTATTAAGGACATTGAACTCATAATTTTAAAACTCCCAAAAACAAATTTCCAGTCACAGATGGCTTCACTATTGAATTCTACCAAACACTTAAGAATTAATACCAGTTCTACACAATCCCCAGAGAAGAGAAGATGAGGGTACTTAATTCATTTTTTCCAGCTTTACTAAGGTAAAACTGACAAATAAAAATTGTATATATTCAAAGTGTACACCATGATAATTTGGTACCTGTATATGCTATGAAGTGATTATCCCAGTCAATTTAGTTAATACACCCATCACCTTACATAGTTACCTTTTGTGTGTGTGTGGTAAGAACACAAGAGCTACTCTTTCAGCATATTACAAGTATACAGTACAGTATTATTAACTATAGTCACCATGCTGTACATTAGATGCTCGCAAATTATTTCACTTCATAACTGAAAGTTTGTGTCCTTTGACCAACATCTCCTCATCTTCTTCAGCCCCCAGTCCCTGGCAACTATCATTCTATGCTCTGCTTCTATGAGTTCTACTTTCTTAAAATCCACATATAAATGAGAGCATGCAATATTTGTCTTTTTGTGTCTGGATGATTTCACTTAGCATAACAACCTCCAGGTTGATCCCTGTTGTTGCAAATGGCAACATTTCCTTCCTTTTTATAGCTGACTAATATTCCCTTGTATATATAAAACTTAATTTTTTATCCATTCACCCATCAATGGACATTTAGTTTGTTTCCATATCCTGGCTATTGTGAATAATACTGCAATGAACAGAGAGATGCATAGAGCTCTTCCAGATCCAACTTCATTTTATAAAGCCAGTATTATTCTGATGCCAAAACCAAACAAATATACTACAAACAAACAAACAAAAACCAAAACACCAATATCCTTCAAAACTCCTTAACAAAATATTAACAAAGGGAATTCAATAATATGTTAAAAGAATTATACATGATGACGAAGTAGGGTTTATTCCAGGGATGCAAAGCTGGCTCAATATTTGAAAGTCAGTATAATCTACCACATTGACAGGCTAAAGAAGAAAAACTACATCATGAGATCTATCGATGCAGAAAAAGTATTTGACAAAATTCAATACTCATTCATGATAAAAACTCTCAGAATACTAAGAATAAAGGGGAACTTTTTTTTATAGTAACAGCTAATATTTATTGAGCCCTTTTTTTTTTCTGGCCATGCCATACGGCATGCAGTTCCCCCCAATCAAGAACTGAACCTGTGCCCCCTGCAGTGGAAGCATGGAGTCTTAACAACTGGGACTGCCAGGGAAGTCCGAGGGGAACTTCTTAATAAAGAACTGGGGTGTTGCCTTTTTGGGGAAATGATAAAATTGACACAACTTTAGATAGACTAAGGAAAAAAAGAGAAAAGATGCACAGATAAAATCAGAAATAAAAGAGAAGACATTACAACTAATACCATGGAAATATAAATGATCCTAAGACTGCTATGAACAATTATATACCAACAAATTGGAAAACCTAGAAAAGAGCTGTACTTTCCAGAAATATACAACCTTCTCACTGAATAATGAAGAAAAAGAATATATGAACAGACCAATAATGAGTTATAAGATTGAATTAGTAATCAAAAACCTTGCAACAAAGAAAAACCCAGGACCAGATGGTTTCACTGGTGAATTCTACCAAACATTTAAAGAAAAATCAATGCCAATGCTTCTCAAACTCTTCCAAGAAAATTGAATAGAAGGAACACTCCCAAACTCACTTTATGAGGCCAGAATGAACCTGATACCAAGCCATATAAAGATACTACAAGGAAAAAAAAAACTACGGATAACATCCCTGATAAATATAGGTACAAAAGTTTCTCAACAAAATATTTGCAAATCAAGTTCAATAGCACATTAAAAGGATCATGCACCATGATCAAGCTGGAATTACCCCTGGGATGCAAGGATGGCTCAACACATGCAAATCAATAAATGTGATACACCAATTAATAAAATGACATGTAAAATCACATGATCATCTCAGTAGATGCAGAAAAAGCATTTGACAAAATTCAATATCCTTTCATGATAAAAACCCTCAACAGATTGGGTATGGAAAGAACATACCTCAATATAATAAAGGCCATATATCACAAGTCCACAGCTAACATCATACTCAATAGTGAAAAGTTGAAAGCTTTTCCTCCAAGATCAGTAATAAGACAAGGACGCCCACTATCACCATTGCTATTCAACATAGTACTGGGGGAATTTCCCTGGTGGCACAATGGTTAAGAATCCATCTGCCAATGCAGGGGACATGGGTTCGATCCCTGGTCCAGGAAGATCCAATATACCGTGGAGAAACTAAGCCCGTGCACCACAACTACTGAGCCTGTGCTCTAGAACCCACAAGCCACAACTACTGAAGTCCATGCACCCTAGAGCCTGTGCTCGACAACAAGAGAAGCCACCACAATGAGAAGCCTGTGCTCCACAATGAAGAGTAGCCCCCATTCACCACAACTAGAGAAAGCCCACGCACAGCAACAAAGACCCAACGAAGCCAAATAAATAAATAAATAAATAAATAATGTTCTCTTAAAAACAAACAAACAAACAAACAAAAACACATAGTACTGGAAGTCCTAGTCAGAACAATTAGGCAAGAAAAAGAAATAAATTGTATCCAAATCGGAAAGGAGGAGGTAAAATCATCTCTGTTTGCAGGCAATATGATCTTATTTATTAAAAAAAAACAAAACCCTAAAGACTCCACCAAAAAACTCATAGAACTAATATATGAATCCAGTAAAACTGATACAGAATCAACAAACAGAATACAGAATCAACATATAGAAATCAGTTTCATTTCTGTACACTAATAATGAAATAGCTGAGAAAGAAATAAAGAAAGCAATCCCATTCACAGAAGTATCAAAAGCAATAAGATAGGAATAAATTCAACCAAGGAGGCAAAAGATCTGTACACTGAAATCAAGACTTTGGTGAAACAAATTGAAGACACAAGCAAATGGAAAGATATCCCACGTTTATTAATCAGAAGAATTCATATTGTTAAAATGTCCCTACTGCCCAAAACCATCTATAGATTTATGCAATCCCTATCAAAATTTCAAGGGCATTTTTCACAGAAATGGAAAAAAAAATCCAAAAATTTGTGAGGAATTGCAAAAGACCCCAAATAACCATAATATCTTGAGAAAAAAGAACAGAGCTGGAGGCATCACATGCTATAGTAATCAAAACAGTATGGTACTTGAATCACAATAAATACATGGACAAATGGAACAAAATCAAGAGCTCAGAAATAAACCTTTGCATATGTGGTTAACTAATATTTGACAAGGGAGCCAAGAATACTCAGTGGGGAAAGGAGAATCTCTTCAATAAATGATATTGGGAAAACTGGATAACCACATACCAAAGAATAAAATTGGACCCCTATCTTGCATCACTCATAAGAATTAGTCAAAATGGATTAAAGATTTAAACATAATACTGAAACTACAAAACTCCTAGAAGAAAACATAAGGACAAAGCTCCTTGACAATGGTCTTGGCAATATTTTGGATATCACACCAAAAGTATGAACAATGAAAGCAAAAATAAACAAATGGAACTACATCAAGCTAAAATGCTTCTGCACAGCAGAGAAAACCATCAACAAAATGAAAAGGCAACCTACTGAATGGAAGAAAATATTTGCAAATCATATATCTGATAAGAGGCTAGTATCTAAAATATATAGAGAACTCATACAATTCAACAGTAAAAAAAAAATCTGATTTTAAAATGGGCAAAAGAGCCTAATAGACATTTTTCCAAAAAAGACATAGATGGTCAACAAGTACATGAAAAGATGCTCATTAATCATGAGGGAAATCAAAACCACAATGAGATATCATCTCACCCCTGTCAGAATGGCTATTATCAAAAAGACGTGAAATAAGTGTTGGTGAGGATGTGGGGAAAAGGGAATCCTTGTGCACTGTTGGTGGGAAGGTAAACTGCTGCAGCCACTATGAAAAACAGTTTGGAGTTTCCTCAAAAAATTTAAAATAAGAACTGCCATATAATCCAGCAATTCCACTTCTGAATTTATCCAAAGAGAAAAAAACATTAACTTGAAAAGATATATGTGCACCCATGTTCTTTGCAGCATTATTTACAATAGCCAAGACATGCAAACAACCTAACTGTCCATTGATGGATAAATAAACAAAGAAATTGTGGTATAACATATACAATGGAAAATTACTCAGCCATAAAAAAGAATGAAATATTGCCATTTGCAGCAACATGGATGAACTCAACGGCATTATGCTAAGTGAAATAAGTAAGACAGAGAAAGACAAATAACATATGATTTCTCTTATATGCGGAAACTTTTTTAAAAAGCAGCACTCAAATAAATAGAGTAGAAGAGTGGTTACTGGGGGATGGGGCAGATGGGGAGATGCTGGTCACAGGATACAAGCCTGCCGTTATAAGATGAAGAAACTCTAGGGATCTGAGCATGGTACTGCATGGTGACTACAGTTAACAACATTGCGTTGTGAACTTAACATTTGCTAAGAGAGTAAATGTTTAGCATTCTCACAACAACAGCAACAAAGGTAACTGTATGAGGTAATGGCTGTGTTGACTTGGTTGTGGTAATCATTTCACAAAGTATAAGTACGTCAAATCATCACATCATGTGCTTTAAATATATACAGTTTTATTTGTCCATTATACCTCAATAAAGCTGAAAAAAGAACATCTACAAAAAAACCCTGTAGCTAACATCATACTTAATGGTGACAGATCGAACGTCTCCCCCCAAAGATAAGCAACAAGACAAGGATGTCTGCTCTCATCACTGAGAATTCAACATGGTGCTGAAAGTTCTAGCCAGTGAAATAAGATAGGGAAAAAAAGGCATAAAGATCAGAAAGGAAAACATAAGATTGTGCCATCTGCGGATGACATAATAATCTACACAGAAAACCTAGGGAATATACCAAAACAAAACCAAAAAACAACATCCATCTCCTAGCGCTAATAGTAAGATTGTAAGATATAAGTTCAACATACAAAAATTAATTATATTACTATATAGCCATGGAAGCTGAAGTAAAAAATATCATACCATTTGCAATTGCTAAAAGAAGTTTAAATACTTAGGTGTAAATATAACAAACATACAGGACTAAACATAAAACATTAGAAAATGCTGATAAAAAATTAAGAATGTTCTAATAAAGAGACATAGCATGTTCATGGATTAGTACACTGAACACAGTGTTTAGATAGATAGATGGATGGATGGATGGATAGATAGATAGATAAATAGATAGATAGATAGACAGACAGACAGACAGACAGAGACAGATAAATAGAAATTCCTATCCAGATCCCAGGAAGAATTTTTTCCAGATATAGACAAGGTTATTCTAAGATGTATATAGAAAGGCCAAGGAATTAGAATAGCTAAAACAGTTTTAGAAATGAGGGATAAAGTGGGAAGAATAATTCTAGCCAATTTTAAGACTGATTATATAGCTCAGCAGTCAAGACGGTGTGATATTGGTGGAGTAACAGACACAAAGCTCAATGGCACAGGGTACAGCACCCAGAAATAACCCCATGCAAGTACAGCCAAATGATTTTTTTCAGCATCGAAGCAATCCACTAGGGAAGGTTGGTCTTTTCAATGAATGGTGCTTGAGCAACTAAGACACCGCAGGGGGGAAAAATGAACTTGTACTTAAACCTCCCGCCCTATGTGAAAATTAACTCAAAATGGGTCATAGATTTAAATGTAAAACTGTAAGACTTCTGGAAGAAAACAGAAGAAAATCTTCAGCACTTGGAGCTTGGTGAAGACTTCTTAGACATAACAAAAAAAGAGTCCTTAGACATGACAATCAACAAAATAAAAAATTGATAAACAGGACTTTATCAACATGAAAAACTTTTGCTAAAAGACCTTGTTAAAGGGATGAAAAGGCAAGCTATAGACTGGGAGAAATTTCTGTAAATCACATATCTGACGAAGGACTCATCTCTAGAATATATAAAGAATGCTCAAAATTCAACAATAAAAAAATGCAAATAATCCCATCAGAAAATTGGCAAAAGACAATGAAGAAACGTTACAGCAAAGAGCATATGAAGACGACAAATAAGCACATGAAAAGATGTTCAACATCAGTAGCCATCAAAGAAATGCAAATTAAGATCATACTGAGGTTTTACTACATGGAGAGGCTGAAGCCGTTAGAATTGCATGGCAGAGTCCTGGAGAGGAGAGAACTTTGCAGAGAAAGAGCTCCAAAAATCTGCAGAGGAGTCTGAATCTTCAGCTGAATATAAATCTGTGCATGCACAGGGTAAAATTCAATGAGGCTGATCAGGAACAACTAACAAGGAAAGGCAATTTTCCAGGGAGCTCTAAGCCAAATAATTCTCAGAATTCACACAGGGCTGGGAATCATTTTAGCTCCTACAATAGGTGGAGGAACTTTGTTGAATACATAGGGGATTTAGTAGAAATCACATAAGTGTCCTGTCTTAATAGTATGGCTAAAATAACCCTAGAGTACAGGAAAATCTAGACCTGCCCTTTAAAACTTACACAATAAGCTTCAAAAAGATGGCTATGAACCATGAGTATCTTAACTGCCTGCTACAACAAAACCAAACCCTCTTTAAAGTAATGCAACAAATGCAATAAAGCACCACTAAACACAAGATTTAAAATTTCATACACAATAAAAAAAATAGGTATATGAAGAAGAAACAAAGCGTTACCCATATCCAGGGGGAAAATCAGTTAGTAAAAAAAAACCCAAATTACATACATGATAGGAGCATGTCAAGTTGTCAGAAGCCAAATTAAAGAAGCACCCAAAGGCCACGTCAGGGACATTTTAAACAAGAAAATATAATAGTAATAGATTATAACCCATATAATGAAATAAATATCCATGAGTCCACACCGTTGCAATGAATAAATGAAGGAGAAGGGATAGCTCTTCCTCTCAGTAAAATTCCAATTTATACATGTAGAAGAAATGAAAATAGAAAATCACTTGGGAAATGCCATGGTAATAATTATTGCTGGCAAAATCTTTCCATGGATGCTAAAAGTATGATAAAAAGGAGATATGTAGTCTCAAAATATGTCCCCAGAAGATACTTATTAATTGTAAAAGGGAAATGGCAACTTTACAGTGGGCAAACCGGGCGGACAACACCTTAACAAGCAAGCGCTAAAAGTTAACAACATGAGTAATAACATATACTGACATCTTGTACCTCCTGCTAAAATGCACTGAGAGGCATAACGTGACTTCTGCAGTGTTCTTGCCAAAACCGCATAACCTCAGCCTAATCAGGAGAAAATATCAAACAAAGCCAACTGAGGAACACTGGGCAAAACAACACTTTACAAAAGTACCAAGGTCGTGAGCTCTCTCAAACTGGAGGAGACTAAGGAAACATGACAATGAAATGCAAAGTGGGGTCCTGGATTGGATATGGGCCAGAAAAACAACATTAGAGGGGCAACTGGTGAAATCTGAATGGGTATGTAGATTCACTAATGGTATTAATCTATGTCAATTTCCTGGTTCGGATCATTGTAATGCAGTTATGTGAGATGTTACAAAAATCCCACAGCCACCATCACATAGGATGATGAAAGAGAAAGTGCTTTCTCCCCTAAGATCAGGAGAATGCCCTTACGAGTTTTAGTCAATATTTTACTGAGGACCCTATCTATTACAACAAGGCAAGAAGAGAGAAATAAGAAGATATACAGATTGGAAAGGAAGAAGTAAAACTGTCCTTATTCATCATTGACATAATGACAAATACAGAAAATCCTTAAGAACATATCACAAAGCTAGTAGAATTAATAAGGGTTTAGCAAGGCTGCAGGATACAAGGTCAATAAACAAAAATCAGTAGTACGTTCCATATATCACATACCAGCAACAAATAACTGGAAAGTGATACAAGAACAGCCCAAACTATGAAATATTTAGGGATAAATTTAAATATATGCAAGATCTGCACACTGAAAACCTACAAAGCAATCCTAAAATTTAAAGACTTGAATAAATATATACCATATTTATTGACTAAAAGACTTGATATTACCAAAAGTCAGTTTTACCCAAATTGATCTATAGATTCAATGTAATCCCTACCAACACCTCAGCAGCCTTTTTTTTTTTTAAGCTCTTTATTGGAATAGAATTGCTTTACACTGTTGTGCCAGTTTTTGCTGTACAACAAAGTGAATCATCTGTATTTATACATATATCCCCATATCCCCTCCCTTCCACGACTCCCTCCCACCCTCCCTATCCCAGACCTCTAAGTCATCACCCATCATGGAGTTGACCTCCCTGTGTTATGCAGCAGCTTCCCACTAGCTATCTATTGGACATTTGGTAGTGTATACACATCAGTGCTACTCTCTCACTTCGTCCTGGCTTCCCCTTCGCCCCCCGCCCCCTCTGCCCCGCTCTGCCCCTTGTCCTCAAGTCCGTTCTCTACATCTGCATCTTTATTCTTTTTTTTTTTTTTTTGGTGGGATCTTCCTGGAGCAGGGATCGAACTCGTGTCCCCTGCCTTGGCAGGCGGATTCTTAACCACTGCGCCACCTAGGAAGCCCCTGCATCTTTATTCTTGCTCTGTCACTGGGTTCATCTGTACCATTTATCAGCAGCCTTTTTGTAGAAACTGATAAATTGACTCTAAAATTTACATGGAAATGCAAAGAACCTAAAATAGGATTTGAAGGACTACCTGCTTTTAAGTTTTATTATAAAGCTATAGTAATCAACAATGTGGGGGACTGGCTTAAAGGTAATCCAGGTAGATCAGCAGAACATCAAGTTCAGAAATAGACTCCATACAAATATGGTCAATTGACTTTCAACAGGGGAAAGGAGAGTCTTTACAATAAATGGTGCAGAAATAACTATACACCTTTATCAGCTGAGGGGTAAAAAAGGGAAACGCAATCCTTTCCTCATACCATACACAAAAATTAACTTTGGATGGATTGCAGAATGTTTATAACAACTTCATTCATAGTAGCCGATATCTGGAAACAACCCAAACCAAATCAAGTGAATGTATAAACAAAGTCATGTATATCCTAACAATGGGCTATCACTTAGCCATAAAAAGGAGCAAACTATTGATAAATTTAACAACATGAATGAATCTCAAAAACACCATACTTAGCAAAGAAGTCAGGCACAAAAGAGGACACACTGTATCATTCTGTTTATATGAAGCTCTGGAAAGGGTAAAGTTCATTTGCTGTACCGGAAAGCAGATCAGTGGGTCTAGGGCTGGGGGTGAATGCTGGGGACTGACTGCATAAGGGAAAAGTCCTTTATCTGGATTGTGATGACGGTTACAAAAGTGTAAACATTTGTCAAAGCCCTTCAAACTGTACAGTTTAAATAGGCATATAATATTGCATGTAAATTATACCTCGATAAAATTGATCTTTAAAAATTAACTGTTAATATTACAGTTTTCTGCTCATCCCTGCATATCTGTGGTCCTCAAAACATCCGGCATCTGGGAGGCTTGTTTAAAAACTCATCTTCCCAGGCTCATCCCCAGGAGTTGGTAAGGGGCCTGGGACTTGACATTTGAAACAAGCATTCTACATGATTCTGACTCCAGCATCCTCAAGTCCACACTTTGGAAAATTTGCCCGAAGTGGACTGTGGCATTAGATTTTTCTCCTGGATCAGAATCAGGCCATGTTTGGCCACCTGGTAAGCACGTCTCTGAGATTTCCTCAGGTCTGGCATTTCCAGTTTAGAGCAGGAGGTGATACTGGAGCTATCATGGCAGATAATGAGCTTGAATAACTCTGATCAAGCCAAGCCCCTCATCTGTGAAATGCGGTTAAACAGTCGCTGCTCTGGCAACCTTTCTAGCTAGTGAGGACCAACTGAAAAGTTCTTGAATAACTGTCATCCGTTGGTAGGCTTAGCCCCTCCCATGTTGCCAGGGCAACCAGGCCTGTTGAACTGGCCCCGCCTCCCAGGCCCAAGTCACCAGTAGAGAGAGGAAGGCAAGGAGGAAGAGCTTACAAAGAAGCTCTCAGGGGTGCTGCTGCTCTCGCTGAGGCAGGAAAGAGGCTGGGAGATGGGGAGAAAGGGAAACAGATAGTCCCTTCAAGAGTTTAGGGAGCCAGGGCCTAACATGGGCCCCACAAACGCAAAAGCCTCCTAAAGCTGCTCTTCAGAAGCTGGGTCGGAAGGAGGCCTCAGAGCTGCTGTCAGGCATGGGAGAAGCCACCATCAGAAGCCACTGCTGAGGAGAAAACCCTTCTGCTCAGTCCTCAAGGGAAGAAAGCTATGCTACCATGGGTCCCCAGCCGGGAGTGGGCCCAGGTTTCTCATGAAGGGAGTCAATGAAAAGGCATGGGGAATGGTGAAATGAGGATTCGGCAAAAGCTTCAAACTGACCTATATACGTTTATTCAAGTATAACAGACCCAAAGCTTGCTAACACAAAACGGGGGATGGTGGGGGGTAGAACCCAGAAGTAGAGAGGGAGTGGAGAAATAAAATCCCAAAGAATAAGCCTCAGGAGGCTGGAGTTAACTGTGCACAAAATGCAGCTCTGAGCTTCTTGGCAGTGAAAGCAGAGAAAGGAGCAGATGGTTGACATCAGACGCTTCGACTTTCCTAGTCGAAGTAAGCTTAGGTACCAATTTTTCAGGAAAGGAAATTGATTTCCTGACTCCCAAGCATGACAGCAAGCCACAGCTTCTCCTTAGAATTCTCTACACTTGAAATGGGGATTCAGCATCCGTAGCAAAGGGAACTCCTCAAAGCGATGATAGGAGTTTCAAATCAAGGAAAATGAGGACTGGTTTAGCTCAACAGGAAGAACGAGGTTAACTAGAAGCTACTACCTTGAAGCTAATGAAGCTTAACTTCAAGACCCCACACACACACAGCCTCTCCCCAAGTTCTCGCCCCTTTTTCTGTCTGTCCAACGAAAACTGTACAGATTTGGTTTTTTGCTTTCATTGATTTTACAAACTCAAATCGATTCATGGGCACAGAAGGGGATTTAGAAACAAAAGCAAAAGCAGTAAGTGCTCTCCTAAAAGCCTGGCACATTGGCAAGGTAGCCTGGGAAACACTTTGACCTCTTTTTGAACCACGAGTTGCTGGGGAAGCCAGGAAGGAGCTGGCTGGCAGGGCCAGGGACACAGGGCCTCATCAGCTGCTGTGGAGGGATCCAAGGTTGGAGGGTGGTGGGCCCAGAACCAGGAAGAAGCTCAGCCTCCCGCCACTACCTTACTGCCAGTCTTGAGGCCTAGCTGTTGATCTGTCCCCTCTCAGCATACCGAGGATGACCTGCTGGGATGTAGGGACACTGTGGGGACATCACCAGGCCCAGGAGTGCACTACTTGTACTTCCCTTACGGCGCTTACCTTACCCTCCTCATTTCACAGTCCTCTGTACTTAACCTTCCCAACAATATGTCCCTTGATGTCAAGAGTAAAATCTTCCATGTCTCTGCGCCATCCAGGAGCTACTGAATTTTGCACAAAATACATGTCAACACACTTTTGGGGCTTTGATCCAAACGGAAGTAAAAGAAATAGACTGAGTGTGAGCTCTGAGCTTCCACAAGTTCCAGTCCCATTGTAATAAGACACTTGTAAGCAAACTCAGCTCCACAGATCAGTTACACAGCAAATGAGTTACCAATGGTCAGGAGCAGAAATGGGTGCGGGTTTGGCGTAGGCTGGAAGTTTATAAAATTGGGAGATCTTCTCTAAGAAAAATAATGCAAGATTACAAATATAATCTTGCGAGTGTGGGGCCCTGAAGGTTAAGCGTCAAGAACTTCAAGGGTAAATAGCCTGTGGTCTTTGCAAGTGGCTGGCACTAAAAGAGTTAAAGAGATGGGACCTGAACTTATTGAGCCTTGACCCGGCATCCTTGAGAAAGACCTAACAAAAGGGGCTGTGTGGCAGAATGAGATGTAAGAAAGAGATATAAGAATGCCAGAGACCTGTCAGGGAGCCAGGGAGCAAAGCAGTCCAGCTGGACAGGAACTTTGCAAAGTACAGGTGGAGACAGACAGGCTAGTCAGGCTGGGGAGGCCTTGAGTGCAGGCTAAGGCATCTGAATGGTATTTCGCTGGTTACAGGAGCCACGGACTTTTTTTAAATGTGGTTGAGTGACTTGAATAAAGAGATGTTTTAGGAAGATTAGCCCAGTTGAATTGTTCAAGGCAATGAAGCAGAAACCTTTTTACAAGAGTCCAGGCTTGAGTGATAAGAGCCTGAACCTAGGCTGTGGCTGTATGGAAACAAACAAAAATAACCAACTCGATGGGCTTTGGTGATTTAGGTACCAAGAGAGGAAGGATTCCAAAATTATTGAGGTTTCTGCCGGGAAATCTGGAGGGCAGATTCGAAGGAGAAAAACAGAAGAGAACTTTAGACATTCTGGATATGAGGTGATAAAAAAGAACCTATGGCTGTTGAGATGGTCATCTGATGCCTGGGAATTCAGGAACCAGAGAAGTCTTCGCTAGTACTCAGAGCTCTCATTCATTCGTTCACTGATTCATTCATTCAACATGCATTTGTTGGTAACCTCTGGCACACCCAGCCCTGTGTTGTGTCAAAGGAATATAAAAGATGACATGTTCCCTCCCTCCAAAGAATTAAATTTAGGATCTCAAGAGAGGAGACAGAGGTGAAGTAAGGCAGGGTTGAGTTGAGTAAGGCAGGGTCTGTTGTGTCTATGAATGAGCAACCCAGAGGTGGTGGTGGGGGGGGTCAGCTGTGACATTTGTCACTGTGTTGTTATCCAGAAAGTATTCTGCTCAAGTGACTCACTGCCATGTGGCTATCCCTTTACTTCTCCCCTGTTTCACTCACATGCCTCCCTAAATGGCAGACTTGTCTGAAAAGAACAGTGTTCCCAGAGGCCACAGCTGTCCTCTGGTCAAGGGTCCCTTGAGTAAAATGAGTGCTACAGACAATAAAAGTGATGCCACTTCTCAGAATGGTAAAATCCCTATGAGAGGAGGGACAGCCGGGACAACGCTCCTGGACCCTGGAGGAGGTGGGACAGGATCTGAGTCCTAAGTGACTGAGGGGTTGGCTAAAGTGGAATGGAAGAGGGGGAGTGCGGACCTGGCCCTAAGAGATGACCACCAACCGTCATCTCCTAGAAAGCAATCTGATATTTGGGAAATCCTCTTCAACCCCAAAACCTCAGCTACTAGGAGGAGGAAACAGCTTTTCCAATGGCAGTTGGGTTGAAACACAGAAGACGTCCCCTAGGAAGGTGACGTGAGACGATGGGGAAGCTCTCCTGACTTTCCCCATACTCCTCTCTCTGTCTGGAATGGCTTCACCAAGAAGCAAACTTAAAGAAGGGGAAATGAGGACAAGAGGTGGGCAGATAGGAGCCATGGGGTCCCAGGAGGAATGGGCAACGATTCCAAGACATTCAAGTGAATCGAAACTCTCAAATTCAATTTTGAAGACGTTTTCTTAGCAGCGAGCTGACCACAGCTGTTTTTGCAGTACCTTAGAATGAATAGAGGTGATCTCCACGGGTTTTTTTTAACTTCTATCACTGAAGTTGTGTTTTCATTTTCCTTGGTTCATGATACCCTTTCCTGAACTCTCTATGTGAAAGTGTATAATACACATATTCAAAAATAGCTGCTTTAGAGGGCAATCTGAAATCGACAGGGCTTGATTTTGCTCTTAATTGCCAATTAAGCTGTGTGTCCTCACACTTTTAAGAAAAAAACCGATTCACTGCAGACCTCCCAAACATACTTTAGAGATGGTAGTTTTCCCGAAGATGCCATATCTAACTCTTCTAACTCTTGTGTCTCTTTGGCTGCCTTTTGTCCCTGTGGGAGTTTTATTTACCTGCCGTGAATAAAGTGAAGACAGGAAGGATCAGAAGAAGGAAGAAGCAGCAATCGAATTAATTTTGCCACTTATTGTGGCATCGAGGGTACAATCTGATGCTGAGGCTGCGAGTAGGATGAGGTTTTGCAGTCACTTCCCCAAACAGTCACACCCCATATTGACGGACAGATGGCCCATCTGACAAGAAGAGCTGGTTGCTTCTTGGCCAGTTGAATGCATACCTAGTGACACGTGCTGAATCAGCTCCTACTCCTTCAGCCAGAGATAAGAGGCTAAGGTGTCAGGGGCTTTGCCTATAACTTCTATTGTCCCATATCCCAAGAAGCCAAGCTTCTTGTCCGGACCCCTGAAATGTTCTCACACCGAAGCATCTTACCCTTCCCGCTGCAGGGGGAAGCTTGCTCACACACGTAAAGCTCTTCCTAATTGGAAACAGAAGGATAGGAAGTAGGGTCCCTTTGTTTACTGATTAGGAAATATTTTAACAAACTGAAAAATACTGAGTATGAATGCCCACACCCCTACCTAACTCTAGCAAACCCAATGGTTTCACTCATCTGGTTTGGATTTTTTTTTTTAAGTAAGATGCCATTGGTGCCCGTGAGGCTTCTGTTCTGGCAGGAGGGTAAACAGCATAACAGGAAGAGCTTCCTGTAACAAAACGCCTAGGAAATGCTGGGTATAATTTAGAAAACTTAACTTTAATGCATAGTTGAGCTCGCAAGAAGGTAAGGGAAAGCACCCCCCCGGGGCTGGAGCGCCAAGGGAACAGAAGTCCAGAGCATTGACCATAAGCAGCTGCCTAAGGTGGGAGAATGTGGCAGAAAGGGCTTTGTTTTAGGAAGCTTGACCTTCAGTGCCAGCGCAGGGATTGGGGACGGAGCCTCTGGTCTTGCCGGGGGGTGCTGGGACCAAGACAGTCGCCACACAGACACACGAAATTGGGGCTCTCTGCAAGCAATACTTACTCTCAGACAAAGGGAAATTAGAAAAATTCACACAGGAGGGTGGTCCCCAGGAATTCTTAACCGAGGTCTAGGACTCAGAGGCTTTGGCGTTTACATACACTCTCCCCTCATATTTGGGGAACTCAAAAAATTGACACTGAGCCAACGATTATCCCCAGGTTACCTGGCCAGAGGCAAATGAAATATCTCTGTACAGGACCCACCCACAAGCCAGGCCTCACTAGGATCCCACAGATAAAACCCTGTGAAGGATGAGCTCGCCGTCCAGGTGGTAATAGACAAAGAAACAATCTACCCCTTGGCTTATACCTTCCCCCACTTTTTTAGCTACAAGATACCCCTGCTGTGTGATACCAACCGCTCCTGTTATGCAGCAGAATTAGGCCCTAAGCACTGTATGCTTCTCCCCTACTCTATTACCTCCCTCTCTGAGAGTAACCACTAAATCCTTGCTAATTCCCACACATCGTTTTAAACTACACTGAGTGATCCATACATAGCATACACATTTGTTTGCAATCTCAAGCTTACCGAAGGTGAAAGTGATGCTCAGTAAAAGGCCTGTTTTTGCTGGGAGCTCATCTTTAAATGAAGTGCATGTTCCACAGTCTCAACAGAGGCTGAGCACTCCCCATGTCTCTCTGCATGAGGGTGACGAGCCCTCCTGGCATCAGGCTCATCAGGGAGCGGTCAGCATCTCAAGGGCAGGGCCCATGTCTGATTCAATACCCTTGTATCTTGAGCTCTTAGAAAAGGCCCTGTCAGTGCTCTATCAGCCGACTGGAGGATGCACGACCTGGGCGACGACACAACAGGGTCCGTCCAGAGGCAACGGAGTGACACCCACTCCCTCGGCCCAGTATAACCTACAGATCCCCAACTCTGCAAGTCCATGTTCAAGGCAGGCAGGTGGGAGAGAAGAAGAGACAGACCTGAGATGGGGGAAGAGGGCTGGGCGTCCAGGTGGAGACCCTGAAACGGGCATTGCACTGATGGCAGCGCCCCTTCTCGCAGCTCACACGTCCCCACCCTTCTGCTTGTATTTGCTCCCCACACTTGTCAGCTACAAGTTACCCCCGCTGTATGATACCGACTGCTCCTCTCGTGCAGCTTTTTCCCACCCTCATCCACTGTGATTTCCATGAAGGTTTTCGCCATGACTGAGCGGATGATGCTACGTGGCTGGAGACCTGAGCCCAGAGCACAGGGCCTCTAGAAAGTGGAGGCCTGCAGGAACTGAAACGCAGCTAGGCGGTATCGGCTTGGGTTCAAGGCCTCTTCCTACGCCAGACACTGATGGCAGAGTGACTGCCCCGGCTGCTGCCCCAACTTGGGAGGGGCAGCACAGACCCCATCCCTTCTGCCAGCGGCATCCCTTGTCTACTGTGGAGTCTCTCTGAGGTGATGTTCCTTCCTCCTGCCATCGGACTTGGCCCCTTGAACCCAAACAGCACACTGTGCGGGGCCTTTCAAAACAATGTTTACTGATATGGAGGCCAGGAAGAGAGGGGAGGAAGCGGGGAGGTCTGGGAAGGAGCATTTTGAGTCCTGAAACAGACAAACATTAGCTCTAATCTGGCATGAGCTTTTCTGAAACACAAATGTGATTGTATAAG
Organism: Hippopotamus amphibius kiboko; assembly: GCF_030028045.1. Lineage (NCBI taxonomy): Eukaryota > Metazoa > Chordata > Mammalia > Artiodactyla > Hippopotamidae > Hippopotamus > Hippopotamus amphibius. The sequence continues at coordinate 59,371,191 of NC_080190.1, read as the reverse complement.
TCCCCCCATTGCTGTGAAATACTTAAGACTCCCTTATAGGGAAAACGCCACATTTCTGTCTGTCACCATGAATTATCCCACTTCCTCCCTTCTACATTCTTTAGTCCCACCATCCTTAAAAAAAAGCTGGGCGCCTTACTGACACCATCCACGTCCTGGCCCTCCTGGCCTTTCTCTCTGCACTGCCCTCCACTCACTAGCCCTCTCGCCCAGTCTCCCTGTTGGTGCAGCAAACCCTTCTCACTTGTCTCATTTGTCATCCAGGAAGTTTTAGCTCCCCTCTGAAAACGTCTAAAACGGGCTCAGACTGAAGTAATTTTCTGTTACCACGGTCAGCATCCCCTTCTGATGGTCCTTGTCCTTTGGGGTCCCCAAAGTGACTTTAAAAAACAGAAGAAAAGACACAAACCAATAAGGCTGGTGAGCCCTTGGGAGAACTCCCCCTCCCCACAACTAGGGCATCACTGCAGAAAGACCTCTTTCGAAGGGGTATCTTTAACCAAAATACACCCAACTCATAGGAATCCCTTTCCCCAGGCAAGCAATCCACCATCCTGCCCCATTTCTGCATTCTTTCAACTACCATAGCCCCCACCACCTCAAACAACGCTGGCAAGGAGGGGCTCTCTCTGCAGAGATGGGCCACAACACTTGCCACTACCTGTCTCCTGCTTGTCACTCGTCTTGTGACAGAACCTCTGCCCAGAAGCACTCAGGGATCCTGCCTGTATGAGGCACTATGGCCCTGGGGCCCTTGCCCCATGTCCAGCATGAACAGGACCGCTGGAAAATCCCTGAACTGGAACAATCCTCAACAGAGCTCCACCACGGCACCCAGGCATCCACGCACAGCCGCGTGGCACGCCTGTCTCCCCACAAGACTGTGAGCTCCTCGGGACAGGGACCATGTCTTATTCACCTTTGTTCCCCTGTGCCCAGTATGTGCAGGTGTTCAAAGGATAAGAGCAATGACTGGCACTCGGAAGGGCCAATTAGGAACCCAGGAGGGTGCGACATGACAAGGAAGGACTCTCTAATCCAAATCTGCTGCATCAACCAGGACTGAGTGGGTCTCTGGATGGAAAAGGCGATGGGGATTTAGGTGACAAATAACCACCCGGTCCACCCAGCCCAGCATGAAGACAGGCTGTCTAAGAGACGGAACAGAGAGAGCTGGGCTTCTGATAGTCACGCCCAGAGACTGCTTCTCTTTTCCTGTCCTCTTACTAGATGCTATGCCCACAGGTCGAAGCTATTTCAATAAATGCATTTTAGCTGGGAAGTCTATCTGACCTCTTCCCACCACCACTTTCTACCTCCCAAGGTGGAGTTTGCCTTTGTCTGACCTCTTGGAACCCGGGGCCCAGAGGACCGACTCAGGTGTGAAGGCAGGACAGACCATCAGGAACTGAAAGGAACAAAAACAACAATTAGGTAACCAAGGAATTCGGGCACACATATGCTTGCTGCTGTTTGCATGTTTCCTCACTTGACGAATTCCCTGGAAACATAACCAGTTGTCATTGAGCCATGGCTTCCTCTAGGAAGGGGAAAGGAGTGGGGGCTGAGTCTCGAGAGTGAGCAAGGGAAGCATATCTTGACCGGATGTTCTTCAGGATGTCTGGTTTTAGACCATATGCATGCAATCCTGTTAAACAGGACTCTAATATCAGATTACAGGAAATAGCAAATTCCAAAATGCAGCACTTTTTTTTTGAGGCTATAGTCACAAACTTAGTCTCAACACTAAAACACGATAAATGATAAGATAAGAGAAGTCTAAAATTCTCTCTTCAAGCAGCAAACAAAATCAAGAATATAATGAGCAACTACTTTGAAAGTAAAACCACTATATATGTAAATGGGTTGAAAGCAGGATTTTTCAGAGAAAAATTCTTTGTTTTCAATGCTTATGTATCAGGAAATATTAAGAGAAAATAAAGGAGGAAAAAAGGTCAGAAAGGAAGAACTGCCAGGAAACTATAGGGAAGGAGGAAAGAATTTGCTAGCCCCCCCCCCCCACCCCGAATCCACAAGAAACTGCATTTCTGAACAAATTCATCACTGAGGTGAGGTGTCATCATTAGGAATACTCAGCTTATTCTTGTCTTACCAGCAGCTTCCTAACTGGTTCTTCCCTCCGACCCAGTGTCACTCATCTCCAGTCCATTGGGAAGACACCCCCCCTCCCCCAATTCTGATCCTGCCATGCTCATTTTAAAACTGCAATAGTTTTCCAAATGATAGCCTACGGAAGGCACTTCCGAATTTTGTCCCTGTGTCTACCCCTCTCTGCCCCTCTCTCCTGGGCCCTTGGTTCCAGCTCTCTAGACCTAACTCTTCAAGGCACCCTGCTTCTCCATGCACACAGATCTGTGTACCAGCTGTGTACTCTCTGCTTGGCCAATTTGTTTGAGCTCAAATGTTACTTCTGTGAACCTTTGCTAGACTTTCTCTGGAAGTTTCTCTCTCACAGGGCTCAAGTGTAGCCACTTTTGCAGGTTCTGTCATGCCCACCTCACCAATGGGCTTGGGCAGGACGACGCCTTGCTCATCTTTGTGTGCCAGCCCCCCACCCCCAGCACAGAGCCGGCTGCCGAGACGCCCCTCAATGAAGGTTCCCTGAGTGCCTCAAGTCACTTTCTCACACAAAGCAAAAGAAAGCTAAGAGCCCCCTCTGCCCGAACACGCTCCATCTACCCATCTTAAAGTCTCCTCCCCCTCTCCATGGATTTCAGTCTCACAGACACTGCTGTTCACGATAATACCTAGACCTCTGATGGGTGACTCTTATGCCACTCCCTCTTTAGGGTCCAGGGGCATTGCCAGGGATCCCTGAACTCCACTCAGAAAAAAATCAAACCCCTTTCCCTTACGATCTCTCCCCCTCCTCGATGGGTCTTGCCCAGGTTGGATCTCAGGTCCTTTTACACACGTCAGTGGCTCCATATCCTGCCCCAGGACTTGGATCTGGGCTGAGGCCCTGTCTAGCTCCTGATGCACGTCTCAGACCCAGAGGAGAAAAGCAGACGCGTTCAACTACACTTCTGGGTATTTTCTACACTCCTCCTAATCTGATTAGGCAACCTAAACCAAAGTTTTATCTGAAGATACTCTTCCCCGAACCTCAAGAGAAAAATGCCATGGATTGGCTGAGTGTCCACCACGACTCTGTGTAAGGGGATGGATCCCCCTCCCTGCCCATGGCATCACCAGAGAGCTGTCAGGATCTTAAAGGCAGGGCCCTTGCCTCCTGAGAACTCAGAAAAGAGCCCGGCATAGTCAGTGCTCCATCAAAAAGTCAGCTGGATGATGCGTTACCCAGGCAACACAGCAAGGTCCATCCAGAGGCAATGGAGTGACACCTGCTCCTCCAGCCCAGCATAACCTTCAATTCCCCAACTCTGCAAGCCCACGCTCAAGGCCGGCAGGTGAAGAAGGAGGAGAGAGAACCCTCAGGGTTTGAGCCACATGCTCAATCTTTCAGAAACCTAAGTCCAAAAGTAGCTTTCTGGTCCACCTTTGAATCTGAAAAAAAAAACTTTTCCAGTCTTCAAAAAAGTCTGCTTGAAAGCACAAGCTTCTAGAAGGCAGATGGATATTCCTTCCTATGTAACAGCAAGCACAGCACTTCTTACTTACAAATATTATTTGATAAGGATAATATTTTACTAGATGAACAAATATTCCAGGTTGGTTCTTTTAGGAAGTAACTCCTAGAACAAGAACTCTCCTGTGTGTCAGGTAAAGAATCCTGTATTATCTCAACAGCTGGCCATTAATGTGTTTGCTTGCAATGCTTCATCCTGAAAAGGAATCCTTTCTAATAATGGGGAAATTAGAGTGTCCTCTCAAGGCTGTACATAGGATTTTAATTTTAGATCTAAGTTTGGTGGGGAAGCTCAAACTTATTTCTTGTCCTACTTTTCCCACCCAGTGTTTGACTCCACCTAAATCCCTACAAGGATAGAAAGCTCAGTACCTCTCAAGAAACCCTGTCCCATTTTCAAACATTTCTATTAGAAAACCTTTCCTTAAAGACTTTCCAATTTTTGGTCCTTATTGTTTGCCAACCAAAAAATTAAAGACCCGAGAGTTGACCCAAAATGCTGGCATCTAAACTACGGTCCTGCTTTGTAGGGGTGGTAAGAATGTTGCTATGAGTTCCAAACCCCACAGCCAATCTCTGCTGAAGTGCACGGGCACATTTTTGAACAAGAAATTTGATCTCATCTTTCTCTTGAGAATGTGTGTTGGGGTTAAGCGTGGGCCCCGTGGGCTCTTTGTCTCTTGAGTTCTTACTTTTCTTAAAGAAAAGATGCTGTATTAAATACATATTTAAGGTGATTCATGTTAAGGATGGGTGATTGACCAAAACTCACCCAACTCATAGGAATCCCTTTCCCCAGGCAAGCAATCCACCATCCTGCCCCATTTCTGCATTCTTTCAACTACCATAGCCCCCACCACCTCAAACAACGCTGGCAAGGAGGGGCTCTCTCTGCAGAGATGGGCCACAACACTTGCCACTACCTGTCTCCTGCTTGTCACTCGTCTTGTGACAGAACCTCTACCCAGAAGCACTCAGGGATCCTGCCTGTATGAGGCACTATGGCCCTGGGGCCCTTGCCCCATGTCCAGCATGAACAGGACCGCTGGAAAATCCCTGAACTGGAACAATCCTCAACAGAGCTCCACCACGGCACCTAGGCATCCACGCACAGCCACGTGGCACGCCTGTCTCCCCACAAGACTGTGAGCTCCTCGGGACAGGGACCATGTCTTATTCACCTTTGTTCCCCTGTGCCCAGTATGTGCAGGTGTTCAAAGGATAAGAGCAATGACTGGCACTCGGAAGGGCCAATTAGGAACCCAGGAGGGTGCGACATGACAAGGAAGGACTCTCTAATCCAAATCTGCTGCATCAACCAGGACTGAGTGGGTCTCTGGATGGAAAAGGCGATGGGGATTTAGGTGACAAATAACCACCCGGTCCACCCAGCCCAGCATGAAGACAGGCTGTCTAAGAGACGGAACAGAGAGAGCTGGGCTTCTGATAGTCACGCCCAGAGACTGCTTCTCTTTTCCTGTCCTCTTAACTAGATGCTATGCCCATAGGTCAAGGCCTAGTTCAAACACACTTTTGCCTGGAAGGGTGTGAGGGTTTTAATGCAGTGTCATGAAGTTTAGCACATGGGCTTTGTGGCATCTATTTTCACTGCTGTAATACATGTTTTTTCCTTTTCCTTTTTGACTGTTTCAGACAACTGAGGTTGCTAGGTAAAAGAATATAGATGAGGTGTTGCTAAATATTCTCAACTATGATATAAATTAGGGATCCTAAGCTTTTTTTTTATTAAAGTAACAGTATAGAAAAGTTCAAACAGATCTGAAGCTGTCACGAGCCATCACAGAGAAAAGGGATGAGGTGTTCTGGAAACAGTATGAAGGGACAGTTGCTCCAAGCAGGGTCCAGGCTGTCAGAGAATGTGACCTGGAAGTTCTGTACTTGACCAGCAAGGTGTGTAGAGGAGACATCAAGAGGGGTGGTAAGAACATCACATAGTGCTTCATGACATGGAATGGCAATGTTACAAAAAAAACCCATTAAATGACAATTTCTCCTTTTTTCTATATCAGAGGCACATATAACTTTTTATCAGAATTCTGAAAAAGCTTTTTTTTTTATTTTTACTATTTTGAAGGAAGATAACTATAGTAAGTAAAATCAAGGAATTCAGTTTTTATCTATCAAAACTTTAAACCATGTACCATTCAACCCAGAAATTCCACTTCTGGGAATCTATTCTAGGGAAACATTCATGGTAGATAAAGTAGCTTGCACCATTTTTACAGCATTTTATGGCAAAAATGTCTATGTCAGTAAGGGAATAATGAACTAGATTAGGACACATCCAAACTATTAGAATACTAGGCAGCAATGAAAAAGCAAAGCCTTTTGAACTCCAGATCCTAGGCTTATAACAAGCACAGATCTGTTACCACCAGGAGAGCAGCAGGAAACTCTTTTCCACCCATGACCAACTGTAGATACAAGGTGGAGTTTGGCTGCCATGAGGAAGAGAAGCAGGAATGCTGAAAAAAACCCAGTCCCCAAATCTACACACACAGAACCTGCCTAAGACTAAGGATGACCAGGGAAACAGAAATCCCACTACCACTCCCAACATGGACCTGGCACCAAGTAATAAGCAATATCAGTCTACTGCTGAAGGAGAGGCAATGAATGGAGAAATGCCATCTCTGTGGCATGGATATGCAGGCACTTCTCAAAGCTGATGGTACAACAGGAACACTGAGAAAAACCTTATGGCACCCCCAGACACCACTCTCAGCACAAGTTAACAGCAGCCCACTGCTAAAGGAATCTGAAGTCTGTGATACGCTGGGGTAATGACATCACCAAAGAAATCAAAACCTAGCTCATCTTATGATTAGATTGACTCCACCCACTGTACTAACAACCTGACAGAAGAGGCATGCCCATTTCCAGGCACAAATACTGTTTATCTAGTCTCTTCTATTCTAAGATGATGTTTAGCATTAAATTTAAAATGTCAAGACACATTTTAAAAGGAAGATAAAGTAACTTATTATCAAAAAGTAATCATCAGAAATATACTCAGAGATTGCCCAGATCTTGGAACCATCAGAGAATTTAAAATAACTACAATTAACATGTTAAATGATCCAGTGGAAAATGTGGAAACATGGATGAACAGATGCGGAATTTCAGCAGAGATACAAAACTATAGTCAAATGGAAATGCTAGATATAAGAAATATAATGTCAGAAATGAAGAATTGCTTTGACAGGCTCATAGCAAACTATACACAGCTGAGGAAAGCATCATTACACTCAAATAACAGGTCAATAGAAAAGATCTAAGTTGAAACACAAAGAGAAAAGAGAATGGGAAAAAATAATACCCAGAAAAGAACATTCAAAAGTTGTGGGATAATATCAGTGTAGCATACTTGAAGTTGCAAAAGGAAAAGAACATGAAATATCTGAACTAATCGTCAAAACTTTCCTAAAATTAATGGCAACAAATCATATACCCAAGAAATCCAGACAACTCAGAACACAATAGAACAACATCTTTAAAATAGAGAGGGAAAAAAAATCCCAAAACTATCAAGACAAAATTTTATAACAATGAAGATATCTTTCAAAAACAAAGATGAGGGACTTCCCTGGCGGGCCAGTGGCTAAGACTCTGCGCTTCCAATGCAGGGGGCCTGAGTTTGATCCCTGGTCAGGGAACTAGATCCCACATGCCACAACTAAAGACCCCACATGCTGCAACGAAGATCCCGCATGTGGCAATGAAGATCCTGCCTGCCGCAAGGAAGACCCGATGCAGCCAAATACATGAATAAATATTTTTTTAAAAAATGAAGATGAGAAGCTGCTCAACCATAAACATCAACATTCTCCCAGCATCAACAAAACATCTCCTTAAAAGATAACATTCCTTCTTGGTCTTGTAAGGGGCCAGGATGACACTTAGATCTGGGGTGTGTAAACTGTCAATAATACATCATTTAATGTACAGCCCTCTGTCTCAAAAAACTTATATAACTGTGCCTTGACTTCTAATGGGTAGAACAGTTCTCAGAGCTTTCTGAGATGCTCTTCCTGGGTTATAATCCTCAATTTGGCTCAAGTAAAATTTTGCTTTTCTTTCTTTAAAAAAATAAAGGTGAGTTTCATCGAAAAGTTAAACACAGAATTGTCATGTGATCAGAAACTTCACTCTTAGATATATGCCCAGAAGAATGGAAAACAGGTATTCAAACAAATATCTGTAAAAGAATGTTCATGGCGGCACTATTCATAATAGCCAAAAAGTGGAAACAACCCAAATGTCCATCAATGGATGAATGGATAAATAAAATGTGGTATATCCATACAATAGAATATTATTCAGCCATAAGTAATAAATGAAGTACAACAGATGCTACAATCTGGATGAACCTCAAAAACATTATGCTAAATGAAAGAAATCAGAAATGCCATGTGTTGTATGATTCCACTCACATAAAATATCCAGAATAAGTAAACCCATAGAGACAGAAAGCAGATTAGTGGTTGTCAGAGGCTCAGGGAGGAAGCGTGGGGAAGGACTGCCCGGGGATGATGAAAACGTTTTGGAACTAGACAGAGGCGATGGTTGTACACATTATGAATACAGTAATGCCACTGAATTGTAAGTCTAAAATGGTAAGTTTTGTGTTATGTGAATTTCACCTCAATTTTTTAAAAGAGACAGAAAAATCACAGACAAAAATTAATAATGCCTTGCTTTAAAAAACACTATGTACAGGTACTTAAGCTTTATGGCAGGGAACACTGTGCAAAGACATATCTATGTCATGAATAGATAAATTACCCTCAGAAGTAGTTTTGCAAACACTGACTGGCTTCAAAATGACCACAAAGAAAACATGAGAATAAAATTCACTTGAATTTCTTTTAAAGACGATGAAAGACTTCTTCATACCACCCAAAACTAAGAAAAGTCTTTGTCATCAGACCTAAACTACAGAGATATTAAAGGAAATTCTTCAGGCAGAAGCAGTATGATACCAGATAGAAACGTGGCTATACACAAAGAAAAAGTGCCTGACGTGGTCAAAAGAAAGAAAATTCCCACAAGTCAATTTATTCAAGTCAGTTGCAAACTTATTTATAATTTATTTATCAAGACTCACTTCAAGACCCTCCCCTCACTGTTACCAATCTTTTTTTTTTAACTTTTTATTTTTTTATTTTTTACAATAAACTGCACATATTTAGAGTGTACAATTTGGTATTCCAGTCTCCCAATTCATTCCCCCCCAACCCTCCCCACTTTCCCCACTTGGTGCCCATATGTTTGTTCTCTACATTTGTGTCTCTATTTCTGCCTTGCAAACAAGTTGATTTGTACCATTTTTCTATAGTCCACATATATGTGTTAATATACAATATTTGTTTTTCTCTTTCTGACTCACTTCACTCTGTATGACAGTCTCTAGGTCCATCCATGTCTCTACAAATGTCCCAATTTCATTCCTTTTTACAGCTGAGTAATATTCCATTGTATGTATGTACCACATCTTCTTTATCCATTCATCTGTTGATGGACATTTAGGTTGCTTTCATGTCCTGGGTATTGTAAATAGTGCTGCAATGAACATTGGAGTGCATGTGTCTTTTTGAACTATGGTGTTCTCTGGGTATATGCCCAGTAGTGGGATTGCTGGGTCATATGGTAGTTCTATTTTTAGTTTTGCAAGTAACCTCCATACTGTTTTCCATAGTGGCTGTATCCATTTACATTCCCATCAGCAATGCTAGAGCGTTCCTTTTTCTCCACACCCTCTCCAGCATTTACTGTTTGTAGATTTTTTGATGATGCCCATTCTAACTGGTGTGAGGTGATACCTCATTGTAGTTTTGATTTGCATTTCTCTAATAATTTAGTGATGTTGAGTAGCTTTTCATGTGCCTCTTGGCCATCTCTATGTCTTCTTTGGAGAAATGCCTATTTAGGTCTTCTGCCCATTTTTTTATTGGGTTGTTTATTTTTTTGATATTGAGCTGGATGAACTGTTTATATATTTTGGAGATTAATCCTTTTTCTGTTGATTCGTTTGCAAATATTTTCTCCCATTCTGAGGGTTGTCTTTTTGTCTTGCTTATAGTTTCCTTTGCTGTGCAGAAGCTTTGAAGTTTCATTAGGTCCCACTTATTTATTTTTGTTTTTATTTCCATTATTCTAGGGGGTGGATCAAAAAAGATCTTGCTGTTATTCACGTCGAAGAGTGTTCTTCCTATGTTTTCCTCCAGGAGTTTTATAGTGTCTGGCCTTACATTTAGGTCTTTTATCCATTTGGAGTTTATTTTTGTGTATGGTGTTAGGAAGTGTTCTAATTTCATTCCTTTACATGTAGCTGTCCAGTTTTCCCAGCACCACTTATTGAAGAGGCTGCCTTTTCTCCATTGTATATCCTTGCCTCCTTTGTCATAGATTAGTTGACCATAGTTTATCTCTGGGCTTTCTGTCCTGTTCCATTGATCTATATTTCTGTTTTTGTGCCAGTACCATACTGTCTTGATCACTGTAGCCTTGTAGTATAGCCTGAAGTCAGGAAGCCTGATTCCCCCAACTCCGTCTTTCCTTCTCAAGATTGCTTTGGCTATTTGGGGTCTTTTGCATTTCCATACAAATCGTAAAATTTCTTGTTCTAGTTCTGTGAAAAATGCCATTGGTAATTTGATTGGGATTGCATTGAATATGTAAATTGCTTTGGGTAGGATAGTCATTTTCACAATGTTGATTCTTCCAATCCAAGAACATGGTATGTCCCTCCATCTGTTTGTGTCTTCTTTGATTTCTTTCATTAGTGTCTTATAGTTTTCTGAGTACAGGTCTTTTACCTCCTTGGTTAGGTTTATTCCTAGGTATTTTATTCTTTTTGTTGCAATAGTGAAAGGGATTGTTTCCTTGATTTCTCTTCCTGATCTTTCATTGTTGGTGTATAGAAATGCAAGAGATTTCTGTGTGTTAATTTTGTATCCTGCAACTTTACCAAATTCATTGATTAGCTCGAGTAGTTTTCTGGTGGCATCTTTAGGATTTTCTATGTATAGTATCATGTCATCTGCAAACAGTGACAGTTTTACTTCTTTTCCAATTTGGATTCCTTTGATTTGTTTCTTCTCTGATTGCTGTGGCAAGGACTTCCAAAACTATGTTGAATAACTGTTACCAATCTTAAACGACTGTCCCATGAACTGTGTCAATGAGTTTCTGGTCTGCCTTAAACCACGTGAGCCTAGAGCCAAAGCTTTACAATTATCCAACTTCTGACTTTCCCCTTTTGAGACACTGCTAAGATTGTCAAAGTGATGGTCTCTCTTACTGCAGTGAGTTCACATAAATTTAGTTTGCTTTATTTAAAGAAAAAAGAGCAAGTGATACAGTAAAGTATGATCCCACATATGTGTAAAAAGACTACACAGCATGTAGAAGCATTGGGAAAATCTGGGCAGGTACCCACCAAACTCTTACAGCAGTCACAGTGGGAAAGGAGTGTCCTGGAAGGTTCTGGAAACAAAGAGGGACTTGGCTTCTTCAGACTATACTCTTTTGTGGTGTTTGAATGCTCCACAATAAGCATATATTATCCCTGTGATTTAAAAAATTCCAATTTCGAAAAGAATCAGAAATTGAAGCTCACTCAGGCCATACTGTTATGAGTTCAGAGGGATATGTTGAATTCAAACTGTATCATGAATCAGAGATAATTTTTTGCTGGTTGGTACAACTTGGGCAGGGAAGTGCTTGTATTTTTACAAAATTATGTCTAAGTCATAAAAGTATGGGAGTCATAATCAGGCTCTCATTCAGCCCACCGGACCTTAGGAGAAAATCAGCCAATGAAGTGGAAGACTTGCCCCTAGTGCAATAAGGCCCCGGGGAGGGAGGCAGTGGAGAGCCAGCTCTGCTCTAATGCTCTGGAGCCAAGTATGGGGAACGCAGGAGGAAGGGCAGCCCTAGTCAGAGCGCAGCTGCTGCACGCCGACCCTACCCTGAAACCCAGCTCAACCCCGAGCGACTTTCCCTCTGACACCAACTCAACCCATCCCAGTCCAGAGGCATCACTATCGTCACATAGAGTGCCAGCCACCCTATCCAAAGGGCGAGTAGCCCCTGACCCGGGGGGCAACTGGCATCAGTCTGGCTTCTTCCCAGACTCCATGTGGTCAAGGACTCCTCACGAGGCTGACTGTTCGCCTGGGGCGGGGGGGAGTCCTCCATGTTCCCTTTCCCCAGACCCTGTTTTTACAGATGGGAAAACTGAGACCCAAAGAACTGGGGTGACTTTATCAAGGTCACAGTGATTCAGAGGCAGAACCCTTTTTAAAACCAACTCCCCTGGCTCGAAAAAAGAATAGATTCTGGCATCTAGAAGGAATGTCTGCATTCAGCAATATTTCAATGGTTCAAACAGAAAAGAAAATTGGTTTACTCAATACACATACCCTAAGCTAGGTCAGAATCCCCACTAATTTCATCCAAGTAGTTTAGTCAGGCTTTTTAAGGAAGCCAGGACAGCAGGTGTCAGTCATTCTACGAGACACTCTCTAGAAGGCAGCCTCGGGTGGAAACACACCAACAATCCTTTTTGCTGTTGTTTCTCCTACTTCCCATTAATGTCATTAAGACTTTATTAAGAAGTCATTTTTAAGAAGCAGGCACTAATTGATCATCCTAGGCTGTGTTCTCAGCCTGCTCCCAACAGGGCTTATCTTCAGGGACCCAAACATGCATTCCCAAGAGTCAATGCAGGAGAGAACTTGAAGTCTGCCTCATCTTGGGTTCCCTTTGATGGAAGCAGTCCTGCCCTGGGGACTGGGAGGCCCAGAGAGCAGAGAGAAGGGTCCCACATCATCCTGGACATGGGGTCCTTCCACCTGAAAGCAGCCATGGAGAAACATATGGGGAATGGGGTCTGGAGCTGTGGTGATTTCCCAGACTAGTTCTGTGTGTAGACTGTGAGCAGCAACCTGAAAACCCAGCTGGGAATGGGCCCAGGGTGAGCCAGGCAGCACTGGGGACACGTGGCCTAGCCGATTCACGGGCCAGCCATCACCTGGGCTGGGGTCTCAGCACTGCACTGCACCATGGAACAGTGAGGGGGCCAGGAAGCTCTTCCGCACACTAAGCAGAAATCTCCCTCTGGGACTCTCTCTCCTTGGGCCTGGTTCTAATGGTCCTTCAGATGTTAGAAGCCCAGTATCATGTCTCCCTAAGACATCTTAGGATTCATCATCAGGGTTTGCTGTAGGGCTGAACCGTGCAAAGCCTTCAGAGGATAGCCCAGGGACTCGGGGAGCCTAATTGTCTATCTCTTACCTCTGTGAGAGCATTTAGCCTGCTCTATGAGATCAGGGTGGCAGTACATTTTACTGTAGCCTTTTTATGTAGAGCTATGCCTGACCTCCTGCTTTCCAGTTCAGTAGACTAGCCCAGGATCTCTCCCAGCTATCACCCTAGAGTTGCCCAAGAATCCCTGGAGGTTGCTCAGCCTGTTTTCCCCTAGCCTCCTGGGGCAAAAATCAGGAATCAGCTGCAGTTTTTAGCTTCCATGACCTCTGCTGCTTCTATACAATGTTGCCTCTGACCACTGACCCCAAATAGTAAGATGCGGTTTTGCCCACAAATAGGATGGTGTTCTTGATGGTTCAGATCCCCACTGAGGTCACAGTGGGTATCAAGATCCCATGTACCCTCAGCTGCTCTGTCTTGTCCTCAGCTTGTCTGAGGGGCCAGCCAGAGCCCTCACCATGACACCATCTCCCTGGAGAGCCTTTCTTCGCAGTGGCTTTCTGCGGCAGAGGCTTAAGGCCAAGGGCAAATCCAAGTAACTTGCCTCCCCAGAGGAATGCACATTGAACCACCTGATCCCTGGAAGCTTGGAGTTTTGTTCGAGATGTATTTACCCACACACAGGCAAGGCTGCCACTCATCTCACATGGATACAACTAACAGGAGTTTCTTGGGAGGCTCCCCCCAAGCAAAGATCCTGACCTGGGCTCCTACCTAGACACAGCAGTAGCAGGACACCTGAAAATTGCAGTTCTGTTGATAAAACATTTGAAAAATACACATACTCCGCTAGGCAACTAACAATATATTTCTAGCAGTCCCTTTTAGTTAAATTCTAAAAAAAAAATTTTTTGAAAATAATTCCTTAAAATGATTTTTAAGGAGCCTACCTCTCTCACAGTCAATGGTGTCCACTCTGTAACTGGTTCGCCTCCACTTGCTAGTTGTCCACGGCGGGCAAGGGCCAGAGGAATGGGAGGGGAGAGGCCATCATGCTTGGTCAGTTCCAAAAGCTGATAGCCTCTCGTGAGATGATATTTTCAGTACTAGTGTCACTGTCCAAACTGAACAGAACTGCAGACTGGGCCACAATGACCAGGGCACGGAGTCCCAGCCTCTCTGGCCCTTCCCTAGTGACTGATACCCATCCTGCCTCCATGTTGGAAGCGGCCATTGGCAAGGATGGCTATCTCAGGACACCAGCCATGGCATCAGCCAGCCAGCACAGAACTGCCCCGAGGGCTCACGTGCCCCACAGCTAAGCGTGACTTCAGAGTTTGAGGATACGCTCCTGCTCCTGCTTGGTTCCCTTTCCTCTGGCTCCCACTTCCCTTGGCCAAGCTTTGTCCCTTGCTGGATTAGCACAGCCTCCTACTTCTCCAGACCTCCTCCCAAGCCTGGCCTGCCAGTCACCCAGGTCTGGGCTGGGTATGACCACCTTCTCAACTGCCTGGCAGGTGTCCAAAAAGAGTTGAGAGCACAGACTCTGGCATTGCCACTGATTAGCTGTATGACCTTAAGCAAGTTTCTCAGCTTCTCTGTGCCTCAGTTTCCTCATCTGTAAATGGGGATAACAGTACGTACCAAATAGGGTTGCAAGTGAATACATATGAACCACTTAGGGAAGTACCTGGCACACGATAAGGCCCACATAGCTGCCATCAATGCTATTATTACTGCTTCCCCAGGACATCTTAGCTCTTCATCCCTCTAGTTGTCCGTGGCTGTGCCGTACAACTATGAGAACCTCTGACTGGATACCTAGAGATCAGAGAGACTTACTCACCCTTACTAAGGATCTCACCTCTCTTACACTTCTTTTTGTCTCAGAGTGGAAGTAATGACAAAGAATAGGGAGCCTGTACCTGGCCTCAAAAGGGGCACAGCCAACCCTACTAACTGTGCAGGCACACTGATGTCAGGGAGCCCGGGAGACCATATCTCCTAGGCAGCAGCAGAAGCCCTTCGAGGGCTGTGAGACCTCAGGCAAGTCCACAAGTCTCTCCAGAAGCCTGCTTCCTTACTCCTAATTTGTGAGGCTGGGACCAGATAATCTGCAGTTTCCTTTCCTTTAAGTACTGACATTTTAGGATCTGGCTTATTCTAAAGGGTCCCTGAGTTATCTATGGATCTTTAAAATCCACAGAACCTAAATTCAGGGATGGTGGGATCTGCCTGATAGAAGAAGAAACCCTCAGCAGATACGGGGGATTGAAATCTGAGTTAATTAAAATCAGAATCATAAAATGAAGTTCTCCACACAAATGGTCTGGTTTTCCGGATGACTGAGCCTCACTTTTCTAAAGCACCAAGATGTAGAGCTCAAAGCTGCAGAACAGTAGAAAACAGCTTTCATGTTTCCGGCAACCCCTCTACCCTCTTTTAAGGCAAATTTTCAGAAAAGAACAAATTACAAACTGAATTTTAAAAAGTGGTACGTGGGGGAAGGGCGCAGACTCAGGTGGTAAAGCTATTAAGGACAGCACAGAAACAGCCACCCTACCTCCCAGGGGCATCCTGTGCCGACGGAAGGGAGCCACTCGGGCTCCAGGCACGGGGCTGGCAGTATGCTGCTCTCCACCCGACGCTGGTCATATGGATGCTTGCCGGGTGCTTGCTGTCCACACGCTTTCAATCTATGTACACCGTGTATACGCGTGATATTACCCAGCAATAAGGGGTTCAAAAGGGTAGCTAAGGGTTACTCAGGCAGGGTTAATAACCATCGTTTGCTACATATTTCTTATGTGCAAAGCACAGCTCAAAAGTCACCCTCATTTTATCACCATATCGTGGTGGCCAGGGAGGTGTGCCTCTCAATCTCCTTCAAGAGAGCCTGCTATGGGCACAGAGTCCCCCAGACTGACAGCTTCCAGTTGTGGCCCCATGACCCTGAGTCCACGCTGGCCCACTTCTGCCAAACACGGGACTCTTCTAAAGAGCAGCTTTTGCTCAGGGCCTCTGGCCTGGCTGAGATTTTCTCAGAACTGCACTGTGGTTTCAGGCTCTTCCTTCTCAGCCCTTCCTTCCTGTTCCCTTTCACAGGAGGCAGACCTACCTCCAATCTGAAGGCTTTTCTGCATGTCCACCACCCTCCCCCTCATCCTTCACATCTCCATGTTTAATCCCATGTTGGCACCTGCTTCTCAGGGGACCCCAAATAGACACCTGTGTTACAAGGCTTTTCCCCTACGCATTCTTTTAAAAATTGAGACCATCCTCAATGGATGGTTTAGCATATCTTTTCATAAAACATTTTGAGCATTTTCACATGCTGTTAAATGTTCATCAAGATACATTATAAAATGGCCACATGATACTGCATGCTACAAATACACCATTATTTATTTAAGACATTTCAATTCATGGTATATACTTGTTATGTTTGAAGCTGCTCAGCTTTTGAATATCCTTCCTCTATTTGGGAAATTCTTCACATCAGTGGGTCCTCCTCCCCAAGCTAGACACCCAAATTTGCTTTCTCAGGCTCCCTTGCAGCCAGAGTGCAGACAGATGCCTCTGCCAGACACACTTGCAGGAAACCTGAATCAGAACAAGAGCAGTGCATTGTGCAGGATGAAGTCTCTACTGCTGGCAGTGGGCTCTGCTTGCAATTCATCCTTCAAAGATACTATCTTATTGGCTGTAAGGAAGTAGCAGCCCCATTTACAGAAAAGGAAACTAAAAAATCAGAGATAATTGTTTAAAGTAACTCATCCATTGTTAGATCCTCAAACGGTGGTTGAGGTATTCTGACTCTAGATCAAGTAAATGCCCCCAAATTACACACCAGGCGACAGATCAGTCTCTCAGAGGCCAAAGATAAATCAGTCCCCAAAGGGGGGTGCTAGAGGTTTTATGAGCCCCACTTTTAGGACTCTGGAAAGAACATGAACTTGGTTTCAGAGCCTGTTCTCTCTTACTTGGCTGTGCGTCTTTGGTCAAGCAACCAGCCTGTTTCCATTAATGCCTCCTTCACAGTTTCTTTGAGAGTAGAATTAGATAATAGTTTTAATAGCAAATCTACAAAAAACCAAGTCTATGCTTTTTAACTAAGTCTATGTTTGAAAAAAAAAAAAAAAAGGTTAACTCATCCAAATAAATACTGTGTGTAGTCATAAAAAGACAGATAGATCTACATGCTCTGATATGGAAAAAACCCCATGGCATTCGATGCGGGAAAAGTAGCCAAGTAATTAGATTCTGATTTTGTCTACGTAAAAATATGAAAAGAAACACAAATCTATTTTTGCTCATGTAGGCATAATCTGTAACGGTGGTTACATGAAGTAAGTAGAACTGAGGCTAAATCAAAACAGACTCCTTTCTCAGCATTATTATAAGTTCAAACATAGACTAGTCTGCTTTTCTGCAATGAAAACCCATGCACGCAGCACCCAGATCTAAAACGACAACATTTTGCCATGCTGCATCATCTACACTTTCCTGAAGCGTTTCAAGGGAAATTAGACACTGCACCTCCCAAGAGTTAAGCTTGCATCGCCGTACATAACCCCTACATAATGCCACTGGCACCCTAAGTCATAAACAATTCCCTGATGTCTTTAAATTCTGAATCTATATTCAAATCTCAATTGTTTCCCAGATGTCTCTTACAACTTTTTTCTTGTATTTGGCCATAAAAGTCTCAAGATTCTTTTAATCTGAAACAGGCCCTCCACCCGTCTATCCCAACACACACCTTTTTCTCAGACATTGCATTGAGACTTGAAAAATATTCCTCAGTGTAGATTTGCCTGATGTTTTTTCACTAACTTCCTCTAAACCAGCAGCTGGGTTTAATGGCTAATTCAGGAAGCCAAACAATCCCTCTAACACTTGGCCCCAAGTGGCCAGGACTTGATCAATACCTGCCAGCTTCCCTAATTTTTGCCCCAGCTTCCAGGTAAGTAGGACCACCCAGAGAAAGCAATATGCACTCCTAACCTATCACATAGGATGCCCCATTGCTAGTCAGCCCGCTACAGCTTCCCCATGCTAACAGACTCTGATCAGGGCATACCTGAAGACTTTCCTTTTCCACTATAAAGCTTTCTCACTCTGCTGCCTGCCTCTGAATGTCTGCCAAAGGCAAGTGATGGTGGCCGCCTCCCTTGCTATGGCAAGCTGGAAATAAATAGCCTTTGCTTGTTCTCACTTGAGCGGTCCCTATTTATTCCCACAACTATTACTAATGCTAAGTGGTACTAGCCACCTTATAACCTCTTACATTGTCAGAGAGAATGGAATCTGACTTTTCAATCCACGCCCTTCTATAACATTTGTCTGTTTTGCCGTGTGCCTTTTATTAATATTTGCAAGAAAAAGATGGTTTAATTTTGCACCTAGAGAGTCAGAAAGAGAAAAACAAATATCATATGTTATCACATATATATAGAATACAGAAAAATGGTACAGATCAACTGGTTTGCAAGGCAGAAATAGAGACACAGATGTAGAGAACAAACATATGGACACCAAGTGGGGAAAGTGGCGGGGGTGGGGGGTTGGGGGGTATGAATTGGGAGATTGGGATTGCCATACACACATTACTAATAAGAAAAAAATATCAAATTGTACACTTTAAATATATGCAGTTTATTGTATGTCAAAAAAAAATTTTGCACCTAGAATTTATTTTAGTCTTAAGTAAATGCTTCCCAAGTATGCAATTTTTAGTCAAGCTTTACACTTCTGGCTCAATACATCGATGTAATGTTTTGTTGTTTTAAAATGACAGGGTTTGGCCCTTTTCATTAAACATGTAGTCAATTAAATTGATCTCATAAAATGAGTTTAATCAATCTAATTTGAATAAAAGAATGTTACATCGAATAGTAACCATTAAAAATAATAATAAAAAAATTTAACCTTGGCTGTAGAATTTATTTTAATTAACTTTCAGAAAAGACAAATACATCATTTTTCGACATAATCTCCTTGCTTTTCAGTACACTTTGTCCATCTGTCAACAAGCTTTTGTATTCCCTCATTAAAAAATGTTCTAGGCTGAGCTGTGAACCACGAACGTACCGCTGTCTTCGTCTTCACGCGGATGGGCGTCCGGCTCCTTCTTGATGGCTAACACTTGTGCGACCTTCCTTGAAATTCTCTATCCATTCATACACAGTTCTTTGTGATGAAACACTTTCTCCATACTGTGCACAACGTCTTCGAAAAATAACGGGACCAGGTACACCCTCAGACTACAAAAAACGAGTCACTGCACGCTGCTCTTCTTTTGTGCAAATCACAAGTGGGGCATCCATTTTTGCTCACACCGCAGTTACAAATGAATGGATGTAACACGTTCACACCTGCACAGCAGTGACTGGGGAGACAGTAGCCTTGAACAGAAGGCGCTAAGACAGTGCGGCCAACAGAAGTTTTAATATAACCGGAGTGCGGATAATTTTTGACTCACCCTCGCCTAATACATGAGATTATGGTGCACACAGAGCAAGACCACTGGAGGGCAGCCTGTTTTGCTCTGAGGTTCTGCTGTCACGGCCCGCAGTACACCCTAGTAACAGCCCTGCCACCCCACACGTAGTGGCATTGCCAGGGGACCAACGACCCCTCGCAGGGCTTAGAGGAAACAGCACTGCTGTTTTCCTGTGCAGGTGGCCGTCACACGCTCTTCCCCTCACTTCCCAGATCCTTGAAGGGCAACACTTGGTGTCCCTCTCTCAAGCTCCTCCCTTTGTACCTCAAGGTTTCAGCCGACTCACCAGGCTCAGGAAGTTACATGAGGATCAAGGGGGTAAGGTGAGGTGGGAATGCTTACTCCTCAAATCCCAGCAGAAAATCTCCATCTCCTGTAACCCCAGGGTACACACAGAGCTGACCACCCACAAACCCACAGTGTGGGCATGAGGCAGGGCTTCTGGTCTGGCCTGACACCAAATATCTTTAAACCCTTTTTATTTCCTTTTTTGAAAACCACATTCCCTGTTCTCAACTGCCTAAGAAAACCAGAAAATGACAGTAGCTCACAGAGCCCCAGGGATGTCCCCTCTGCTCCCCCACAAACACCTATCCCAATCTCCGGCCTTCCCTGAGGGGCTGTGCAGCATTGTAGCAGCGCCTCCTCTGCCAGAGAAACAGGCTCCAGGTGACAGGACTGAATCCCTGTGCCCACTCGACGTGGGTTTGTATCTCCCTGTGCCCAGGCTACTCACCCGCCTACATTTTTGATCTCAAGTATAAAAGCTCCACTGGCCACCACAGTAGTGACTACCATGTAGGGCAAAAGGCCACACTAGCATTTCGGGTTATACACAGAAAAGTAAGAAGCAGAGCGCTGTGCACACTCCTCCTGGGTGGGAAAGGGGAGGGTTTGTGTTGGATGTAGCTGGTATCTGCATCAAGAAGCAGAAGAGAAACTGATAAAAATGTATTATCTCTCTGGGAGGAGGAGTAGAATGAGACATCTCAGTGTATACATTTTTATATCTTTTCTACTTTTAAAGCAAAAAGAGAAGAAGAAAAAATACTCCAAGAAGACCTGATCACCAAATCCTTCCAGAGGTCTAAGCCAAGGAGGCACTTTCAGTCCCACCCACTGGAATCCTGAAATCCTTTATCCACCCATCCCCCACCCCATCCCTGATGTGTTCCACCCCATAGGGAAGACAGGCCTCCACCTGGTCCTATGGGGTCATCTGAGGCCCGCAGGGGTGAAACCACATCAAAGAATCCAAGAATCCTTGGATGGAGGGTGCTCAGAACAAGGGGACACGCAACTCCCCCCACTGTGGGCCTCTGGCTTCTTTTCATCCCTGCATATTTTCCCCCAGAGATCCTACTATCTCAACTGGCTTGAAGGCACTGACTGCCTCCTGGGACTGTCTTCACCCTTAGAGCCCACGTGCTCCATCCTACCAGCAGAGGCAGTGACAAGGCTGGGTGTGGTGACTGTAGCTCCTGGTGTCCCTCCCAGGGCTTTGAACCTAGCACCTGAGGGTGAGTACTTCTTGTCTCTCCAGTTGGCTGCCGTGGAGAGATCAGGAAACCTTTTGGGTGAGCGTTTAATTCCTGTGGGGTACCTGACAGTGCCTGCTTATGGGCCTTAACCTCTTCTTCTCCAGCCAAGAGTGGCTGAATCTCTGCTGCCCCTTGGGGGGCTGCAACGGTCCGATCCCCACAGTGGTCCTGGTACCCTCTAACTTCGTTAGCTGCTGCTGTCTGCAGCCACCTCTTGACTTGCCCCGTTAGGAACTTCCCCGGGGACTGGAGTGGTTTCATGATGGCGGCCACTACGAGGAAGGCTCAGGGCTGCACGCTGACCCAATTACATATGGGGCATAGCTGTAAGGGACCAGATTGCTGGCTCAGGCAATAGTCCTTGCTTGTACATATACACCATAAAGGCCTTCATCCTCTTGGAAGGTGATCAGTACTGGCAGTGATCTTCTCTGCAGATCCCTCTGCAGATCCCATAACAATGCCAAAGAGTGTATGAGGAACACATGTCCATATCGACACAACTCCAACTGCCTGTCATCCTGAGCTCCCATCCTGTGCAAAGTAGCTGTTGCACCACCTTCTGCTGACTGGGTTGCTGGATGGTAAGCAGTAACACCTGACCTCTTGGAAATACCAGCAGCGTCAAGAGTGTCATATAACCCATCTGTTACACAGCACAGGAGATCAAGCCTGCTCTTTCAGGACTGAAGGATGAAGCACTGCTTCGGCTGGGGGCCAAAAGTCCCCAGTTCCCCAATCCTTGGGCCCTCGACCTTGCGCTGTTGGGGAAAGGAATGTGCAGCTTGCGAGGGACCAAGAGAAGTTCTTCTGATGGGCTTGCATCCCATGTTCTTCTGCATTTGTAGATATTTTTGACTGGTCCTAGTGCTGCATTTTTAAGGGCCTATTACCTGGGCTTTGACCTGAAACAAGGAACACACCTTCTGCTCTTCCAGGCTATGTACAGACACACACCTTTCAGATTCAACTCTGAGATTTTTGGTTTTAAGCAAACAATTGCACTTCCCATAAGTGAAGATGATCTCAAGCAGCAGCTTCCTAGAGAACCACCTGCTTAGTCTAGAACCTGTAACATGTAGAAATGAGATGACACAGAATGTCACAAAAGCTAACTTTAAAAAATACTCTGGCTTTTAAGAATGAGGGAGTTGTTTAGAAATTATAACGTTATCAGAAGTAAGTATTTAACATATTTCAAATACAAAAATGTAAAAAGTTACTGTACTTCAAGGAAAATGTAAACTTATAAAATGCACAAATTAAATATATTATCTTCATCTTAATTATTAGCAGATAATCTTAAAAATAAGCTGTTAGTCAAAAAATAGCCGCTGTCATTTCTAGCAGAATGTCTTGCAATTTTAGATTTACCATTTTTATTATTTCATGGAGAATCAACACAACACACCGTTGCTGGACTCAAAGCAGGTTCTGTCTGATTCTGTTCTTTACCATCGTGCGTTCTGAGATGCATGCCAGATGCCAGGCACACCTCATGATGTGCTCGGGGGCAGCCTGGCCCCACAGAACCCTCCAGTCCAGTCTGCAGGGGGGCACTTGGGCCTGCCAGGCCCTCTTCTTAGCCCCACAGTTGCTTAGTCCTCAGTGCATCTCTGTCCATCTTTGACACAAGTAGGCATAAAGCAGCTTAGATGGTTAACTTCCTGAGAGCAGGTAGCATCTGTGAGAAGCTAAGATCATCTCCAAACTAAGCACAAATCTGCTTTTATCCGAAAGGCAACATGGCAAAAGGAAAGGGCTGAGGCAAATTCCTGTCAGTGCCCAAAGCCTTGATGTCAAGTCTGTAAACCATAAACCCAACACAGAAGCTTGTCAAGTTAGGTAAGTCAATATATATAAACACAAACCACAACAGTAAACGTAATCCGAAAGCCCATTTGTTGGGCACTGGTTAGGTAAGTTATTGGTAAACTCACTGCTAGTTTTTTTGATGTGTCAGCTTGACTAGGCCACTTCCTGTTATCCAAATAAGCACTGAGCTGGGTGTTACTGTGAAGGCATTTTGCAGATGTGATTAAAGCCCCTGAGCAGTCGACATTAAGAGTAAGGGAGGGAGAGGGTCGGAAGATGGTGGAGGAGTAAGACGTGGAGATCACCTTCCTCCCCACAAATACATCAAGAATACTTCTACATGTGGAAAAGCTCCTATAGAACACCTTCCAAATGCTGGCAGGGGACCTCAGACCTCCAAAAGAGGCAAGAAAATCCCCATGTAACAGGGTAGAGCAAAATAAAATAGGGGAAAAAAAGAGACACAAGAATCTTGGGGTGATATGCCCCCCTGGGAGGGAGCTGTGAAGGGGGAAAAGCTTCCACACACACTAGGAAGTCCCCTCACTAGCAGGGACAGAGGGCGGGAGCTTTGGAGCCCCCAGAGGAAAGAGCAGCAGGAAGTGCGTGGAGGGCAGAGCAGAAAGATTCCCACGCGGAGGATCAAGCAGCACTTCCCAGCCTGAGATGCTGGTCTGCTCACCTGCAGCCGCGGCGGGTTGGGGCTGGGCTCCGAGGCTTGGGCTTTGGAGAACAGACACCAGGAGAGAACTGGGTTGGCTGCATGAAAACAGCCTGGGGGGCTAGTGCACCACAGCTAGCTGGGAGGGAGTCTACAGAGAGGCAGGAGACCTTTGCTCCAGGGTGCTTGAGGGGAGCTCCCTGCTCTACGAGCTCACAGGCTGCAGAGCAGCGCCTAGGTGAGCACCACTGCGACCCATGGCTACTAAGTCAGACCACAGAGCCGGCCACCACGGCCACCAAGGGTTCTGGGTGCAAGGCAGGTCATTGGTCACACCCTCCCGGCAGCAGGTACAGCGCGTGTTCAGGACCAACTTCCCTGGGAGAATGCACAGCACACCTCAGACTCACGCTGACCTCTGCTGCTGCAAGCACTCCTAAAAATTTCAATTAGCCCTGCCATATCCCTTCCTCCCCGCCCGTCCCCCGCCCTCCGGCCTGAATTTGCAAGTGAGCCCCAATCACCCTCTTCTACCCCCTCTTGCCTGGACAGGGAACCAACTCCTGAGAGCAGCCCACATGCAGAGACGGGACCAAAACCAAAACTGATTCCCAGGGACTGTAGTGTGGGAAAACATTCAGAAGTCTTTCTGAAACCTTGAAAATATTATAAATATGGCTAAAAGTAATTAAAGTATGTGGGCCGAGCAACTGGGTGCAGCATGTCCTGCTTGAGCAGTGGAGGAACTAAGGGTGCTGGGCGTGGAGGCCATGGGGGCATAGGCTACTGTGGAAACAGAAAAATGACCCTCTCTGGGGGTGCAGCCCCCTCCTCACTTGCACACCTCATATCACCGTTTGGCCCCGGAGGATGGTTGGTTAGCCAGAGACGGGTAAGATTCCTCAGAGGAGGAACAACCTAAGACAGGCACAGTCGCAGAGGGGCCAACAGGGATGGGGCACAGACCCTTACTCCTTCTGAGAGAGGTCTCCTGCCCCCAGGGCTGCGTTGCTTCCCATGCCCAGCTCAGATCGGGACCCAGGAGGCAAACAGAGACCTGGCCAATGAGCAGCTGCCCTCCTTCTGCTGTTCTTGCAAAAGACCACTGCCCCCAATCATATGAGGCCTTTGTTTGGTTATTTCAAAGAAAACCTTGATTGTGGGACGAAACTGGGAGTGTGAGAACCTTATGCTATCTTGCTTCTAGAATGCCGAGAGCTCAATAAAAACAACGTGGGATGAAGCAGCGGGGCTTTTGATCTTAGAGGTCTTGAGTCCCCCGGTCCCATCTTTCTCTTAAATCTGTGTCTGTGTTTTTTTAAGCTTGCAGCACCCGTCATTTGCCCCAAGTCGCCGAGCTGGTCTCGGCACTGTAGGACCAAAGAAGAGAAAGGGAAACAGCCGCAGGAGGAACAGATTTAATACCCACAATCCGCTTGATAGACCCTGCATCTGTGAATTACCTGAATATGCAAGTGTTTCTACAATAGAGGCTGTAGACTTAAGAGGGCAACTGTGGACTGTGGGGGCAATTACACACAGGACTAAGACCAGATCACAATCTGAGCTCTCCACAGTCCCCACAGCAGGTGCAGAGACCTACCTAGAAGTATTGGAGGACTTCCTGGTTTGTTTGATTTGTTCCTGGTTTTATGTATTTTCCTTTTTTCTCTTTTCTCCTCTTCTTGCTCCTTTTCCTCCATGCTGTGCAGCTTCCAGTGTCCTGGTGCCCTGGCCAGGGGTCGGACCTAGACCTCCAAGGCAGAAGAGCCAAATCCAGGACGTTGGACCACCACAGAACTCTCAACCCCATGGAATGGTAATCAGCAAGGGCTCTCCCCCAGAGGCCTCAGTCTCAACATTAAGATCCAAACCCACCCAAAGGCCAGGAAGCTCCAGTGCTGGATACCTCAAGCCAAACTACCAGCAAGACAGGAACATAACCCTACCCATTAGCAGACAGACTGTCTATAGTCATACTAAGCTCACAGACACACCAAAACACACCAACAGATGTGGCCCTGCACGTCAGAAGGATAAGATCCACCTCCACACACAAGAACATAGGCACCAGTTCCCCCACCACCAGGAAGCCTACACAAGCCACTGGACCAACCTCTCCACTGGGGACAGACAACAGAGTTAAGGAGAACTATGACCCTGCAGCCTGGGGAAAGAAGACCCCAGACACAGTAAGTTAAGCAAAATGAGAAAACAGAAAAAGATGCAGCAGGTGAAGGAACAAGCTAAAAACCCACAAGACCAAACAAATGAAGAGATGGGCAGTTTACCTGAAAAAGAATTCAGAATAATGATAGTAAAGATGATCCAAGATCTCAGAAATAGTATGGAGGCACAGATGGAGCAAATGAAAGAAATGTTCAACAAGGAGCTAGAAGAAGAGCAAACAAACAGTGATGAACAACACAATAACTGAACTTAAAAATACTCTAGAAGGAATGCAGAGCAGAATAACTGAGAAGAACGGATAAGTGACCTGGAAGACAAAATGGTGCAAATAACTGACACAGAGAAGAATAAAGAAAAAAGAATGAAAAGAATTGAGGACAGTCTCAGAGACCTCTGGGACAACATTAAACACACCAACATTCGAATTATAGGGGTCCCAGAAGAAGAGAAAAAGAAAGGCTCTGGGAAAATATTTGAAGAGATTATAGTGGAAAACTTCCCTAACATGGGAAAAGAAATAGTCAACTCCAGGAAGCACAGAGAGTACCATATAGGATAAACCCAAGGAGAAACACACCAAGACACATATTAAACTACCAAAAACTAAATACAAAGAAAAAATATTAAAAGCAGCAATGGAAAAGCAACAAATAACATACAAGGGAACCCCCATAATGCCAACAGCTGATCCTTCAGCAGAAACTCTACAGGCCAGAAGGAAATTGCAGGATATATTTAAAGTGATGAAAAGGGAAAACCTACAACCAAGATTATTCTACCTAGCAAGGATCTCATTCAGATTTGGAGACATTAAAAGCTTTACAAACAAGCAAAAACTAAGAGAATTCAGCACCACCAGACCAGCTTTACAACAAATACTAAAGGAACTTCTCTAGGCAGGCAACACAAGAGAAGGAAAAGACTTACAAAAGCAAACCCAAAACAATTAAGAAAATGGTAATAGGGACATACATATAGATAATTACCTTAAATGTGAATGGATTAAATGCTCCAACCAAGAGACACAGACTGGCTGAATGGATCCAAAAGCAAGACCCATACATATGTTGTCTACAAGAGACACTTCAGAACTAGGGACATACACAGACTGAGAGTGACGGGATGGAGAAAGATATTCCATGCAAATGGAAATCAAAAGAAAGCTAGGGTAGCAATACTCATATAAGACAAAACAGACCTTAAAATAAAGACTATTACAAGAGACAAGGAAGGAAACTACATAATGATAAAGGGCTTAATCCAAGAAGATATAGCAATTGTAAATATCTATGCACCTAACATAGGAGAACCCCAATATATAAGGCCAATGCTAACAGCCATAAAAGGGGAAATCAACAGTAACACAATAATAGTAGGGGACTTTAACACCCCACTTACACCAATGGACAGATCCTCCAGACAGAACTTAAATAAACACAAGCTCTAAATGAGACATTAGACCAGATGGAATTGATATTTATAGGACTTTCCAAAAACAACAGCATACACTCTCTTCTCAAGTGCACATGGAACATTCTCCAGGATAGATCACATCTTGGGTCACAAATCAAGCCTCGATAAATTTAAGAAAATTGAAATCATATCAAGCATATTTTCTGACCACAACGCTATGAGACTAGATATCAATTACAGGAAAAAAAAACTGTAAAAAATACAAACAAGAAATGCAAGTCAAAGCCACAATGAGGTATCACCTCATACCAATCAGAATGGCCATCATCACAAAATCTGGAAACAATAAATATTGGAGAGGGTGTGGAGAAAAGGGAACTCTCCTGCACTGTTAGTGGGAATGTAAGTTGGTACAGCCACTATGGAAAACAATTTGGAGGTTCCTTAAGAAACTACAAATAGAACTACCATATGATCCAGTCATCCCACTCCTGGGCATATACCCAAAGAAAACCATAATCCCAAAAGAAACATGTACCATAATGTTTATTGCAGCATTATTTACAATAGCCAGGACATGGAAGCAACTGAAATGCCCATCGACAAATGAATGGATAAAGAAGATGTGGCATATATACACAATGGAATATTACTCAGCTATAAAAAGGGATGAGATGGAGCTATATGTAATGAGGTGGATAGAACTACAGTATGTCATACAGAGTAAAGTAAGTCAGAAAGAGAAAGACAAATATTGTATGCTAACTCACATATACGGAATCTAAAAATGGTACTGATGAACTCAGTGACAAGAACAAGGACGCAGATACAGAGAATGGACTGGAGAATTCGAGGTTTGAGAGGGGGCAGGGGGAGACGAAGTGAGAGAGTAGCACAGACATATATATACTACCAACTGTAAAACTGATAGTCAGTGGGAAGTTGTTGTATGACAAAGGGAGTCCAACTCGAGGATGGAAGATGCCTTAGAGGACTGGGGCGGGGAGGGTGAGGGGGGACTTGGAGGGGGGGAGTCAAGGAAGGGAGGGAATATGGGGATATGTGTATAAAAACAGATGATTGAACTTGGTGTACCCCCCCCCCAAAAAAAATACAAACACATGGAGGCTGAACAACACGCTACTAAATAACCAAGAGATCAAACCAAGAAATCAAACAGGAAATCAAAAAATACCTAGAGACAAATGACAATGAAAATATGATCCAAAACCTATGGGATGCAGCAAAGGCAGTTCTAAGAGGGAAGTTTATAGCAATACAATCCTACCTCAAACAAGAAAAATTCCAAATAAAAACTCTAAACTTACACCTAAAGAAACTAGAGAAAGAAGAGCAAACAGAACCCAAAGTTAGTAGACAGAGAGAAACCATAAAGATCAGAGCAGAAATAAATGAAATAGAAACAAAACAATAGCAAAAATCAATAAAACTAAAAGCTGGTTCTTTGAGAAGATAAATAAAATTGATAAACCTCTAATAAGACTCATCAAGAAAAAGAGGGAGAGGACTCAAATCAATAAAATTAGAAATGAAACAGGAGAAGTTACAATGGACACCACAGAAACACAAAGCATCATAAGAGACTACTACAAGCAATATATGCCAATAAAATGGACAACCTGGATGAAATGGACAGATTCTTAGAAAGGTATAACCTTCAAGACTGAATCAGGAAGAAATGGAAAATATGAACAGACCAATCACAGGTAATGAAATTGAAACTTGATTAAAAGTTTTCCAACAAACAAAAGTCCAGGACCAGATGGATCCACAGGTGAATTTTATCAAACATTCAGAGAAGAGCTAACACCCATCCTTCTCAAACTCTTCCAAAAAATTTCAGAGGAAGGAACACTCCCAAACTCATTCTATGAGACCACCATCACCCTGATACCAAAACCAGACAAAGATACTACAAAAAAAGAAAATTACAGACCAATATCACTGATGAATTTAGATGCAGAAATCCTCAACAAAATACAAGCCAATAGAATCCAACAACACATTTCAAGGACCACATACCACAATTAAGTGGGGCTTATCCATGGAATGCAAGGATTCTTCAATATATGCAAAACAATCAATGTGATACACTACATTAATAAATTGAAGGCTAAAAACCACATGATCACCTCAATACATGCAGAAAAAGCTTTTGACAAAATTCAACACCCATTTATGATAAAACCTCTCCAAAAGGTGGGCATAGAGGGAATCGACCTCAACATAATAAAGGCCATATATGACAAACCCACAGCAAACATCATTCTCAATGGTGAAAAACTGAAAGCATTCCAAGATCAGGAACAAGACATGGATACCCACTGCTATTCAAC
Organism: Hippopotamus amphibius kiboko; assembly: GCF_030028045.1. NCBI lineage: Eukaryota > Metazoa > Chordata > Mammalia > Artiodactyla > Hippopotamidae > Hippopotamus > Hippopotamus amphibius. The sequence goes on along the minus strand of NC_080190.1, from coordinate 59,341,865 downwards.
ATAGTTTTGGAAGTCCTTGCCACAGCAATCAGAGAAGAAAAATAAAAGGAATCCAAATTGGAAAAGAAGAAGGAAAACTGTCACTGTTTGCAGATGACATGATAGTATACACAGAAAATCCTAAAGATGCCACCAGAAAACTACTCGAGCTAATCAATGAATTTGGTAAAGTTGCAGGATACAAAATTAACACACAGAAATCTGTTACATTTCTATACACTAGCAATGAAAGATCAGAAAGAGCAATTAAGGAAAAAATCCATTCGCCACTGCAACAAAAGGAATAAAATACCTAGGAATAAACCTAACTAAGGAGTTAAGGAGGTAAAAGACCTGTACTCAGAAAAGTATAAAACACTAATGAAAGAAATCAAAGATGACACAATCAGATGGAGAGGTATACCATGTTCTTGGATTGGAAGAATCAACATTGAAATGACTATACTACCCAAAACAACCTACAGATTCAATGCAATCCCTATCAAATTACCAATGGCATTTTTTACAGAACAAGAGCAAAAATTCCTAAAATTTGTTTGGAGACACAAAAGATTCCGAATAGCCAAAGCAATCTTGAGGGGAAAAAATGGAGCTGGAGGTATCAGACTCCCTGACATCAGACTATATTACAAAGCAACAGTAATCAAGACAATGTGGTACTGGCACAAAAACAAATATAGATCAAGGGAACAGGATAGAAAGCCCAGAGATAAACTATGGTCAACTAATCTATGACAAAGGAGGTAAGGATATACAAGGAGAAAAGGCAGCCTCTTCAATAAATGGTTCTGGGAAAACTGGACAGCTACATGTAAATGAATGAAATTAGAACACTCCTTAACACCATAAGGATAAACTCCAAATGGATTAAAGACCTAAATGTAAGGCCAGACACTATAAAACTCCAAGAGGAAAACATAGGAAGAACACTCTTTGACATAAATCACAGCAAGGTCTTTTTTGACCCACCTCCTAGAGTAATGGAAATAAAAACAAAAACAAAGAAATGGGACCTAATGAAATTTAAAAGCTTCAGCACAGCAAAGGAAACTATAAGCAAGACAAAAAGACAACCCTCAGAATGGGAGAAAATATTTGCACACAAATCAACAAAGGATTAATCTCCAAAATATATAAATAGTTCATGCAGCTTAATATCAAAAAAACAAACAACCCAATCAAAAAATGGGCATAAGACTCAAATAGGCATTTCTCCAAAGAAGACATACAGATGGCCAAGAGGCACATGAAAAGCTGCTCAACATTACTCATTATTAGAGAAATGCAAATCAAAACTACAATGAGGTATCACCTCACACCAGTCAGAATGGGCATCATCAGAAAATCTGCAAACAGTAAATGCTGGAGAGGGTGTGGAGAAAAGGGAACTCTTTTGCAATGTTGGTGGGAATGTAAATGGATACAGCCACTATGGAGAACAGTATGGAGGTTCCTTGAAAAACTAAAAATAGAACTACCATATGACCCAGCAATCCCACTACTGAGCATATACCCAGAGAACATCATAATTCAAAAAGACACATGCACTCCAATGTTCACTGCAGCACTATTTACAATAGCCAGGACATGGAAGCAACCTAAATGTCCATCAACAGATGAATGGATAAAGAAGATGTGGTATATATGTACAATGGAATATTACTCAGCTGTAAAAAGGAATGAAATTGGGACATTTGTAGAGACATGGATGGACCTAGAGACTGTCATACAGAGTGAAGTGAGTCAGAAAGAGAAAAACAAATATCGTATATTAACACATATATATGGAATATAGAAAAATGGTACAAATCAACCAGTTTGCAAGGCAAAAATAGAGACACAGATGCAGAGAACAAGCATATGAACATCAAGTGGGGAAAGACGTGGTGGGGGGGGGGTTGAGGGGGAATGAACTGGGAGATTGGAATTGCCATTTATACATTACTAATAAAAAAATATCAAATTGTATACTTTAAATATATGCAGTTTATTATATGTCAATTTTATATCAATAAAAGTTCTTAAAGAAAATTAATTACTTAAAAAAAATACCTAGAAACAAATGACAATGAAAACACAATGACCCAAAACCTATGGGATGCAGCAAAAGCAGTTCTAAGAGGGAAGTTCACTGCAATACAATCCTACCTCTAGAAACAAGAAAAATCTAGAATAAACAACCTAACGCCACATCTAAAGCAATTAGAGGAAGAAGAACAAAAAAAATTCCAAAGTTAGCATAAGCAAAGAAATTATAAAGATCAGATCAGGAATAAATGAAAAAGAAATGAAGGAAATAATACCAAAGATCAATAAAACTAAAAGCTGGTTCTTTGAGAAGATAAGCAAAATTGATAAGCCATTAGCCAGACTCATCAGGAAAAAAAGGGAGAAGATGCAAATCAACAGAATTAGAAATGAAAATGGATAAGTAACAACTGACACTGCAGAAATACAAAAGATCATGAGAGACTATTACAAATAACTATATGCCAATAAAATGGACAACCTGGAAGAAATGGACAAATTCTTAGAAAAATACAAACTTCCAAGACTGAATCAGGAAGAAACAGAAAACATGCACAGACCAATCACAAGCACTTAAATTGAAACTGTGATTAAAAATCTTCCAACAAACAAAAGCCCAGGGCCAGATGGCTTCACAGGCGAATTCTACCAAACATTTAGAGAAGAGCTGATACCTATCCTTCTCAAACTCTTCAAAAATACAGCAGAGGGAGGAATACTGCCAAACTCATTCTACAAGGCCACCATCACCCTGATACCAAAACCAGACAAAGATGTCACACAAAAAAAGAAAATTAAAGGCCAATAAGACTGATGAACATTGATGCAAAAATTCTAAACAAAATACTAGCAAACAATCCAACAGCACAATAAAAGGATCATACACCATGATCAAGTGGGGTTTATCCTAGGAATGCAAGGATTCAATACATGCAAATCAATCGATGTGATACACCATATTAACAAATTGAAGGATAAAAACCACACGATCATCTCAATAGATGCAGAAAAAGCTTTTGACAAAATTCAGCACCCATTTATGATAAACACTATCCAGAAAGTGGGCACAGAGGGAACCTACCGCAACATAATAAAGGCCATATATGACAAACCCACAGCAAACATCATCCTCAGTGGTGAAAAACTGAAAGCATTTCCTCTAAGATCAGGAATAAGACAAGGGTGCCCACTCTCACCACTATTATTCAACATTAGTTTTGGAAGTTTCAGCCACAGCAATCAGAGAAGAAAAAGAAGTAAAAGGAATCCAAATTGGAAAAGAGGAAGTAACAATGTCACTGTTTGCAGATGACATGATACTATATATATAGAAAACCCTAAAGATGCTACCAGAAAACTACTAGAGTTAATCACAGAATTTGGTAAAGTTGCAGGATACAAAATTAACGCACAGAAATCTCTTGCATTTCTATACACTAACAATGAAAAATCAGAAAGAGAAATTAAGGAAACACTCTCATTTAGCATTGCAATAAAAAGAATAAAATACCTAGGAATAAACCTACCTAAGGAGGCAAAAGACCTGTATACAGAAAATTATAAGACACTGATGAAAGAAATCAAAGACAACACAAACAGATGGAGAGATATACCATGTTCTTGGATTGGAAGAATTAACATTGTGAAAGTGACTATACTACCCAAAACAATCTACAGATTCAATGCAATCCCTATCAAATTACCAATGGCATTTTTCACAGAACTAGAACAAAAAATTATACAATTTATATGGAAACACAAAAGACCCCAAATAGCCAAAGCAATCTTGACAAGAAAAAATGGAGCTGGAGGAGTCAGGTTCCCTGACTTCAGACTATCCTACAAAGCTACAGTAATCAAGACAGTATGGTACTGACACAAAAACAGAAATATAGATTGATGGAACAGGATAGAGAGCCCAGAGATAAACCAAATGTACATATGGTCACCTTATCTTCAACAAAGGAGGCAAGAATATACAATGGAGAAAAAGACAACCTCTACAATAAGTGGTGCTGGGAAAACTAGACAGCCACTTGTAAAAGAATGAATTTAGAACACTCCTTAACACCACACACAAAAATAAACTCAAGATGGATCAAAGACCTAAATGTAAGGCCAGATACTATAAACTTTTAGAGGAAAACATAGGCAGAATACTCTACGACATAAATGATAGCAAGATTTTTTTTTGACCCACCTCCTACAGTAAAGGAAATAAAAACAAACAAACGGGACCTAATGAAACTTAAAAGGTTTTGCACAGCAAGGGAAACCATAAATATGACGAAAAGGCAACCCTCGGAGTGGGAGAAAATATTTGCCAATGAAGCAACTGACAAAAGATTAACCTCCAAAATATATAAGCAGCTCATGCAGCTCAATATCAAAAACACAAACAACCCAATCAAAAAATGGGCAGAAGACCTAGACATTTCTCCAAAGAAGATATACAGATGGCCAACAAACATGTGAAAAGATGCTCTGTATCACTAATCATTAGAGAAATGCAAATCAAAACCACGAGGTATCACCTCACACCAGTCAGATTGGCCATCATCAAAAAACCTAGAAACAATAAATGCTGGAGAGGCTGTGGAGAAAAGCGAACCCTCCTGCACTGCTGGTGGGACTGTAAAGTGATACAGCCACTATGGAAAACAGTTTGGAGATTCCCCAAAAAACTAAAAATAAAACTACCATATGACCCAGCAATCCCACTACTGAGCATATACCTGGAGAAAACCATAATTTAAAAAGATACATGTTCCACAATGTTCATTGCAGCACTATTTACAATAGCCAGGACATGGAAGCAACCTAAATGTCTATTGACAGATGAATGGATAAAGAAGATGTGGCACATATAAACAATGGAATATTAGCCATAAAAAGAAATGAAGTTGAGTTTTGTAGTGAGGTGGATAGAGCTAGAGTCTGTTATACAGTGAAGTAAGTCAGAGAAAAACAAACACCATATGCTAACCCACACATATGGAATCTAAAAAAAAATGGTACTGATGAACTCAGTGGCAGAGGAAGAATAAAGACACAGATGTAGAGAACAGACTTGAGGACACGGCAGGGGAGTGGCGAGAAGCTGGGACAAAGTGAAACAGTAGTATTGACATTTATACACTACCAAGTGTAAAATAGATAGCTAGTGGGAAGCAACTGCATAATACAGGGAGATTAACTCAGTGATGGGTGATGACCTAGAGAGGTGGGATAGGGAGAGTGGGAAGGAGGCTCAAGAGGGAGGGGATGTGGGGGTATATGTATAAATACAGTGGATTTGCTTTGTTGTACAGCAGAAACTGGCACACCAGTGTAAAGCAATTACACTCCAATAAAGATCGAAAGGGGGAAAAAAAAAGTAAGGGAGCACCCTGGATAATCTGGGCAGGCCTGATTAGGTCAGTTAAAAGAAAAGGCCTGAAAATCTGAAACTTCCCTGTGAAAAACAAGGAGAAGTTGTACCTGCGGAGAGCAGGTTCAGCTGCACCTGTGGCACTCACCCTGCGCACTTTCCTTCCTGGCTGAGCTTCTGAGTCCCACCTGCCCAGGTTTTTCCTGCTCACTGCCAGTCCAGTGTATTTCAGACTTGCTTAGGCAGCACCCACAGTCATGAAAGCCAGCTCCTGGTAACACACGTGTATATAGATCCTGGCTGCTCCTAACGGTTCTGCCTCTCAGGTTGAAGCGTAACTGACACACTCATGAACTGGAAGGGGATGCTGCTGTTAAAAGCAATGAAGTATGCCATTCAGGTCCTCTCAAGACCCCAATGAGAGTAAAATAATAGTAAAGGAATATGAAAAGGTATAAACCTTAATTTCTAGGTTAAGAAAGCAGCTTAATAGCATAAGCTAGATTTTGTTCCTCTATTAAAACCTCACTAAAACAAAGGAAATCTAGTTAAAAAAAAAAAAATCTTTCTTTTTAAAAAAATAAATCCAGAAATATGGGGAGAGCAGAGAGGCATATAATCACAAAATCACTTTGGAAGCTGAGAAGCAGATGGACCAGTGGTAAGTTATTTAGCTGACCCGAGCCAAATTCTAAAACAAGAAGAAAAAGTGAGGAGTCTTCAAATGCAAGGAACTGTGGCATTACTTTCAGGACTTGGGGTAGAGAGGATGGCTTTAAATAAGGAATTCGGGAAAGCCAGTGAGAAAAAGATCCCTGGATTCCAAGCTACAGGGCGACTGCATTTCCCTCAGCTCAGCAGAAGCTGGGAGGTTTTTTTGGCCTGGACAATGTAAGAAAGGATTCCTGCACTAGGGACACCAGACACAGATCAGAGAACTGGTACCACTGTGAAGAGAAAAGGACCAAGGGTGCTGCCATACTGGATCCTGAAATGCAGAGTCCCTGCCTTCTTCCCCAGTAGGCTCAAAGATGCTGCCAGGCCAACCCTTCCTGTCAGGAGAGGAAGGACTCCTTTGGGGAATCTAAAGACAGATCTAAGGAGACCACCACTAAGATCTCCCAGTGAGCAGCCCAACCAGGCCACCCTACAGAGAAAGTCTGACTACACACCTGCCCATCAGTTCTAGGCTGTTAAATGCCCGTGGTTAATTATCAGCTGACACACAGGATTACTTGACACCTGAGGTTAAAGTACTATTACACAAGACAAAGTATCCCCAGTCCACACAATAAAACCCACAAGCAAGCAAAAAAACCTTCAACCGTGGAGGAATCAGAATTACATGAGAAAAAAAAAATCTATTTTCAGATGTGAGAAGATATTAAAACCATGAAACAAGCATAGAATGACAGAAAAAATGACATTCAGAAACAGTTCTTTGAAATTAAAAACCTGATGGCAAAGCTGAGAAACTCAATAGAAGGGCTCAAAAGATAAAAGTTGAGTAAATCCTCTTGAAAGAACAGTAAAATAACAAAATGACCACAGGAGATCAGAACTTGAGGGACTCCATCCAGGGTGTGCAACACCCGAATAATGGAAGCTCCAGAAAGGAGGAGAAAGAGGAGGAAACCCGACAGCAGGTTGCTATTTTATTTTGATCCTCAGGGCTCCAAACCCAGATGCACCAATCAGCAGACAATAGTGAACAGACCTTTTTTCTTAACCCAGAACTTTTCTAGAAAACAATGCTAGGAGAAGGTAAGTGGAGTCATCTTCCTCCAGAGAAAGAATTTGGATCAGGGGTTAATCCTTTATCTTTACAAGCAGCACACAAACGGGAGGTCCATCAAAAGAGAGGAGAGGAGAGGCAAAGAAAGAAATGAAGAAAACTCCCAGGAAACTCTCAGGAAAGTAGAGCAGGTACCAGGATGAGGGCTGGCACCAGAGCAAGAGGGCAAGAAGTCTGGTCTGGAGCAGGGACTGAAGACAGAAATGTCCAGAGCTGTTAGCATCAAGGTCTCTGCTCATTTCACAGGGCTCAGCTAAGAAGAGAACATCAGGGTGATCCTGGCCTCGGTTCTTATTTTTCCTAGGCTTGTATTGACAGGAGCTCTCCTGATCAGCAGGAGAAACCAGCATTTCCTCCTGCAGACGTGCTCAGCTTTGATTTACTGCTGAAATCCAGAGAATGGCTGTGGTGAGCGTGAAAACTGCTCAAGTCAGCAGCTCAAGCCCTCCGACCACATTTCTGCCAGACAACAAGGCCCTGGTCTGCGCAGCACGACCGCCTGCCCTGAGTGTGGTGGCCCCGGCATCCCCCGGACTCATTCAAGCCCCTGCTCACCGACTTCCCCAAGGGGAAAGGGCTCTTCAAAGTGCCCAGGGAAGCTGAGGCTTGCCCTGACCCAGAGAGCCCATTATTTTTCCTGGCCAACGTCACTGAACAGTAGCAGCACTGCCCTCTGCCCTCACAGCTCAGCGGCTGCTTGATGCCTAGCGTTTTCAAAACACCTTCACTGGGGGTGAAAATAGAAAAGGAAGGAAAGCATTAAACTACAAGTCAGTGCAGTGCTCACTTTGGGGGAAAAGGTAGAGAAGCCAGCTGTTGCTGGACATTAAGAGGGCTCCTATGGCAGTGGCAGGGTTCTGCTCCTTAACGACGGACGCACGGTGCATCTCATTTTTCCTGACCGCGTGTCTATACTGTGTATGATCCCCCATATTGTGTGACATGTTTCACAGTTGAAAAAAAAGATACAAAGTCATAACAGCGAGAACTGAAGGGGAAACCATCAAAAGGCTGGAGACTACATCCCGGAGGTATGATCATATGAAAGAGTATGCGTGCTTGAAATAAGGTCCAGGAACGCACAGGGAGAAAAGAGCAGAAGGGAGCAGAGAAGAAGGCCCGGCTGTCCAGGGTGGGGTCTCGGAGCCCCATCGCCTGCGAGAGGATCGTTCCCATGCCAGCCACTCTTCCCAACTGTGGTACATGCTTGCTCTGTGCTCTACCGGGCAGTTCCTCCTATTTCTCTCCAACTGTCCTTGGTATCTCTGACCCAGGTGGCCCTCTGCCCTGTCAACCCTGAGAGGGGCGGCAGTTCAGCTTCCCAGCCCCAAACTCCAATTGTGCAGCCGCCTTGGTCAGCCTCAGAGCCTTGCTCCGGCCAAAGAGGCCCAGGACTTTGGGCCAGTACTTGGCTCCTGGTCCAGACCCCTTCTGTTTCTGCTCCTGCACATTAGGTGTCAAGGACTCCTCCAGGCTCAGAGTCACATGTGCCAAGGCTCCTGGAGCTGGGGCTTTGCTCAGCCTTCGCAAGGCCAGGAGGGAAGTCCCACTCCCTACCCATAACTCAAATGTCCCCCTCTAAGGAGGGGGCCTTAGAGATCATTTTGTCTGCACTGTCTCTGGAGGCCCAGGCGAGATCTGTCCAAGGCCTCAAGCCTGGAGTTGAAAGTCAACTCTGTCTTTCCAGAAGGGGTCTGAACCTGCGTGAGACAGACACCAGTTGGGGACAGAGGCTCTGCACAGTTTAGAGACCAGCATGACCACCCCATGGCCCCCCCCAATCCAGTGCCACTCAGCGGTGTCCCGGCAGCTGCCCTGCAAGGCCTCAGTGCATCCAGAAACAAGCAGTCCATGAACTCAGAGACCTAACCACCCTCCATCTAAAGAGGTATAGTGGTTTTTCCTTACAATTATAAAAGAAAATCAAGTTTCCTACAGAAAACTTGGAAAATACAGAAAAGTCTAAGGAAGCAAATAAAAATCACTCATAATGCAACTAGTATGAACTGCTAAGGCTTTGTCATAATTGATCTCTTTTAAAGGAAACCATTTTCTGAAACAAGTATTTGTTGGGTGGGTCACAAAATCCATGCAGCAGGGCACCCCCCCCCCCCACCCCAGGTTGGTGCTGGGTCTGTCAAGGAGATGTAAGCAGCCCTGTGGCTGGCTTCATGCAGGCCAAGGAGGGGAGGGCTTGGAACCCGGCCAGCTGCACCGGCCCACCCCTCCTCTCCACGGCCACAGTCTGAAACAGCTCTGCGACTCCTGGGGCCACAGGTGCAGCCGAGATTGCAGGTCCACAGTGGAACTGCACCTACGGGCAAGGACCAGAGAGGCCCTGACACCAAGACTGCCCCTGCTGGCCCAGCCACCAGCGCAGTGTGAGGCGTTTCCACAAGAGTCTGCCCTCAAGCTCCTCCAAGCAAACAGAACAGAGGAGGAGGGCTCTGCTCTGACTCAGACCTCGGGGTGTTTAATGAGACAGCCCTGGCTTCTTGGCCACTTCTCCCAGCGTTCCTGCCACTCTGGAACACACGTTCAGGCCCAAACAGGCTGCCCAGGAGAGCTGCGGGTGGTCTAGCTCTGCAGCCCCTGAGCCAGGCGGGGCCTTCTTCACCCCGGGGGCCCGGTGTGGGCCTTGCCCCCTGGCAGACAGGCACCCAACTGAGAACATGAGGGGATCCTGGTGTTCTTCAAACCCCTTTGTTTTTCTCGACTCAGCCCAAACCTGCAGATCTGCACGTAAGCCCCCAGGGCAGGATCTGCACCTTACACAAATCAGCTGCCTGGCTGCAACCACCACCCACGCTATGCTGGACAGATGGACACATGGGAGGGGAGGAGGGAGTCAGAGGGGCTGAAGCCGCAGGTAGGAGGGGCTCCTGACCATCACGAGAGTGGGAGAGAACCTCACACAGCAGCCAGTTCCAGCCCCGTGCCACAGGGGAGGAAGGCTGTCTCAAATTTAGGAACAAGGAGAGCTGAGGAAGCAGGGAGAGGTGGAAAATAAACTAATGCAGTTCTCTTCACCACCACAAGTTACAGAAATTGACCTTTATTTATTGTACTAAAGTCTGTTTAACTTTTGATACAAAGGAAGGTTTTAGTACAGAAACTCCCAGTCTGTCAGAAAAGTACCTGTGCACACTGTACCGTCACTGTCCCACCCCTGCCACCCAGAGCAGCGGCCCCACAGGGTGCCAGGGAGACCCCGCGACAGCCTGCGGTCAGTCCCAGTTGTCTGAGCCGGAACGAGTGTACCTGTGAAACGAAGGGCAGCACTGAGGACTGAAACGTGTTTCTTTTTGAACGACTGTGCAAGAAAATATATCCCTTTTTAAAAAATGTCAGTATGGCTAAACTATAATCTAGTGTCTAGAATTACAAAGAATAAAATGGAATCAGCGATCTCTTGCTAGTAAAATGAAATGTTAGGAACAGTATTAAAATAGAGGTCCTACCCCAGTGACACTTACCCGGAGCCCCGTACAGTACCTATTATTAACAAGATGCACAGTTTAAGGAGGAACCACATCAAATCTTCAGCCAGAGGTATCCAGCGTCAGAAGCGTTTAAAAACAAAACACAAATCCAAAACAAAGCCACCCTCATGGAGCAATGCTCATGTTGTGAGTGCCAAAAGCCAAGACTAGACAGATCCCAGTTTCTCTTTTCTGAGTTTTGACAGTGACTGCACTAATCCTTAAGCTTCCATAAGAGCTCTCTGTTCAAAGTCTGAAACATAAATGTTTTTATATCAAACAGAGCTGATGTGCCTGCCCCACTCCAGAGCGTTTAGGAATTACCCTGCAACATCTGCACTGGTAAAGGCTGTCACTATTCACAGAATCTAAAGAGGACCCAGCCTAAGCATGCGTCGGCCCCAGCCTAACACCCTGCCCGGAGCTGGGTGTGTCACAGTGAACCCACGAAGCTCCGAGGACCAGAGAGAACGCTGGAATAATGAATGCAGGTGGACGAGAAGAGGACGCAGAAGGCAGGAGACGAAGTCTGAGGGGTGCGTCCACAAGACGGCGGAAGTGGCCTTCCTCTGTGCAGGAGGGGAACACACTGCCGCTGGGGAGTCGGCCCCACAAAGGCACCAGTTCCACACCCAGCGACTGTCGAAGCAGCCACAGCCGCAGCCCTCCCAGGAGAGGTGCTGCCGAGGAGCAGTCCGTTTGTCAAAGCTCTGGTCCCACTGATGAGAACCTCCCAAAGCAAAGTGGCCCCCAACGAGGTTCCAGAGTCGTCTCGCTGAAAACCGGCACAAAACCAACACCAAAGCGACAGTGAGGAAAGGGCAGGGACTGGGCAGCGACAACGTGGAGCCGTTCAAGTAAACATAAACAACCGAATACTTAGAAAAGGCTTGTAAACTTGTGATCTGAAAAGTTCTCTTTGCAGCATCTCTGATGAGCTGGCTACAAGAAAGGTTGGTATTGAGCCCCTCTACAGAGTCTTTTGTCTTAAAGCACACGTGTGAGAGGAACACAGTCTGTTGGCCGGGGCCCGGATCCCATTCGTCTGCGGCCCTCTGTCTACAAAGGAGGTGCTTCTGGAGTCCTGGTTCATAGATCCTTCCCCTTCGGGTTTATATACAGAGACATCTATCTTTAGTCACTAAAAAGAGCTGAGCCAGGCAGTCACGCTGGTGGCCAAGTGGCAGTCGTCCCCAGCACCGCGTTCTAGAGAGGGCAGGCTGGGATCCACAGGACTTTATTTTGCTCTTGATTGACCATTGCCAAGATCTGAGTGCAAATGCTCGATAGGGCTCCTCCCTGGACGACCCCTGCAAGAGAGCCCCCAAACACACATGTCATTGGCTCAGAGGCAGACCCCAGGGTGGAGGCAAATAAACATCTTTTACTCTTCCTGGTGTTCTGCCTGCTTTGAGCTACTTGGCCCTCCTGCCCCACTCCCACCTCACTCTCTTCCATCAGTGAGAAATTGGAAAAGAAAAAGAGCTGAATGCAAATCACTTCCGCTTTTTATCTATCCCTCTCGGCAATTGTCCCACAGGATGTTAAAATTTTAGGCTCAAATGAAGGCTGGTGTCCAATTTTGCCAGGCTGCCCTGGTCTCTGTAACAGGGGTAACAGGATTTGACCGCGCACTTGCATTGCCAGGCCCCACTGCAATGATGCTTTGGGCTGGTTTGTCTAGTCATGCAATGGGGAGTCCCAGCACATTGGAAAGCAGCCTGGGGTGTGTTGTGATGGTCCAATCGGCAGCAGGATCCTATAGGAAACAAGGTTGAGTCTCAGGAGCCGGGCACCCCACGGCCCAGAGAAGATTCCCAGCAAAGACGATGGAATGTCTCCAGCTCCGGCTCAGGCCTGCTCTGCAGGCTGTCAACAGCACAGCCCGGCAGGCACTAGACCAGGGCGCTCTGTGTGCTCCACAGAACAGCACTGAGCCCCGGCACATTGCCACAGAAATGGACAGCCAGGGTTTAGAAACTGTTATGGAAATGTGATGGAGTAACTTTACATCTGTTGAATCTAATAAAAACCACATCGAGGCTTGTATTTTGTAAGTTTGGGAGTTTTTAATTTTCTTTTCTCTAGTAATTATTATGTATTTGACTGAAACACTGGCCTGCAATGGACAGGAAATTAGAACATAAACACGCGTACACATACATAGACAGAAACGCCAAGGCTGGGTTTTGAGATCAAATGTTGCACGAGAAGCGCCAAACTAGATCACAACACTCTCTACATGTTCGTTAATTAAGATCACTGTCTCCACCTCTCCATGGCCACAATATTATTATGCCCCCTACAAATGACTGATTTTATGAAGAAGTTGAAAGCCACAAAGTAAAATGGCAGTTGGTAAATCGGAGCCCAGCTTCTTCTGGTTTGCTTTGTTTCAAAGACCAGAGATAGTAAAGATGCAGCTTGTCTTCAAACTTCATTGCAAAACTGGCCTGACCTGGAGGGTGCTGGGGACAGATGGTCACAGCCGCCACCGCCATGCTACCTGCCTGGGGACCTCTGGAGCTGTGCTACGTGGCGCTTGTGCAGCCACCACACAAGGCCAGACCATGACCCGAGGCCAGAATTAATGAACTTTACCTTTGGACCTGCAAGTTCCTGACGCTGCCCCGTGCCTGCAATCAGATCATTTGTAATGAAAGCGCTCACTGTGACGGCGTCCACCAGGCACCCCGGAAGTGCGGGCTGTCACCACTTCTAAGGAGGACGTCCTTGGGAAGCCTGCGTCCATCCCCGCTGCCTGCTCCTCCTCTCCAGGCCCAACACACACCTACCTGTGAAGTACCTGCTGTACTCCTGTTCAATCTTCTGAGCCGTCTCAAACTGCTCTTTGGAATGCCTCTGAGTCACCTTGTCCTTCAGGTAGATGGGGTCTCTCTGTTCCCTGTTGGGACATGCAGGGAACCAGGCTGAGCACCTCCCCTCCCCCAGGCTCCTTTGCTTCTTTGCCCAGAGTAACAGGGGTCTCCCCACCACAGGGCCCCTGTGTGCTCCCTGGTAAAGCATAGCAACAGCCTGCAGGCTCCGTGGGGAGCTCTGGGCAGAGAGAGGGAAGGTGGGCACCCTGGTGAGTGTGCACAGAGACCAGACCCCTCAGCTGGCCCCCGAGTGCAGGTATCAGAGGCCTGGAAGCACAGAAAGGCAAAGTGGAGGGGGGCCTTGGCAAGACAGTAGCCCAACCAGCACAGAAACTGAAGCTCAGTGAGAGCAAAGGTCCACCCGCATCACAAGCCAGCTCCTGGCAGAGCTGGACCTGGGCCAGGCCACCCGGGTCCTGTGGTGCTGTGAGTGCCAAGCTGAGAGGCAGGGAAAGGGGAAAGGGCGTGGGAGTCAGGAGGCGAGCTCTGCAGACGAGGCTGGACATTCTCAGGGAGCTGCAGCGGCACCCAAACAGCCCGCAGAGTGGTGGGGAGGGAAGGCTGCGCCGGGTTAACGTGCCTGGCTCAGTGTGAGATGGGGCTCGAGGGGGAAGGCCATTCCTACACGGGATACCTATTTCAAGGTCAAAGGGCCCCAGCAAGGCCCTGAGCGAAGCCCCCCAGGAGCCTGCCACCTACTTGACATGTTTGGCGCTCTTGTAGTGGATGAAGATGACGATGGGGTAGATGTGCATGTGGTGCAGCCGCTCGATGGCGTGAGGGGCAACGTCCAGGAGACAGTGCCGGTTCTGCGGGGAGGGAGAGAGTGAACACCCAGGCAGGCGTGGGCCTGGGCCTCAGAAGCACTGGACGCGCTGGCCTTTCTCTGCCACCAATGGGCCCCACCCCTCACCTAACATTGCCCTGCCTTGCCCTGTAAGTGAACATATAAGAGTCTAGCAACAAACAAGGCAGCAAAACCAGTCTTTCATGAAGACTACACGTGAAATACGGTGGGGAAACCCCATCTGGGAAAATCTCTCCCACAAGCTGTCAGCTGTGATGATGCTCAAGGCTGGGAACCGGGGCTGAGTGGGGTCTGGAGAGCCCAACTCCAAACTCCCTTTCCTGCCTGTACCCAGATACAGGAACGTCCTGAAGTGCTATCCCACCTGGCCTCGGAACCCTTGCTTCTCCAGTCGGGGCCAAAGGAGATGCGGAGACGTGGGGGGTTGCAGCAGGGGAGGGGGCCTGGGTCTTTGCGTGGCTGTAGTTGAAATGCATCCCACGGATCCCCTGAGCCTCCGGGCAGAGACTGAGCCCACGGCAGGCCACAGCACCCTGCCTGCGGTTCTCCCTGACCCCTGAAAGCTCCACTGCGGGGGCCCATTCTTTGGTGGGCTTTCTAATGTCCTGCGGCACCCCTGACTGGAGCTCATCCACTTCAACTGGGCAGTCTGCACTGACAGCTGTAAAAAGTCAACTCCCTCATGTAACATGAGGGATCTAAAGCCTGGCGAGGTGAACTGACCACCCAGGAAGGATGGAACCCAAAAAGTGCCCACACCCTCAGACTCGCGAGTGATGCTTTTCCTGGCTGACGTCCCCACTTTCCCTCACGCTACCTGGCAAACGGACCCCAGTGTGTTCAAAAACCTAAAGGCAAACGGCAACGGCTCTTACCCTTTCAGGGTCAGGGCCCTGACGGAAGCCGTGCCGTCCCTAGAATAAGGCACACGAGCTCAGCACACAAGCTCAGCAGATGTGTTCTAGGACCCTGTTGTAGAAATCCCTGTGAGGGGCCCTTCCTAAAGTTCAAAGCTCTCAGAGCCCCTCAGAGAGAAAGAGGTGACAAACGCACAGGATGACTTCCACATACTTGCCCAGGACTAGCTTCCTACTCATGAGAGTGGAAGCACACAGAAGCAACAGGGGCAGCCCCCAGTAAGTTAACTCGGACTAACAGAACGTGGGCGAGCTCACGAAGGTCCCAGAGACGTGCAGGCAGACGTGCCAAGGTACAGGGCCCAGACACACACACGGGGGTCCAAGTCCCAGACTCAGGCACCCATCTCCTGTTCTGAAGCAACAGGTACCTTTTCTGTGATCTCCTTAATGGAAGCCACTGTGGTCACATCAAAGTGGCCGCTCCTCCGCTTATAGTCGACAAACAGGCAGTCCTTGACGCCCCGCTCGATGGCCTGCTGGGAGGCCTTCATCACCTCTGCAAAGCACAGACACAGGAATCAGGGTGCCCTGGCACCGTGAGCCATCACTGCACATGCCAGGAAGAACACTGTGCCTTTAGGAGCCCAGCCCTGCTGTCCTTGCTCCCAGAGAAAGAACCAGAGGCCGCACACTGATCTGACCCAAGTCCAGAGGACTCTGAAACATCATGGGATCCATCCCCAGGAAGCAGGTGAACACAAACACAGGGACAGACACAGCCCAGCAGGCACGAGGGCATCTCTTACCCAGGGGGCATCTGCAGAACTTGCCGGGCGCCTCGTTCACCAGCATTTCCTTCACCACATCCAGTAAAGGCCCCAGAATCAGGACGGGCCTCAGGGAGGTGCAGTCCACTTTCTGGACCCGCTGATAGGCAAGGCTCACCGAATCTGAGGGAGAGAGGGGGGCAGTGTCAAGGGCACCCACTTGGAGCAGAGGGAGGAAGGGGAGGGGCTGGGGACCCACTGCTCCCCTGACCTTGCTTCCCCCAGGAAGGCCCACCTCCTTCACTCCACAGATCCAGAGCCAGGTACCCGGCTCACCGTGGTTGGCCTAGGACTTGCCCAGTTTTAGCACTGAGAGTCCCACAGCCAGGGCACACCAGGTCACAGTCACTCCTGGAGTCCAGCACAGTGTCCCTGCTCCATGGAAATCCAAGCCACTGCAGTACCTCATTCTGCTCAAATTCTTCCCTATGTGTCCAATGCGTGTTCCCCTCGCCCCTAGTATGTATTCTCTGTTCTCCAGAGATACAAGTATGTGTGGTCATGTGACCCAGACCTGCCCCATGGGGTGAGCAAACTCTCCCCCTTCCCATGAGCTGAAATGCACAGGACCAGCTGCAGTGAGCCAGCTCTGATCCTGCAGACGAGAACAACCCTCAGGAAATGACAGTCATGAGACGGAAGGGACCTGGCTCCCTTATGATCCCCAGAACAGAGCTCAGACTTCTGTGCTGCAGAGAAATAAGCTTCTGATCATGCTTCAGCCATTGCTATTTGGTCTCAGTTACAGAAGTCAAACCAATATCCTAGTTGATACATATAGCAAACCTCCCCTTCCACCAAATGAATAAAAAATCCTTGCAGGAAGTGACAGCCTAAAAACCAGCCTGCAAATATCTTCTTGGCACCTCCCTGGTACCAATCACTGCGCTGGCATCTCAGAAACACTTTAAAAAGAGTAGAAAGCACAGTCTCTGCCATTATAAAGCTCATACTCTAAGCAGGCTCACAGACAGCAACAGGTAAGAAACAAGACAACCACAGAAGAGTTGCCTGCCAACCCAGGCACCAGGACAAGAAGCCTCGCCCTCGGGGGGTGAAGGTAGAGGGCGGAGGTGGCCATGTGAGGGGCAGAGCTGAGATGAGGGTAGTCTGAGGTGGGCTTGTGAGGAAGGGTCAATGAGAGGTTCAGCCTGGAAGGCCTGCGACCAGGAAATGAGGAACGAGAGACCAGAAGGCAGAGCTGTAAGTGAACACACAGTGTGATGCTAGGTGCAGCACACAGGCGGAACTGAGGAGGCCGTGAACACAGCCTCCCCTCTGCCCCCACCCACCCCTGTGCATGCATTTTTTAGGACGGATGGCTATCCATGTACATCTACATGGCTTTCTATACAGCATTTCTCAACCTGGTGACCAGACGATCTGTTATTAAAACAGGGGGAGGGTTTGGTGACTGCGTTCACTGTGCAAGACCCCCACACATTTTTGACTGAAAGCTCTGCACAGTCCCAGGGCAAAGAACTTCCTCCAGGAAAAGATTAAAAAAATCACCTCTTTTAAAACTTTGAACATTATGGATAAAGCCAGGCATCCTCTCCAACACCTCTTCTCCAGTCCTGGTCCCCAACAACTTTCTCATAACCACCGTCATAGTGGGTTATGAGGAAATAAAGTATATCCTTCCAGATGTCATTCTTACACGTTGACTTTTACATGCTCAAAAACCTAGAAAATATGTATGTCCATATGTTCAACAAAAATGACATGACACTGTAAATGTTCAGCAACTCCCTCTTCTTCTCAGTCTTATGTTTCCGGAATGCATCCTTGCTGATTCACATTGATCTCCCTCACTCCTTTTGAACATCCTACAACATGGATGCACTGCATCGATTAATCCATTTCCCTGTGTATGGACATTAAGTCACTGTGTCTTCAACTTAACTTGAACAGAATCATCTTCTCTCCTAATGACTTAACATTCCACACTGAGGGGCACCAATTTAGAAGATTCCCGTTCCTCCCTGAATAATCTGCTTTGTTGGAAGTCCTCATATTTACAGAATCACAGGGCTACAGAGCATCTCACAAATACTAAATCCAACCAGAGTCAGAGGCCCAGAGAAGATAAAAAACTCCCTGGGAAGAGTAAATATACAGACAACTAGACAATCTGGAAGTAACCTAATGTAGGTATGTAAATTGCTTTTAAAACTGGTATAGAGGAGAAAAGGATGGCGGCGAAGTGGAGAGACGTGGAGTGCATCCCTCTCCACGGATGCATTGGGAATGCACGGAGGGACGCAGTCATTCCCACAGAGAGCCAGCTGAACACCAGCAGACGGCCTCGGACACCAGAAAGGGCTGCGGGGAACCTGACATAGCCGACTGAATATTCGTCTAATCCAATACTTGGACATTAGTCTGAGGCTTGGACAGTCTTCTATAAACACCTCTATCACCAGGACAAGCAACCCCAAAAGCTTGGACAACCATGAGGAAACAAAGAAACACCATGCAGGCAAAGGAGCAGGAAAAAAACCCACAAGACCAAATAAATGAGGAGGAAATAGGAAAAATGCCTGAAAAAGAATTTAGAGTCATGATAGTAAAAATGATACAAAATATCGATAACAAATTAGAGAAAGTACAAGAAACAGTTCATAAGAACTCAGAAAAACAAACAGCAATGGATAACAAAATAACTGAAATTAAAAATACTCTAGATGCTCTAACCAGCAGAATGACTGAGGCAGAAGAACGAATAAGTGAGTTGGAAGATAGAACGGGAGAAATAAACGCCACAGAGCAGGAAAAAGATAAAAAAATAAAAAGACTAGAAGACAGCCTCAGAGACCTCAGTGATAACCTTAAACGTACCAACATTCGAATTATAGGCATCCCAGAAGAAGAAGAAAACAAGAAAGGGTCTGAGAAAATATTTAAAGAGGTTCTAGTGGAAAACGTCCCCAACATGGGAAAGGAAATAATGAACCAAGTCCAAGAAGCACAGAGAGTCCCATACAGAATAAACCCAAGGAGAAATACACCAAGACACATATTAATCAAACTAACGACAATTCAACACAAAGAAAAAATATTAAAAGCAGCAAGAGAAAAGCAACAAACAACATATAAGGGAAAACCCATCAGGATAACAGCTGACCTTTCTACAGAAACTCTGCAGGCCAGAAGGGAATGGCAGGATATACTGAAAGTCCTGAAAGAGAGAAACCTACAGCCAAGAATACTCTACCCAGCAAGAATCTCATTCAGATTTGAGGGAGAAATCAAAAGCTTTACAGACAAGCAAAAGTTAAGAGAATTCAGCACCACCAAACCAGCCTTACAACAAGTGCTAAAGGAACTTCTCTAAGGAGGAAACACAAGAAAAGGAAAACACCTACAAATACAAACCCAAAACAATTAAGAAAATGGTAATTGGAACACACATGTCAATAATCACTTTAAATGTAAATGGATTAAATGCTCCAACCAAAAGACACAGACTGGCTGAATGGATACAAAAACAAGACCCTTCTATATGCTGCCTACAAGAAACCCACTTCAGACCAAGGGATACATAGAGACTGAAAGTGAAGGGATGGAAAAAGATATTCCATGCCAATGGAAGTCAAAAGAAAGCTGGAGTAGCAATACTCATATCAGACAAATTAGACTTGAAAGTAAAGACTATTAAAAGAGACAAGGAAGGGCACTACATAATGATCAAGGGATCCATCCAAGAAGAACATATCACAATGGTAAATATCTATGCCCCCAATATAGGAGCACCTCAATACATAAGGCAAATGCTAACAGCTATAAAAGGGGACATCGACAGTAACACAATTATAGTGGGAGACTTGAACACCCCACTTACATCAATGGACAGATCATCCAAACAGAAAATCAATAAAGACACACAAGCTTTAAATGACACATTAGACCATCTCGACTTCATTGATATTTATAGGACACTCCATCCAAAAACGACAGACTACACTTTCTTCTCAAGTGCACACGGAACATTTTCCAGGATAGATCACATCTTGGGTCACAAATCAAACCTCTGCAAATTCAAGAAAACTGAAATCATATCAAGCATCTTCTCAGACCACAACGCCATGAGACTAGATATCAATTACAGGAAAAAAACTGCAAAAAAGACAAACACATGGAGGCTAAACAATTCACTATTAAACAACCAAGGAATCACTAAAGAAATCAAAGAGGAAATCAAAAAGTATCTAGAAACAAATGACAACAAAAACACAACAACCCAAAACCTATGGGACGCAGCAAAAGCAGTTCTAAGAGGGAAGTTTATAGCAATACAGTCCTACCTTAAGAAACAAGAAAATGATCGAATAAACAACCTAACCTTACACCTCAAACAACTAGAGAAAGAAGAACAAAGAAACCCCAAAGTGAGCAGAAGGAAAGAAATCGTAAAGATCAGAGCAGAAATAAATGAAAAAGAAAGGAAAGAAACCATAAGAAAAATAAATAAAACTAAAAGCTGGTTCTTTGAGAAGATTAACAAAATTGATAAACCATTAGCCAGACTCATCAAGAAAAAAAGGGAGAAGATGCAAATCAACAGAATTAGAAATGAAAAAGGAGAAGCCACAACGGACACCTCAGAAATACAAAACATCATGAGAGACTACTACAAGCAACTATATGCCAATCAATTGGATAACCTGGAAGAAATGGATACATTCTTAGAAAAATACAATCTTCCAAGACTGAACCAGGAAGAAATAGAAACCATGAACAGACCAATCACAAGTACAGAAATTGAGGCAGTGATTAAAAATCTCCCAACACACAAAAGCCCAGGACCAGATGGATTCACAGGCGAATTCTATCAAACATTTCGAGAAGAGTTAACACCTATCCTTCTCAAACTCTTCCAAAATATTGCAGAAGGCGGAGCACTCCCAAACTCATTCTACGAGGCTACCATCACCCTGATCCCAAAACCAGGCAAAGATGTCACAAAAAAAGAAAACTACAGACCAATATCACTGATGAATATAGATGCAAAAATCCTCAACAAAATACTAGCTAACAGACTCCAACAGCACATTAAAAAAATCATACACCACGATCAAGTGGGGTTTATCCCTGGGATGCAAGGATTCTTCAATATACGCAAATCAATCAACGTGATACATCATATCAACAAATTGAAGGATAAAAACCATATGATCATTTCAATAGATGCAGAAAAAGCTTTTGACAAAGTTCAACATCCATTTATGATAAAAGCTCTCCAGAAAATGGGCATAGAAGGAAATTACCTCAACATCATAAAAGCCATATATGACAAACCAAAAGCCAACGTTGTTCTCAATGGAGAAAAACTGGAAGAATTCCCTCTAAGAACAGGAACAAGACAAGGGTGTCCACTCTCACCACTGTTATTCAACATAGTTTTGGAAGTGTTAGCCACAGCAATCAGAGAAGAAAAAGAAATTAAAGGAATCCAAATTGGAAAAGAAGAAGTAAAATTATCACTCTTTGCAGATGACATGATACTATATATAGAAAACCCTAAAGACTCTACCAGAAAACTGCTAGCACTCATTGATGAGTTTAGTAAAGTAGCAGGATACAAAATTAATGCACAGAAATCTCTTGCATTCCTATACACTAACAACGGAAGAGCAGAAAGAGAAATTAAGGAAACTCCCCCATTCACCATTGCAACCAAAAGAATAAAATACCTAGGAATAAACCTGCCTAAGGAGGCAAAAGATCTGTATGCAGAAAACTTTAAGACATTGATGAAAGAAATCAAAGACGACACAAACAGATGGAGGGACATACCATGTTCCTGGATTGGAAGAATCAACATCGTGAAAATGACTGTACTACCCAAAGCAATTTACAGATTCAATGCAATCCCGATCAAATTACCAATGGCATTTTTCACAGAACTAGAGCAAGAAATCTTACGATTTGTATGGAAACGCAAAAGACCCCGAATAGCCAAAGCAATCTTGAGAAGGAAAAATGGAGTTGGTGGAATCAGGCTTCCTGACTTCAAACTATACTACAAGGCCATAGTGATCAAGACAGTATGGTACTGGCACAAAAATAGAAAGGAAGATCAATGGAACAGAATAGAGAACTCAGAAGTAAGCCCAAACACATATGGGCACCTTATCTTTGACAAAGGAGGCACGAGTATACAATGGAAAAAAGACAGCCTCTTCAATAAGTGGTGCTGGGAAAATTGGACAGCAACATGTAAAAGAATGAAATTAGAACACTTCCTAACACCATACACAAAAATAAACTCCAAATGGATGAAAGACCTACATGTAAGGCCAGACACTATCAAACTCCTAGAGGAAAACATAGGCAGAACACTCTTTGACATCCATCAAAGCAACATCCTTTTTGACCCACCTCCTAGAATCATGGAAATAAAATCAAGAATAAACGAATGGGACCTCATGAAACTTAAAAGCTTTTGCACAGCAAAAGAAACCATAAACAAGACTAAAAGGCAACCCTCAGAATGGGAAAAAATAATTGCCTATGAAACAACGGACAAAGGATTAACCTCCAAAATATACAAGCAGCTCATGCAGCTTCATACCAAAAAAGCAAATAACCCAATCCACAAATGGGCAGAAGACCTAAATAGACATTTCTCCAAAGAAGACATACAGATGGCCAACAAACACATGAAAAGATGCTCAACATCACTCATCATCAGAGAAATGCAAGTCAAAGCCACAATGAGGTATCACCTCACACCAATCAGAATGGCCATCATCACAAAGTCTGGAAACAACAAATGTTGGAGAGGGTGTGGAGAAAAGGGAACTCTCCTGCACTGTTGGTGGGACTGTAAGTTGGTACAGCCACTATGGAAAACAATTTGGAGGTTCCTTAAAAAACTACAAATAGAACTACCATATGATCCAGTAATCCCACTCCTGGGCATGTACCCAAAGAAAACCATAATCCCAAAAGAAACTTGTACCATAATGTTTATTGCAGCACTCTTTACAATAGCCAGGACATGGAAGCAACCTAAATGCCCATCAACAAATGAATGGATACAGAAGATGTGGCATATATATACAATGGAATATTACTCAGCTATAAAAAGGGATGAGATGGAGCTATATGTAATGAGGTGGATAGAACTACAATCTGTCATACAGAGTGAAGTAAGTCAGAAAGAGAAGGACAAATATTGTATGCTAACTCACATATACGGAATCTAAAAATGGTACTGATGAACTCAGTGACAAGAACAGGGAAGCAGATACAGAGAATGGACTGGAGAACTCGAGGTATGGGAGGGGGCGGGGGGTGAAGGGGAAACTGAGACGAAGCGGGAGAGTAGCACAGACATATATATACTACCAAGTGTAAAATAGTCAGTGGGAAGTTGCTGTATAACAAAGGGAGTCCAACTCGAGGATGGAAGATGCCTTAGAGGACTGGGGCAGGGAGGGTGGGGGGGAATCGAGGGGGGGGGCGTCAAGGAAGGGAGGGAATATGGGGATATGTGTATAAAAACAGTTGATTGAACCTGGTGTACCCCCAAAAAAATAAAATAAAATAATTAAAAAAAAAAAAAAAAAAAAAGAGTTATCCTAAAATTGTAAAGTGAAACTGATCCGTTTTCAGAATTTTCTGTATACTGGGCAACTGAAATTAAACTTAGAAGTCAGTCATCTTCATGGACTGCTGTGACTTTGGCTGTTCTGTATAATCCCATTTTCTTATCTCAATGTTCTCTTGGTTGAATCTATAATAAATATTTAAAATTTGAACTTATGAAATAAATCTTTGCTAACAGAACACCTGTTTTAGATACTGGATTCCGCATAGGGATTTTGGGGGGAATAAAACCTTAAAGTTTAAAAAAAAAAAAAAAAAAAAAAAAACTGGTATAGATATTAAAACCGGAAGTATAAAAGTAATTATAAATCTATACTGATGTTCACATAATATAAAAGGAGGTAACTGGTGTCATCCACAACATAAAGGGGTTGGGGGAACACAGAGGTGTAGAGTTTTTATACACAATTGAAATTAAACTATCATCCGTTTTAAATGAATTGTTATACCTTAAGATGTTTTATGTAATTGCAATGGTAACCAAAAAGAAAATATCTATAAAATATACACAGAGGGAAATGAGAAGGGAATGAAAACACGTCACTATAAAAAAAAATACAAAAAAGGCAGCAAAGGAGGAAAAGATAGACAAAAAAAGCAACAAGACAGACAGAAGGGGCTTCCTAGTGGCGCAGTGGTTAAGAATCCACCTGCCAATGCAGGGTGCACAGGTTCGATCCCTGCCCCAGGAAGATCCCACATGCCACGCGGCAACTAAGCCCATGCACCACAACTATTGAGTCTGCATTTTAGAGCCCATGAGCCACAACTATTGAGCCCATGTGCTGCAACTACTGAAGCCCATGCACCTAGAGCCCATGCTCCGCAACATGAGAAGCCACAGCAATGAGGAGCCCACGCACCACAACGAAGAGTAGCCCCCACTCACCACAACTAAAAGAGAGCCCGCACACAGCAAAAGACCCAACACAGCCAATAAAATAAATTAAATAATTTTTTAAAAAAGATACAGAAAACAACTAACAAAATGGCAATAGTAAGTCCTTCCATATCCGCAATTACTTTAAATATAAATGGATTAAATGCCCCAATTAAATGATGTAGATTGGCTGAATGCATAAATAAAAAAGATCCAACTGTATGCTGTCTACAAGACACTCACTTTAGCTCTAAGGACACACACAGGCTACAAGTGAAAGGATAGGAAAAAAATAATTCATGCAAATGGGAACCTAAAGAGAACACGGGTGACCACAGTTGTATCAGACAAAATAGATTTTAAGACAAACTGTCACAAGAGACAAAGAAGGACATTATAGCATGATATACAGGTCATTTCTCCAGGCAGATACAACAATCATAAATATATATGCACCAGCATTAGAATTCCCAAATAAGTAAACACTGATGAAACTGAAAGGAGAAACAGACAGCAACACAGTATTAGTAGGGGACTTCAATACCCCACTTTCGGTTATGGACAGTACTACCAGACAGAAGATCAATAAGGAAACAGCACTTGAACAACACTATAGACCAATGGACGTAACAGACTCCTTCCTAGAGCCTCCAAGGGAGTGTGGACCTGCCAACGCCTTGATTTTGGCCCAATGGTACTGATTTTGGACTTCTGGCTTCCAGAACTGTGAGAGAATAAATGTATGCTGTGCTGACACAAAGCTTGTGACATTTGTTACAGCAACCCAGGAAACACACACACAGTGGAAGCCATAAGACAATGAATAATATCTTTAAAATGCATAAATAAAACATCTACCAATCTAAAATTCTATATCCAGTGAAAGTCTCCAAAATGATGGGAAAACAGGCAAACAAAAACAGAGAATCTGTCACCAACAAACCTGCATTACCGGAAATGCTGAAGGTCACCATAACAAGAAACGGGTAATTATATAAGGTAAAGGATGTGTTAACTAACCTTATTGTGGTAAATCTTTTGCAAGATATACACATACCAAATTATCATCCTGTACACCTTAAACTTACACAATATTATTATGTCACTTGTATCTCATTTAAGTTGGAAAAAAAGAAATGCTGCAGGGAGTGTGCAGCTGAAAGAAAAATCAGAAAGAAAGAGAACTACAGGAAGGAATGAAGAACAACGGAAAGGATAAATATAAGTGAGTAGCTGATGTGCAAATCAATAACACTGCTGGATTTAAAATACATGTAAAATGAAAATGATAGTAAGGCACAGGGTGGGAGGGAGGTAGAGAAGTCACAGCGCCCTGCGGCTTTAGAATCATTAGAGGAGTGGTCAAAGTAACGGTTCACATCAGCAGTAATTCAGAGACACACACTGTGAGAGTTGCTATAATCCACCCCCCTCAAGAGTAAAACAAAACGAATAACTAAAAACTAACGGGGGGGGGGGGGGGGGGACGGGACGGGACAGAATAGTAACAATGCTTGGTTAATCAAAAAAAAGTAAGAAAAGAAAGTAAATGGAACATAAAACAGGCGGGACAACAGAAAACAAACAGTAAGATGGTAAATGTATCAGTAATGATTTAATCAGTAATTAAATACTCTGATTAAATGATAAAGATTGTCACAGGTGTATTCAATTTGTGCAAACACCTCAGGAGGTCCTTTTGTTGTATAGATGAATGTGCACTTTTCTATATATATATTATATTTCAATAAAACAAAAAAAGAAGTATCACAGTGGGTTAAGAAAAACCTGCAAGCTGTTTACAGAGCCACATAAATATAAAGCTACAGAAAAGTATAAAAGGATGGAAAAAGAGGAACCATGCAAACACTTAACCAAAAGAAAACTGGTGTGGTAATAATACTTAAACAAAATAGACTTTAAGGCCAGAAACATTACTAGAGATAAAGGACACTATAATGATAAAAGAGTCAATTTAACAATAAAATATAACAATTTAGATATAACAATTTAAAGACAACTTCAAAATATATAATGAAAGAAAAGGAAAAAAAAAAAAAGCAACACTGAAGAACTGAAAGGAAGACTAGACAAAGGGCTATTTTCCAAAGACATCCACTAGACATACACTGAATACACCAGAGGTGATGTCCACAGAAGAAAAGGGAAGGGAGAATCAAGCAACTATAACTGCCAAAAGGCAAATAGTCCTTTTTACATTTTACACTTAAAAATGTAAAAACCCATTCTTACCTCGAAGGCTGTATAAAAACAGCCAGATTTGGCCTGTAGGCTATGGTTTGCCAATCCCTGTCCTGACTGACAGTGACTGTGGGCCGTGAACAAAGGTGGGACTCACTCAACTTGCTGTGCCCAAGGCCCTAACTGAAGCAACAAATAAGGAAAGAGGGGAGGAAACCAGCTGTCCTACCTTCTATGCCCACTGCCACCCCCACACCCTGCCTACCAGGGAGGGCACACCTCCTAGAACAGTGCGCACACTCGGGGGTCCTGGGAGCAGCATTCACAGGACAAATGAACGCTTCCATGGGGCAACCTGCCAAAGGATGTCTGACCCTGCAACTCCAAAACCGGGCTGGCACCTGGCCCTAGGAAGATCTTGTAACAATGGACATAGAAGTAAGGCCAGAAAGAGCCAAAGATCTGCACAGTGGCCCTTGGTCACCACCAAACAGCCTGTAATAACCCAAAAACAAACCAGAGGCAATGCATTGGGCAGAGACTGCTTTTTGCCCACCCAATACCCATCTTTCTTCTTCTTTACTAACAGAACTTGCATTACTGAAGCCAGCAGGGCACCAGTGAAAATCCTGCCTTTTCAGCTTCCCTAGCAGATGTGAGCGGCCAATGAGGTATAAGTGGAAGATGAAGGGTGGGGCTTCCAAGTAAGCTGTTCAAAGAGGCACACTTTTGCTGTGTCCCTTCCTCCTCCCTGCTGCCTGGATATGGATATGATGGCAGGAGCTGCAATGACCGCAGGGAGACCCTGAGGATGGAAGCCACACCCCCCAGGTGGTAGACCTTAAAGGCAGCAGCACCACCATCCCAACACACACAAACATCCCTAGATCAGTTATGTGTAAAAGCAAAACAAACCTCTATCTTAAGTCACTGTGGTGAGGCTTCTGTGGTCAACAGCAAAGCTCATCCTGCAAGCCTGCTGGAGAAGCCAGCCCAGCCACTCACCTTCAAAGAGTGGAATGGAGTCATTGGAAAAGGTGTCCAAGGCAAGGAGGTCTTTCCCATCTTTGGACCCGCTGCGTTTGTGCTTATGTTTCCTTCGAAAGAAGGACCTGCGTGCAGCTGCAGAGAGCGTCTTTGTGGCACTGTTGTCATCTTTGACTTCAGACATGCTGAGCCTCCGGGAGAATTCTTGGTCCATCCTGTGGACAAGAGTACAGCAGCGCTGGGAAGGGCCCAGGGATCATCATCACCTCCCCGCATGCCCACCCGCGAGGAGAGCCAGAGCTGGGACTCCAGGCTCCTCCCACACCCTCTACAGGTTTCCTGGCCACTTCACCATCCACACCACCAAGGATGCCTTGGTACCACTGCTGTGGGGGCAACACACACACCAGTGCCGGGCAAGCTCTCAAAGCGGCCAACTCCTATATTCAGACTAGGGTCAGAAGGAATTGCTAATATAGACTTTACTTGTGGCGCTACAAGTTATGCTTCCTGCCACATAAAGGAATGAAGCACAGACATGTACTATAACATGGAAGACCCTTGAAAAAAAATCATGCCAAGTATGAGAAGCCAGTGACAAAAGATCATGTGTTATGACTCCTCACATGAAAATCTAGACATGGAAGTCTATAGAGACGGAAAGATCAGTGGTCACTCGGGGTTGGCAGGAGGGGTCAGGGCAGACAGAAGGACAAGGAGGGGAGCTAAAGGGTACAGGGCTTCTTTCTGAGGTGACAAAAATGTCCCCAAATTGACTATGGTGACGGCTGTGCGTACCTGTGAAAACACTAAAAGCTAGTGAATTGTACACTTCGGGTGAATTGTATGGTGTATGAATTATGGCTCAACGAATCTGCTAAAAACAAAAAAGTGCCGTCTCCTAAGTTGCCGCTGTGCCTCTGCATAGCACTGACTGATGTACAGCACTGACCTATACTAGGAACAGCTTCTTGGACAAGCAATTTTGGCAAAACATATAGACCAGAAGCTGAGATAAGCATCAGAATAAAGCTCCAGCAGCCCCAGCCCTCATCCCATCAGACGGCCCCATGGGTGCCACCGCTCCACCCCAGGCCCAGGACACTCACACATATTTGCTGGGGATCTGCCCGCGCTGGATCTTCTGGGCATTCTCGTCCAGCTGCCAGGCCATCCAGGACCCAAATGAGCCCTGGGGTAAGGTGTCATCAACGTAGAGGATGTCATCTTTCTTAAAGCTCAGCTCATGCTCTACCTCTGCCAGCCGCTCATACAGAGCCCTGGACCAGGCAACAGAGGGGACAGGTCAGGCTGCTGGCTGCCCCTTGCAGCCACGTTCCTAGAACCGCTCTCTTGAACTTTCCCCAGCCCACAATCAGGACCAGCCTCTCCTCATCCCAGCGGTGGGTCCCAAAGAGGGGGGCCTGGACTCTATGTAACAGGACAGAGACTTCCCTTTTCTCTCCTGAGATCGGGCTCCCTGGAAACAAGGGCTGCCTCGTGCCCACTACATAAAAGACTTTTGCCGAGAACCAAGGCCATATCCCCACTTGCAAGTGGGCTTTTCCCACTTGCATCCTTTCCCTGAGTCAAGGCCGATGGATCCTACAGATTGGAAACTTCCCAGGAT